>NC_040912.2:22149320-22458034 GCF_004126475.2 Phyllostomus discolor | reverse complement strand
CCTACTCCCTCCTCTCTCTCTCTCTCTCTCTTTCTTTCTTTCTTTCTTTCTTTCTTTCTTTCTTTCTTACTTTCTTTCTTTCTTCTTAATCTTCCATAGCTTCCTATAGTTCTTCTTTTAATAACTTGCTTAGGGACAACTAGAGCAGAGGGAACAGCAGGCCTCTCGAAAGGGGAATTGGCTAAGCTTCATATAGACACAAGCAGCCCAGTGAGTCTTAGGCCAGTGGTAAGTTAGCAGCCTCTCGGGAGTCCTTGCCACCAAGTGCTGGGGCAGTAATCACTTTAGAAAAGAAATGATGATTAGGAGGTTAGGACTGATATATCATTCAGTTCTTCTCAAACTCTTTTAACTTAAAATGTAGAGTGTACCATAAGTGTCACTTTAGTTAATGATAAAAGTATAAACAGGATGAGCAAAACTCTTCCAAAGTTATTAAGACATGGCTGTGCAGGGGTGCTCAACTAATATTTGCATCCCAAATCCAGGCTGGGGGTCCACCTGCATGGAAGGTGGTCCCCATGTGTCAGAGGGGATGCCCCCTTCACTATGACTGGTTACACAGCATTGCTCAGTGTCCTCACAGCTACCTAGTAAAAGAGAAACTTCTAGCATACCTACTCAGAAGCTGTGTGTGCTGAACTCTCTTAGTCAAAACTAAACAAATGACACTGAACATTTATTGAAATGCTGACATTGAAGCATTTCTTTATAGAATTGTTTTTGAAAACTTGTGATCATTAAGAATTATTATACAAAAGCTTCCTGTGATTAGATTAAGAAGAACTCACAGTACACTGTAATACCCCTCTGACTTAGACTAGAAAAAGCACAGTTTTCCTGTCATCTATGTGTGGTAATCTTTTTTAGGAAAAAGCATCTGTAGAATAACTGTAGCTTTAGAAAATACTCTGGAGTTGGATAAAAGTAAGTTAATACCTGTATTTAAGTTGTTAAAATTTTCAAAACATCATGAAAATAGTTTTCTACTTAAGTTTTCTCTCAAGTAAATAGGGAATGTTGCCATGCCAAATACTAGCATTCAGGCTTAAGACATAATTTTTCATCTATGGAAATACCTTAAAGAAAAGTGTTTTCGATACTAGTGCAGTTGCTCTTGAAGCTAGTCACCCCTTTGCACTGTTCTGCTGTATTAGTTAGGGTGCCATATTTTGGATTTTAAGAAAAATTCTGGCAGGATTAGCAATGTGAAACTGATGATATTTTCTCATATTTATATACCAGCTACTTGCAAAATAAACATGAGGTAATTTATAGCAAAATGCATTTATATTTTAAAAGGTAGTTAGAATATATAAGGAAAGAAAGCTGCATTTTGACCCAGGAACTTCAAGACTCTTGCTTGGCTGAATTTCTTGTCCATTTAGGAATGAAAGACTGAAAGGTATTTTTTGACTCTAAAAAAAATATGATTTGCCAAGACTAGGGCTTCTGGAAGAGAAGAGGGTGCCTTTTGAGATGAGCCCATAATACTGAAATGCAATTTCCACACTATTTCCATATTTGGCATCCTTTGCAGGTGCCAGAGTGACCGTGAACTTGTGCCACACCATTGTTTAAACCTCACTCATTAAATTTTACATCAACTCTACTCAGATAATAAAAATCTGTTTTGCAAGGATGGTAAACAATGCAATTGGAGATTATATAAGAAATAACATTTCAGAAACAAAAAGCTATATGGCTCAACATCTATGTCATTAGTTAACTAATTTATGAAAATATCTAGAATCCACATGCAGTTGACTATGTGGGTGGAAAGTTGACAAAATATATTTTTACCTTAATGTTTCTTGCTTTATGGAAAAATACATACTTATTCATTACATGCTACACACCTGTGTAAGTGTATTTTAAGGTCATATGTGGTCATTTATACTTATGAATAAGTATGTCACAATGTAATAAAGTTTCTTGGAAAATAACATGGGAAATAAAAGATGCGAAGTTCTTCAATAGCAGGAGATACAGTGAGTGAGAAGAGAAAATGAAGAGAAATAAAACAAGGAGAGTATAGAGGAAAACATGCATGAAAGTCCTGGAAGGAAGTTAAAGACTCATTAAGTGAATTTATTTTTCTTTTTTGAGTCTATTGGAGTGACAGTGGCTAATACAATTAAACAGGTTTCAGGTGTACATTTCTATAACACATCCTCTGTAGGTTGTATTGTGTGTTCACCACCCCAAGTCAAGTCTCCTTCCTTCACCACATTAAGTGAATTTAAAGGAGTGATGGAGAGTAAAAAAGTAGGAAATGTACTTTTTCAGAGCTGAGTTTAAAGTTTTTGTCCTTGTTCTTGAGTGGGACTCGTGCATGGAGAGGAGGTCTATAAACAAGGAGTGTGCACATCCTTTTCTGACTGTAAGTCAACGATCGCTTCTGAAAAGGCAATGGCATACAGAGAAGGGTTCCGTGACCTCAGGAAGAATGAAGGTGAAGTGTTCTGAATTCCGCTGGGGATTTCTACAAACCAGCGACAGGAAGCGGGGGGAGAAGGAAGGTCAGAGAGCAGTTCCTTGGAATTTTGTAAGTCTGCCCTATCTTGCCTTGCAGAAAGCCAAGCCCAAATGCTATAACCCCTCTAGGTAATCTCAAGTTGGCTGCATTTTGGAAGTTTGACATTTCAAAAGGAGGATATCAGATAACTTGACCCAATTTTATAAAGTGAATGAATAATAATGTAGTTGTGCTGTTTCACTGAAGCTCTGTTGAAGTAGATCATCTTTATTTCTCTTGGCCACTAGGAAGCTCAAAGATATTTGTCCGCTAACTTTCTTGTGGAGTGTGCACAATTATATACAACCTCCCTCTGAGTGGACTTAGCCCCAACAGGCCTTAAGCATCATGGGGAGCCATGTGCATTTCTAAATAAAGGAACAGGTCTCCAAGTTGGCTATTTGTGCTTAGCATCCAATTTGGAGATGGGAAAACAGCTTGATTAACTTCAAATAGAAATCACCAGTATTCTAAAAGGAAATTAACTTATATTACAATCCATTTAACAGTTTGGAAGAAGTACCTTGTCAGTTCATTAGTTCATCAACTAAACTTAATATAGCAAAGGCAGTATTGGGTTCCTGAGTTGCATTTAAAAAGCACTATAGTCTTTGACATTCACTAAGCTAGATTCTTGCCTTTCTTTTTCCTGACACTCCCATTCCTCATGCTTTCTTACAGAAACTAAAGTTTTCCTTTAGCTGATTGCACACTAGAGAGGAGCCTCACTCAAATGCCCTTTGCTCCCTTCAAGTAAAATACCCACACTTTCTGCCATTCAGCCACTCATCCTATTCCTCAGTGGGCACATAGTTGTTTGGTATTCAGGTGAATAATCCCTACCAATAGAGTGGGGCCTGGCAACACACTCTATTCCATATTATTGGCAGTGCAGGTCATCTGGAGGTATAGTGTCTTCACCCAAAGAAATAATTCTGATGGTACATCTTTCATTCTGTAGCAAGCTGGTAGAAGGAAAAGGCTTAGGCAGGCACATACTGAAGGTACTTTGAGTTATAGTTCTAAGTAGTTCAAAGTTATCTAGGGGAGAGGCGGTGTCTTGATGGGAAGCTTGTGCTACCCATGATGTAAGGTGAACATATGATTTGTTGGGTAAAATGGGACAGTTTTGGGGAAAAGGAGGAGCTATTAATGATTATGCTGGACAAAAGAGTAAACTGTGACTGCCCTAGGCAAACAAATGGGGTATACGTTTACCTCCGGGTAAACAGATGGAAGCTAGGCATTTCTCTTATTCTATCATTATAAATTCCTTTTCTATCATCATAACTCAGAGTTCAAGGAATAAGAGGGTACTGCTATATTTACTTGTTAGCTGTGTTTCTAGAGTGGAAGCAAGATTTGTACAGCATATTGTGACACAAAATTAATGAATTTTTAAAGAAGACTGTATTTCTAAACTAGGCTTATGTATGTATGTATGTATGTATGTATTTTTGCTTCAATATTTCTGTAGTTTTATTTTATTGCATGTATATACATATGTGATGTTGTGCAATTCAATGGAAAGAATGAAGCCTTCAAAGCCTGAAGAATCTTTGTTCAAATCTCTATCTCTGTCTATGTGAGTGACTATGGATAGATTAAAATGCTTCACTTGTAAAATGGTGGAAAAATACCTACCATATGATGAAGATTTGTTCAATGCCAGAAATATTGGTCCTCCGTAGTAACTTATTATAGTTGATATAAATTCTAATAGTCTTGATTAAGTTATTTGCATAAAATTTTGTTAGATGTAAAATTTTGTTCAGGCTTAAATATGATGTCACTTTCGTGTTGAAAAACACGAGACAAGCCACGTTTTTCAAAGATGTATAAACCCAATGAAGCTCCCCAGTGTGTAAAAATTGTAGCAAATGTGAAACAGTGTTTTCAAGAAAATCACACTTGCCTGACAGATGGTTTTGGCACTGGCCATGTTTAAGGTTAAACAATCCATTTTCAACCTGGCAGGATTGAAACTATAATACTAGAGCTGGCTTGGGAAAATACATCATCCTTGTCATATCATCAAAAACAACCCCTTTCATTATAAAATAGACTCATACCATGTTTTTCCTTAAAAAGTGACAAAAAGAAGTAGGGTAGAGAACAATTAACAGGATTTTGGCACATGGCCAAACCTTGTTTAAGCATGAACAGTCTTGCATTGTCTCATAATGCAATTTGGCCAGTACAGAGCATTAAACTGATTTCTTAGCTAAGTAGGGGCTATTGGGCAGGGAATCACTCTGCACTCAAAGCTGGAAAACACATGCTGTGACCATGACAAAGTATCATTTTTTTTTTTGTCAAGCACTGAAAAAAAAAAAGATTCTGAACTAAAATTATTTTGATTCTGTAAGTGCCTCTGAATGTAGAGTTACAATATTGCACTTAACTGATCTATGGGATTTTCAAGGGGGAATTGATAACTTTCTGTAATATATGCTATGTTTTGAAGGGTCTCATTGTGATGGCAGAGAAGATTTAGTATACAAAGTGCAGTGGTCCTCACAATGCAGCATATGTTAGAACTACCTATAGGGTTTATTGAAACTGAAACTGTTAAACGAATGTTGCTGGGATAATTGGATATCTACATGTAAAAAAATGAAGTTGAACCCTTATGTTACATTTTGCACAAAAATTAGCTCAAAAGTGAATCAAAGGTCTAAATATGAGCTAAAACTATAAAAACACCTAGAACAAACAACAGGCATAAATCTTTGTGACCTTGGATTAAGCAATAGTTTATTAGGTGAGACACCAAAAGCATAAGCAATAAAAAAAACTGAATAATATACAAATTAGAGACATTTGTGCTTCAAGGAATATTATAAAGTAAAAAGACAACCCATAGAATGGAATTTTTTTGCAAATCTAATTATATCTAATAAGACACTTGAAGTTAGAATAAATACATAACTATTAAAACTCAATAAAAGCACAACCCAATGAAAATATGGGCAAAGAACTTGAATAGACATTTCCTCAAAGAAGAAATACCAATAAGCACATAAGAAAAAAGTTCACCATCATTATCCATCAGGGTAACGCTAATCAAAATCACGATAAGATACTGCTTTATACCTAATCGAATGTTTGGCATCAAAGTCAGATAACAAGCATTAGCAAGGATGTGGGAAAAAAAGCCCTCATACACTGCTAGTGGGAATGTAAAATGTGCAGCTACTTTGAAATATAGTTGGGCAGTTTCTCAAAATATTAGACATAGAGTTACCGTATAATTCAGCAATTCTACTCCTAGATAGATATACTAGAGAAAAATGAAAATGTACATCCATACAAAACGTTACACATGAATGTTCATAGCAGCGTTACTCATAACAGCCAGAGAGTGGAAACAATCCGTATATCCATCAACTGATGATTCGATACATAAAATGCGGTCTGTCCATGACATGGATTACGACTTGGCAATACAAAGGAATGAAATCCTGATGCACGCTGTAACATTGATGAACCTTAAACACGTTGTGCTTGAGGAAAGGAGCCAGTCACAGAAGACCACACACTATCTGATTTCATTTATCACAAATGTCCAGAAGAAGTAACTGTCGGGTCAGAAAATGGATTTGTGTTTGCCTAGAGGTGGGAGGCTGAAGGGGTTGAAGGCCTGCAGGGTTTCTTCTTCAGATGATGGTGATGTTCTAAAACTAATTGTGGTGATAATTGTCCAACTTTGTGAATATACTAAAAGTTTTAGAATTATACACTTTAATGAGTAAACTGTATGCCATGTGAGTTACACCTCAAAGCTGCAAAAAAAAAAAAACCCAACACAGATTGCTTGACTTCACCTCCATAGTCTCTGAATTGGTAGGTGGGAGGAGTCATATGAGAAATTCTCTCTGGAGTGAATTCCCAGATGTTGCCTGTGATGGCCCAGGGACTGTAGTCTGAGAACCACTGCAGTGGAGACATACAACCTTGGCTGCATGTTTACTGGGGAGCTTGAGAAAATCTGTATGCCCAGGATTAAATCAGCATCTCCGAGGGTGAGGCCCCAGTAATTTCTAAAGCTCCTCAGGTGATTCAAACCGATGTTTGGAATCCTGGGAGAATTAACTTCAGTAATTATAGGAGATGATGAGCAAAATAAGGAAGAGAAGTTCCGAGTCTCATTTCAAAAGTACCTGATACCTAACAATATTCTAAATGCAAAATTAGTCATGAGGGGAAACTAAGAAAATAATTCATTCAAACACTAAGTTTACAAATAAATGGAATTGACCCTCCAACTCTCCCTCAGAGTATTAACATACCTCAAATGCAAATAAAATTAAACACATTCTTAAGGTACATACTTAAAGGTACTCCAGATTCTTTTCATTATAGGTTTCTAAGATCCATAGGAACTCTTTCTTCTTATGTATATATTCCTGCACCAGAACACTGTCCGATTCTGCTATTTTTCTCCTCCTCATACAAACCAATGTATTCCTCCTACATTCTTTTAAAAACAAAAGCTTCAGCAAACACCTGAAAGCAGTTTCAAGTAATAGTTACTGCCATGCCCATTATTGTAATTTTCTAGACGTTCAGTCCAGGTATGTAGCACAAACAAAGGTGTAGTCAGGTAGTGCAGGCCAGGGACTCACTTGGCTTGGCAATGGCACGCAGACAAGCTAGCTCGGGCAGTAACAGATTGCAAGAACCTGAGGATGAGGTAGGGCTTGGCTCCCAAACCTAGCATGAAGAAACAGTTAAGGCTTGGCATGCAGACCAACAGCCTGCAAGCAAGCAGGCGAGTTAGCCTGGTAGCACAACTAGTATGTGAAGTCTGATCCCTGGGAAGTCCTGCCAAGCCAGAGTCAGTCTGCAGGTGCAGAGGAATGCAGTGGGAGGTCAAGTGCTCTGAAGAGTCCCCAGATGGCCCCACCTTTGCCATTACTTCCTAAGGTTGGTCATTTGCCCATTGAAGTGACAACAAAGAAATCATCCTACCTGTGGAATTGTCTAATACCTGACAATTACAAAATTTGAATATCAGGCATTTTCAAGTATTCAAATTCTTTTGGTTCCTGAAATAATTCCCTGGATTTAGGTATAAACATCAATCTTCAACAAAACAATAACTAATAAAAACCTAAATATTCTCTTCTCAGCTTCTCATTGAACTTCAACATCTGTCTACTTTCCCCAATGTTCTCTGCTCCCTGCTATTTCTGAGTTTGCCACACAGATCTGTATTATGATACAAATACCAAGCTATTCTTGATCTGGCTTAATGCATGCATTTCTTTATTTAAATATGTTTAGTACACCTTTTTGCACCAAGTTACTTTTTCAGTTTCTAAATTCTGAAAGGTAGGCACACTTTTAGATTCCATTCTTGTATACGCGCTACTGTGGAATCTCCAGAGGACAGAACTCTGCATACATCTCATAAACCGGTTGGTCCTTCCTGGGACAGAGGGCAGCCATCCTGCTAGCCATCTGCCTGGTCCAATCCACTGGGTTTGTCTCATGTAAGCTCAACCATCAGATTCTTTTTTTTTTTAAAGGATTTTATTTATTTTTAGAGAGAGGGGAAGGGAGGGAGAGAGAGAGGGAGAGAAACATCAGTGTGTGGTTGCCTCTCACATGGCCCCCACTGGAGACCTGGCCTGCAACCCAGGCATATGCCCTGACTTGGAATCAAACTAGCGACCCTTTGGTTCACAGCCCATGCTCAATCCACTGAGCTACATCATCCAGGGAAATCCTTTTGGTTGAACCTCCCAACTTGTTGTGGCTACTCAGAGGGGTTGCTGGTTATTTCAAACACCTCTTCTTTCTCATTTAAATCTGTTAGCACCACTTCTTATTCCAACCAGTTCCACCCGGGGTTCAACCAGCTTGGACAGGTGCAACAGGACAGCACCTTACCTCAGATTCTACTGCATACTCTCCTCTCACTTTCTGCCCCAGGGACTTCTCTGACTTAGCAACATGTGGCAGCCATAGCAATCTTCTTAGCACCCTGATTGGGCCATGCAGGAGTCTGGTGCAGTTAATACCCTTGCAACTATTTCTTGCTAATGGGAAAGGAACCTAAAGGATAAATGGTCCCTCTTTGTCTCCTTGACAGATAGCTCCTAAAAGGTCCCTCAGATGTAATCACCTGTTTTCCAGGGCTGTGGTTAACTAGGTAACCCAACCCTTTATCTGCTTTCTTTCTTTTCTCATTTGATTATCTCTTGACCTCGCCACCATTCGCTGAGATGATGTTTCCAAATAATCTACCTATAAGAAGCATTTATCTCATGTATTGTCTAGGGGTAAAACTCAAGCTAAGACACTAACACTTCTTTTTTATTTATCTTTTTCTCTTTTTGTTTTGGCTTGCCTATTCTAATCTCTAGACTCACTTGTCATCTGACTAATATTTACTTTCCAAATATTTTTTTTGTTGCTGTTATGTCTTGTCTGACTCATGAGCTACCTAAACAGATTATACTTTGGTTATTCTTTGTATACACTTTGGTTTCATCTTCTGGATTTAAGGTATTTCTAAAGAGCCTCTCTTTGTACTAACCAGCACCCAGACACATTACCCACCATGGAGAGCCAGCTTGTCCTGGCCTGTGAGCAGTTTATACTATTGACCTACCATTTTTCAATGCAACCTTCAGCATTTGGGCAGAGGCCTTTAGGCTTTTAGGTAATTTAAAGTACTTGGAGGTGAAGATGGTGAACATCATAAAGCCAAACTGAGTTTAGGGTGAATTTGTTGTAGTTGAGAACTGGAGGATAGGAGGTGCTTGAGAGGCAGAGGAAGAGAAGAATAAGCATAACAGTCTCGTGGGAAGACAGCAGCACATTTGGGGGAGTGAAGGTTGATACTACAGCAATTGTGGCGGATAGGGACACATGAGTGGGAGAGAAAAAAACAACAATATGAGGTCTCTCTGGACAAAGTCAAACCATCATTAATATAATGAGAATGTTTTGCATGACATTGATGTAATCTAGCAGCCAAGGAGAGTGGACTGGAATGTGCATGCATGAATAATGATGATTTCACTGTACTAGGCAGTGGGGGCAGTAGGCCCAATTGAGTGAGCGTATGTACTGTGTGGTCATCACATTCAAAATGATTGAGTAGAGTAACAAACCTGAATCAAATTTTGTGTTAAGCTTGGACATTCCTCCATGAAAACTACTTAGATCATTCAGAAGGCTACAACTATCGGCAACAGGTGATTGGCAGCTTCATCACAACAACACACCCACTCATGCATCACATCTAGTGCAGATTTTTGGTGAAACATCAAATGGTCCAGGTAACTCAGCCCCCTGCAGCCCAGATTTGGCACCCTGTGACTTCTTGCTTTTCCCAAAAGTAAAATCACCTCTGAAAGGGAAGAGATCTCAGATTGTCGATGAGATTGAGGAGAATATGACAGGGTGGCTAATGGCGATTGGGAGAACTGTGTGATGTCCCAAGGTGCCTACTTTGAAGGGGACTGAGGCATCATTATCCTGTGTACAATGTCTTTTGTATCTTGTATCTTCTTCAATAAATGCCTTTATTTTTTCATATTTTTGTGGCTGGATACTTTCTGGACAGACCTTGTAAATGAGAAATATTGCTGAGAAGAGTTGTCTACTCTAGGGTATCCAAGAAACACTAAGTGACTGAAGTTATGTTGAAATTAGAGAGAACTCTGTTCTTGTGACTTTGGTACGTCTCTAGGACTGAGCCAGATGGGTAGAGGCTCCTAAGAATTGTATATGTATTCAAAAGATGTATGCTTTACCAAGCTATAAATAGGTGTTACATACTTCCCAGAGAGCTTAGGTTACTTGCCCAAGGTTACACAACCCAATCATAATACCATGGCAACTCAGTGTGTGAGAGTTTGGGGCTCTGGTAATTGAGAAACCGTTTGCCACGAATGACGCTCGAAGTGCAGATATGGTCCCCATTTTTGAAAACTAAAGCCAGCCGAGGAGAGAGCTGGGGGACCCCAATGGAGCATTTTCCTTCTGCATATGGGTGAGACTTATAATCTAGATTTGATGTGAAGAGACATTTTCAGATTTTCCTGCAGAATTCTGAGGGCCTTAATAAACCTACATTTTAAAAGATGCACAGTGAAGAGAAAATATTTCTGAAAAATATTATTTTATGAAAGTATTGATATTTGGAATTTTTCCTCTCTTAAAACCATCTTTTCTTTCTCTTCTTTCCACTTTTCAAAGCCTCTTGAAGTTGATGAGAATTCAAAACTATAGTTTATACTTAGAGTAAACATCAAACATGTTATATGTGAAGTAGGTATAAAATAGGGTTAAAAGATTAAAATATACCATATAATGTGTAAATTGGCATAATGATGACTACCATGGCCTTCCTCAAGTGCTTGAAGGCATTTCTCTGAAAGAAAGAGGGAAATTGGCAGCTTGGTTTTCAAGTTTAAAGGCTTTCTTAGAAGTAGGCTTACTCGCACAGATGAGCAGAGATTAAAGAAGCACATGAGCTACATCTGACCTCTGCTTCCATGGCTGCTCAGGCCATTGACTCTTGGCTGACCACGGGTCACAATGGGAGGTTAAAGCTCCGATGAAAGAATCAGAGGTGTCTCATTATTACTACATGCTCTATGATTGCATGCTAAATTAATGTCTAAACTGACTTTACACAAGAAATGCAGTGAACTCAGCTAAACTCTGTGTTCCTAAATTCTTATTTTAGATCCTATGATTTGCAAAAGTCTTGCAGAATGTAATTTTTATTTGCCGTTTCCTGTATTTGTTACACTGGTCATTTATATAGAGAGAAATTTCATGGCTTTATCTAGTGTAAGTCAATTAATTAATTAAATTTTATTTATTTATTTAATACACACAGGAGGACATATTTATTGATTTTAGAGAGAGAGGAAGGGGGAAGGAGAAAGAGAGACATTGACATGATAGAGAAACATCGATCTGTTGCCTCCAGTAGGTGCCCCAACCGGGGACTAAACCTGTAACTTAGGCATGTGCCCTGACCAGGAATTGAACCCACAATGTTTTCATGTTTGGGACGTGCTCCAACCAACTGAGCCACCTGGCCAGGGCTAGTGTGAGTTATTCTTAAATGAGTATTAGAAAGTACAACAACCGTGAGACATGGATGTGTGGAGGGCGTCAACTTTTTGAACAGATAGAACAGAGAAATGAGCACTGAGTGAGACTGTAATTATTCTTAGCATTTTGTTTTGTTTATTTCCTCAGATTTATTCTCAGGTTGAAAGAAATGTGAGGATTTTAGTTTTCTGATCTTGAGGCTGAATAAATTACAGCGAAAATGACTAATACTAAAACCAATCAGGGATTTTGTGGGAATGAGGTAATAGAGATGTCTACAGTAGAGTTTCAGAAGGACTCAAGAAATAACTTGTAAAGTTTTTTTGAACAAAGGAACATGAGATGATAGAAAATTTGTCTAGCATTTTTCATTCCATTAGCTAGTCACCTACTCAGTGTTCATTTGACATCCTGTTAAGTCAGTCTTAGTCAAATCTTCCTTATTTTATGAAAAAGAAAACCAAGGCATCAAAAAGTTAAATATCAGCATATCATATTTATTAATATATTTAAAAGTTGAAAGACCATGTTTATTATTATATTCCCAATGACATACAGTGTGTTGTGCCTCAGATGGTTTACATTAACCAGATGACAGGGTAGAGCCCGGCCACACTAGAAGCACCTACTGTGAAACATGAGGGTTGAGTCTTTAAGCTTCATGATATTAACTCAGCCTCTGTGAATTTGACTTTCCAGCTAATGATTCAATCAATCATGTCCATATAATAAAGCACCATAAATGCTCTGGGCACTGTGAACTGGCCTGTAAGTCAGTGTTCTGTATCATCACACACTGATGTGCTAAGAAGGGTGACATGTCCTGACTCCACAGGGAGAAGACAAGAGACACTGGGTACAACACTTTCCTTGTCCTTCTTCTCTGTATGTCTTCTTTTGAACGGTTCTCTTTGCATCATTTTGCCATGTAACACTTCAGTGCCTTAAGAAGGGCGGGGAGGAAAGTGGGATGCTAAGGATGGCAGGAAGTAGCATAGATGGTATGGTCCCAATTTGTAAAAATGCATACAGTGTGTATACACAGAGAACCTTTTAAAAAAGGTGATTGTGATCAGCATTGTCAGTTGTTCCTATGAAGTTCGTAAAACCCATACTCACTTTCTTTGTACATTTTTTTTTTGTAAATGGGTGTGATAACCAGAAGAAATATTCTATAATATTTTATTCCTGGAAGACATACATACTCTTACCACTGAAAATGAAAGACACAGTATTATGGGGAAAAGAAAATAAAGTTCCAAAACATAGTTGCTGAAATAATAAAAAATACACTTTTCTCTAATTAATCATCTTTTTCTCTATACTTGTTAAGACTTCTTATACAGAGGTCCATTTTTTAATAACAAGAATCAGTATATAAAACACTGACTCTTGGTAATAAAAAAAAATCCTGCAGGATCCATATTTTGGCATTACTCAAGGAAGTATGGCATCGTTTAAGAACTACCTGCCTCATTTAAGACAGTACTGACAAAACATTACAGTTTTCAAATGCTGTGTGTTTCATTATCCATTTAAAATTTTCCTTAGAAATAGAATTGTTAAAGTATATGTACAGATTTGAGGTATTAGTAATATTGTCTGATTGCCTCTAGTAAATTTGTGACAATTCACACTCTGATCTTTATTGAATAAATGGTACTCTTACCAATGTTAATACTGTTATTTATGCACACACATACAGATATGCACACATATATGTTAACTAACCTGACACAGATATCATGACATCTGGTATTCTTTAGTTATTTAAGTTAAAATGTGTTTTTCTTGTGTTAATTTTCTCTTATATCCTTTGATTAGTTTACCTATTGAATCAGAGTAGCATATTAAAACTGACATAAAGAAAATGTTGCCCACCAAACCCACGAGGAGCACAGTTTTACTTTTAAGGGGTTCTGGAGCGATTCAGAGAAAGTTTTAAAAGTTTTCTAGTAGAATCACATGGGAGTGCAGATTATAAAACATTTGTTTGTTAACAGAATAACAGCTAGGTCATATTAATAACACCTCTGAACTGAAAATGAGAAAAAATGCTGAAATCACTCTAGCACATGTATTTGTTAAACTAAACTTGATCTTGGTTTCTTCAGTATTCTGATTTTGATTACGCTGACATCCCTGGACGAACTGCCACTACGGAGTGATAGCCTCGCTTAGGAAAGGTTTTAGTGCATAAAGATTTTAAAGTGCAAGGTAAAGGACAAGGTAAGCACCATTTACAGCAGGAAAGAAGTGTGATTAGAGCAAAGTAAAATCATTTTAACTGTATACTGTGCTTTAAAATGATGAATTGAAAGTGATATATTTAGAATAAAATGTCCTCAAAAAGGAAGAAAATCACAGGAAGCATCTAATTTGCCAATATTGCCTGGAAAATGTATTTATAGTCTGCATTAGTAGTTAAGTGTCCCGAAATATTTCATTTTTCATTGACTCAGATTTTCCTCTGACCATGAACAGTGCTCAGTACATTCCTTATATCCTGATTGTGTATTCAGTCTGCTGATTTCAGAACCAGAAAAATCTGAAAAACATCTTCCCTTGGCATTTTCTCCCTGAAGTTTATTATTTATCTCCTCTATTTCCTTCATTTTACATATTTTTTTTGTCCTTGGCCTGGCTTCCTGGCAGTCTCCTTCCTTTGCTTTTGCCTTCTTTTGCCTCATTCCCATGGTGAGATCATAGTCTTCCTGAGCAAAGCGCTAGTGGTGTTTAGATGTGGGATTTGGACAGAAACGTACACTGAGAAAGTCTACCACGTGACTACAGAGAGGAGACATACAACACAATTTACTTTCCATGACGAGTGCTTTGCTGTCCTATTTTTGTCTTTTCGGTAATCTGTGATGATAAATAGGGCAATTGTGCTATAATTACCACTCCCTGCAAGAGCCCTGTGTGCAACCTCGCCACCTCCCTCCCTCATCAATCGCTTTTTTCCAAAAGGCTCACGATGGGACTCAGAGCATTTAAAAATAGATTATCATCTTCAAGATATAAACAGCATATGTTCAAAAGTTCCTAAATGCTTCCAAATTTAAAAATGCCACCACATGAACTGGCATTACCTAGACTCCTGTATTCTATTAGGAAAAAATGAGTAAAACCGTGTGAAACTTTCTCTGCAAACAACTGCGACGTGGGGAGGACGGAGTTTTCATGAGGTCAGCCTCTAAGAACCACACGGTGTAGCATTCAGTGAGAGTCATTAAAGACGTTCATTTGATGTGAAAGGTTCCCTACACAGTGCCTGGAACACAGTGAGCACTTGGTGAAGTGATCATTTCTCCGTCTTTTTTTCTTCCTCTTCTTTTGCAGGCCTAGGTCAGAAATGTTACTTGAATCATGAAAAACAAAAACTCAGTCACGCCACTGTTTGTTTTAAACTATTTTCAGTGGCTTTTCACCACCTGCAGGAGACAGTTTGAGCTCCTTTTTTTTTGGCTTGCCCTTCCTGTTTGAACTTCCAGTTCTTATTCCTCAAATAATTAGGAAACAAAGAAAATCAAAGGATAAAAACGTGATTTAAATGTTGTCTCAGAACAAAGCAGACTTTCTATCCTCTCTCACTTTTATACACGGTGTTCCTTCCTCCTGGAACACCTGTCCCTTGTATTTGTGTCCACTCCCCTCCCCCACGGCCCCACCCTGAGTTTTTCACTTGGTTAATTCTTTCTCCTTCATCAACAACTCCATCAGAGTCATCTCCTTACAGCTCCCTTCTCTGACACAATCTGAGTTGGTACCCCTACCAGCTATATCTGATCTCATTGTCACAACCACATTTCACTTATTTCATTGCTGCTCTTGTCCCAGTGCTTTTGAATGTCCTCCTATGAGTTACTTGAGGATAGGCACAATGCCCTTTAATCGCTGCGTCTCCATGTACCTCAGACCTAACTTGTGTTTAAAAATTCCTGTTCACTGGATGGATGAGGGTTTAAAGGAGAGAGGCAGCACCCAGAGGCTATTTCTGAAATAGAATCCATAGTATTATTTAAAATTAAGCTGCTTACATGCATGCTTCTTACATATATATATTGCAAAATTTGCAAGTTGAGAGGTTACATAGATTTTCTTTTGGGGAGAGAGGGGTGATAAAGATAATATAAGTGAAAGGAACTATAGCTCTTAACTTAATAAAACAAAGGATAAAAATTAGCAATGTGCTTCAGTGCAGTATTACTTTGCAGTATTCCTTTGGCCTTTTAAACCATTTTTCCAGCTGAGTGGTTCTGGGATACTTTAAATCCATGATCTCATGATACTGCTTAGCAGGGTTCTTTTTTTCCTTTTCTTTTCAATTTTTGAGTGGTTTGTAATCTAACTGATTTCTACTCTCACAGTGCAGAAAAAATGAGGTCAGGGATGAATTCCAGTAAGATGGGTTTTAATTTGCTCTGTAGCGCCTGACCCTGATGACTTCTCCACGTCAGTGGCTGTGGGTTATTGTGCGTAACTGCTTTATGATAAAAACAAGACCGTGGCATCACTGAACTAATTAGCAAGAGTACAGTCAGAAACGAGAGCTCTTCTCTTTCCTAACAGCTAATGGTAGAAAATGAAGTACAATAAATACATTCCAAGCTTTGATGAACTTTACTTTTGATTAATTAGCAGACATGAATGGCCGTGCATAATGTGACAGCTATTCTATTGATCCACCTAATTAGGGATCACGTAAGTTAAAAGCATTCCTCTTCACTTTGCTGACTGATTTCAGTCACTTAAACTGCTCAAATGACTACTCAGAATAATGTTGGCTACATTATATGGGACGTTCGATGCATGTCTATATATTCACGTGAGGCATGTTTGCTGCATAGTTTTACCTCACTTTTGTTAGCTCCAGATGAAGACGATGGAATACCAGGAAAGGGGCAGTGATTCCAAACTGTGTAATACCCTATCAAATGCCCTGCAAGGAGTAGATTTAATTTTCTACAGCTATTGATCAAAATCCCGTTTGACATCACATTCATTTATTTTGTGCTTATTCCAGCATGAAGTACTATAAAAAACTGACATATTTTATTAAAATTTATAATAGATGGGAAACCATGCATTATGAGTGTGTGATATTTCTTAAGCAATTCTGTGCTGCATAAGAGGTAATTGTACATGCTAAGGCCTCTTTTAACCTCAATAAAATGGCATAGAGATATATTAAATAACACACCTGGGAGAACCACAAATAAACCAACCAGGGCCTGCCTCTCTCTCCCTCCCTCTCTCTCCATCCCTCCCTCTCTCTCCCTCCCTCCCTCTTTCTCCCTCCCTCCCTCCCTCCCTCCTCCCTCTCTCTCTCTCTCTCTCTCTCTCTCTCTCTCTCTCCCTCCCTCCCTCCCTCCCTCCCTCCCTCCCTCTTTTTTAAAGGGAACCAGGGCGGGATGCTGCCTAGCATGGAAAAAGGCATTCAGTCTGCAGTGAGGTATGCAAATTCCTCTGGGCCTGCAACCTGTCGTTTCCACGTCTCTCTTTCATTCCTTGTTTTCTTTTTCTGTCATCGGCTTAGTCATATTTGTTGGTGCCACTGTGAAACCATATTAAAATACTGTACTATAGGGAATGGTAGGATGGCATAAAAGGGCATGATATTAAGTTCAAGTAGTTTAGAAATTGAGATACCTATGAATGAATTTTTTAATAAAGGAAATAGCAAATAAAGTCTGAGTACTCCTCCCATGGTTTACAGCTTATTTTCCATAAAGTAAGAATTATCTTGATGAGTGCAAATAAATTATTCATAGTGGGTATTCCAGTTTTTTTACAAAGCTGCATGGAGCATTTGAGTTTTGTATAATTGCCAAAACTTCGTTTGTTAATTTAAAGACCAGAGGAAGTGTTAGCCTAGCAGTTTGGACACAATAGAGAAGTAGTTTAATTTCTGCATTATACCCATTCTAAAATTATATAAATGAAATGCCAGGCTAGTTTGAATCACTGATGGTAAGTTTTTATATAATAGATTTTTTTGGAACTCCTAACATCTGGTAAGTCAGTGAAAGGAAAATATAGCCTATCTTCTTTTAAATAGAAAAATGACAATTTATATAGACAACATGGAACTTAGTAGACTTTTCAATATACTGGGTTATTCAACTTTGAAAGAGAAAACTCAGTAAACCATGAAAATAGAATAACTTATATTTTTTTGCTCAAAAGCAAAAACATGTCATGATCATCCCAGGAACATAGACTATCTTAATTATGAATTTGGATCCTATTGTTGTCAAGCTGTATAACTTTATAAAAACTGCCTATTAGGAAAAAAATGTACAGAGTTCAACATAATACTAGAAGTACAATGCTTCCAGTGTACAGAGTTAGCAATTTCTCAGGACTGCAACATTTGGGATTCTAGATTGTGAATAATGAGAAAAAAGTCAAAATAGTTCTGTAAAAACTTGCCCCTTTCAATAAATATTTTTGATTTATAAAAATCCATTTTTGTTCATTCCTCCTAACCATGATCTCTGTGGCCAGCATTGTGTACAGTGTACATGTGCTTTTCTGGAATATTTATTTGAAACTATGTATCTTAAAAAATTACAAATGAATTTTTCAGTTTTGGGACATTACCAAAATAGCATCTGTTTTAAAAATTATACTCCACTTCCAAGTCCACTCAGCAACTAAGCAGAACAAAGGTTTTGTGTGGGGGATGCTGCCCTCCCAGGGAGTGCTAGGCTTCGTCACCCTCTAGGATGCCCTGGTGTCTGGTGGCCACACCCTTCAGACCATCATCCGGGAAGCTGAGATGTGTCTGAGCTCAGGCCTCTGTTTCTACCCTGACATGTTCCTGCTCCTTTCTCCCTCCTGCAATGGCTGAAGGGATTATGCTTAAGTCCTTCTCTTCTTATTCCTTGCTGGGTCCTCTGCTTCATCACGGCCAGCAGTCCAGGTCTTGCGCAGTTGGGACAATGTCTCTGCCCCTCTCTGAACTTCCTGACTTAGAGTTCTGATAGCTGCCCCTCGTTCAGTCCCAAACTGGCATGAATTGGTCTGGGTCATCCTTTCTTCCCTTTGTAACCTTGTCCCTGGGGGGTAAGGGGGTAAGGGGGTACCTGTTCCGATTGCACCTCCCAGCTGTTCACAGGCAGAGCAAATACCTCCCTCTTTTTTTCTTGTTTTTTTTTTTCCTGCTTTTTGAGGTGGGGATTTGTCATGGATTTGGACACCATTTCTGAGCACTGCAGCCCTTCTCCTAGAGCATTCTGGGGCCAATAGTTAGATATGTAGCTGACTCTGATGGTTCTTTCCTTGATCTTTAGCCCATTAAAATGAATGACAACCAGGATCATGCTTCTCTAGACTTCAAAGCAACGATAAAACAGAATGCTTTGGACTCACAAGTCCTCTTGTCTCATAGGAAATTAATGATAGTTTTCTTGTTTTGTGGGAATATATATAAGATTTCACCCTTTGATTGATTCCTAAGAAAGACCTTGAGGAAATTCCTTGGAAGGGGAATGCTAGACAGCTGAGGCACAAACCCAGGCTGGGTGTTCAGCTGATTTAGCTCACTGATCAATTTTACTTTAACGAAGACATTTATCCCTTCTGGCTAGAGCTTCACACACACATTATGGCTCCTGGGAATGACTCAATTCATATATACTTGGGGCTCTCCCCTAAGGCATACAGCTTACATAACTAATATAATTCAGGTTGTTTTAGAACTATGAAAATATGAAAGCTGGGAGTAAATTTTGGTCTATGACTGATCCCCTGCAAGCTGATATCTTAGAAAAAGTGTTGCCTCCTGCAAAACACCATAGAGACAAGTTTGGCTTCCTAATGATGGCACTTCTCAGCCCCAGGCTTGGACCACAGCTTCCCCAACATGCTAGGGCAGGGCTAGTGCTTCCCTGAGCAGGGTTCCTGATGTGGCAAATTCTGCTGGAGCTTTGTATGCCTTGCAGCTGCAATTTTAAGACTTGGGTGCCTGACCCTATGAAGGACTACACTGAGTTGGCAGGTTAGGGCTGGAGACAAGATTGTGCCATTACATACTTTTCTTTTAATTCAATTCTTCAAATACCCTCAGCATAATACATCTAAGAGAAGTCTGTCTTCCAGCATCAGATGCCTGGCTCTCTGAGATGGCTGTGCACTGCCCCAGAGTGTGATGGGGTGGGGGAGACCAGACACCTTCTGCCAGTCCTGAATCCAGGAGTTCTCCCCAGTGAACGCTCCTCCAGCAGGCCAGCTCTGTGCCCCGCTTTGCTGATTCCCTTTTTTGGACAATGATATTCAGATTGCTTTATGTCTTTGGTGTCTACAGTATTGTTGAGAAAAAATACAAATGATGAATAATTTCTTGAAAATGAGGCAATTTGTTCAATTCATTCTACAAACAGTTGAGTGTCTGCCCACTGTGTCATGGGGAATATGCCGAAATTATCTTAACAGTAACAACAGATCCTGCTTTTGTCCTTGCAGGGGAACGAAGACCTGTTCCCTAATCGTGATCATGAAAGATACAGGTGGAAAGAAAAAATGTAAAACAAGCTACGAGAGTTACAGAGAGAAAAGAAACTGCTTTTATTGGCAGCTTCTTGCCAGGCTTTTTGATGTCCTGAAAGATAATTATAATCTAGGTGTTCAAAGACTGACTAAATGGCATTTAGTCTTTTACCTGGAAGTTGGAAAGCAAAGGGGAGTGAAGTAGAAGGAGTTTGGCTGAGTGGAACGCTTGTGGGAGGCATAGTGAGAAACTGACTTTGAAAGACAAGTTGTATCAAGACCATAGAAGGCTTAGGATGCCTGGATAAATCACTTAACATTTTATTAGAATTAGTCCCCAGGAAAATTAATCTGACAACAGTTTTCTAAAAGGTTTGGCATAGAAAGACATGTCACAAGGCTGACAGAATCTAGGTGAAAGGTACTAACTTCTCATGCCTCTTGGTTTGAAGAAAGTACCGTAATGGAATAAAATCCAACCTACGTGTACAGATATGGGAGGCATTTTTCCACATAATGAATAAAGCATCGTATTATTAAGGCTGAACAGGACAAGATAATAATGGTCCTTGTCAGGGCTAACACAACAAGATGTATAAATAATAATGCATTAAACATATCAGTGTACCTTGGTAAGCTATCTTGTTTTTGTGCCTGTACCACTTGAATTTGTGGTTTTGTTTCCATGAATAAGTGAGTCAAAAACTTTCTTGAAAAGCCCACCAGCTGTAATGTAAAGACATCCATTACAAAATGACACCTGCCTTTGTCATTCTATGTATTATTACCAGTTTGTTTCCCAAAATGGATTTGATACACACGTGATTAAAGAAAAACAAAAACCTTATTAAAGTCAGGGTAAGGGGTCAGTAAAAGTTAATATGATTCAGAACAAAATTTGTCCTTGTGATTTCAGGTAGCAAAGACAAACACTTTTGTGATAAATTACAATCCTCAGTAGCAAATTGTTTGGCATATTTTTTCTGATGCTGAGTGCTGTGGGAAATACATGGCTCATTATAAAAAGGACTTTGAACAGAAACAAGTTTGTCAAATTGAGTTTCACCAATTGCCTGAGCCCTGTGCTTGCTGTGGTGTGTGTCCGGTCAGTCATTTTCCCTTACAAAAAAAAAAGTAACTTTGAACCCCAATCACTGAACAGATCAAAGCAAAGCTCAATTTTATCAGAAATTTTAGGTTATTCTATGTAAATAATAATTAGTGACTATGAACAAAAAGATATCAGCTTGACCCAAATAATATAAACAAAGCTAAATATTGCCCCAAATTGTAGCAAAACCAAACCAAACCAAACCCTTCTTTACACATCTACATGTCTCTGTCCAGGGGCGTGTAATGAAAGCCTCTTGTCCTTTCTCAGCCAGGAGCAAATTAAAGCTGCCCTCGGATACAGTAACAGGGCTTGCACGGGGAGCAATTCAATGCCCTCACCTCTTCTGGAAAGCTGATAACTTTTTAATGCAGATGGCGGAGAATGTGGCCCAGACTGCTTACTCTTTGGGTTTTACACAAAGATGCTGCCAGGTTGGACAGAGCTAGCCATGGTAGGAAAGTAGGGCATTATTTTCTAGTGAGAAACTAGAATTAGAGGAAAACCCTTCTGTATGCAAATTCTGCTGGCCACTTTATTTATCTACACATTTTAAAAAATCCTTGCCTGAGGATATGTTCACTGATTCTAGAGAGAGAAAGAGAGAAGGGAGAGAAAGAAAGGAGGGGGGAAAGAGAGAGAGAGAGAGAGAGAGAGAGAGAGAGAGAGAGAGAGAGAGAGAGAAACCTAGATGACAGAGAGAAACATCAATCAGTTGCCTTCTATACCTGCACTTACCAGGGATCAAACTGGCAACCTTCTGGTGTACAGGATGATGCTCTAACCAACTAAGCCACCTGGTCAGGGTTATCTACACATTTTTACAAGGGGCTGGTAATCTGTACATGAGGTTGGTTAACTGCTGTTTCTTGTCATAATAAAGTTTACATTTGAGACAGATATTTTCTTCTTTCAAATAATTTAGGTTAAGTTTTCTTCCTTATTCACTTTGATACCTTTAATTATTAACTAAAATTGGGAAGTATATGAAGTTAGGCACATCTTGTTTGTTTCTGCCATGCCTAGTTCAGAACTCTGTGATATTACTCACAGTGGGGAATCCCCAGAAGACACCAGCTGGTTGCAGAAAGATGCCATCCACCCGGGCAAGCATACCAGGCAAGCTCTTTGTAATACAAAGCCAGCTTAGCCATCCAAACCATACAGAGCTCCTCTTGGTCAAAAATAGAGAGTACCTGACTTTTAGTGATAGACACAGGTTAGCTTGTGATGAAGGTGCTAGTTCACATTTTGGTCAAAATCTTAATTAAACAAATACACATTGAAGAGAGACTAGGAGACAAGCTAGCTATTCAATGGTTTCTCCAAGACCATTAGTTCTCAAATGTTGAAGAGGAAACCACACAAATACATACATACGCATCACTGGAAGTCACATTACAAACGTGTATTTCGGAGCTCCCAGAGGTGCTGAGTCAGCAGGACTGAAGTCCTTGTTCTCAGCAGGATAGGAAGTGATGGTGAAGATCACCCTTTGAGAAGCACTGCTGGTATCCTTAAACGTGACTCATTTACCAAATCATGTCATCAGAGAATCTACACATGGACTAATTACTGTAATTTACCCCAGAAGTGGTTCCACAGAATTGTAATTCACTTTGGTTTCCTTGTTTTTGTTGAAGGTTATTATCGGAGTGACAATGTGAAGAACTAGTCATCGCTCAGAATCACTAATTATTATTTACCTAGAATGCCCTAAAATTCCTGATATAATTTAGCTCTGATTTGACCTATTCTGTGATTAGGGATACAAAGATATTTTGGGGTTTTTTTTCCTAAGAAAACAAAGCTAACTGGACACATATCATGGTGAGCACAGGGCTCAGGCAATTCACATACAATTTCTGACTCCATCGAGGACTTGTATGTAATATAACCACATTCTGTTTGCAGAGGTGTAACACAGAAACAATGTTTTAGTGATTTAAAATAACTGCTGAAGCTCAAGTGAACAAATAACACTTTGGCATGAGTAGTATCAGGGTCAATAAATATGAAGAAATAGTATTTTTTCTTTCAAGGATTGCACGTTTGTCAGATACATCATTGCCTTATCTTTACATGTCAGTGGCAATTGCATGTAAGACATTTTTACATTATTCTTGAGTGATGCAATATTAGTTTTTTTAAGGGTTGTGGGAGCTGTCATTTATTTTCTGAGGTGTTACTTCTAATACCCACCCTGTTTCTCACACCTTTTCACGTTGGCACAGGAGTTTAGGGTGCATGTGCTCTGACTTCAGGCTGTACTGTTTGTGTTTTGAAGTTTGCATCAATGTTGCAACCATTTATCATCTATAAATTTTTGTCTAGCATAAAGAAGTTTGTGTCCCAGATTAAACAGACAAGCAAGACATAAAGGGTAAAATCAGCAAAGAATTTAACAAGCCCAGTGAAATGTAGAATAGATTGTATTTCAAGCCAGATAGCCTCCAGCAGGTATCGGGCACGTTGGCTGGTGGGAAGATGCATTTGCTTATGACATTCTGCCTTAGTCAAAGTGATGTTCCTTAGGTTATCTCCTTTGATCCTCTCAAGATTAAAAAAAAAGAAGAAACAGCCAATAAAATAGCTCTTAAAGCATAAAGCATAGGATGGGTAAGGATCCTGGTGGACAACCTAGCAGTTAGGAGCTCAGAGCCTGCAAGTTGGACCTGGCTGGGCTACAACTTATTAGCTGTGTGACCTTGAGGAACGTTAACTATGTTGTCTTTTTAAGGTGCCATTTCATCATGGGTAAAATTGGGGCTTAAAGTTGTGAGGAGTAAATGAGATGTTTCGTGTACTTTTGTAAATGAAGAAAGGGCGTGGATTTGAAGTGAGGGAGAGGACGAAACCACTGGCTCACACAACAGGGTGTACAAAGGAGAGTGCTGAGCTGGCCTTATGGGGCACTAGAATTACGGACCACTTAGATACCCAGACTCCCTCCCTCCATCTCTAGTCTCTGCTTCTCTCTTTGTGTGTGTGTCCTCACAGGGTGAAGGCTATAGGCATTTGCATCTCCAGGGCTCAGTTTCACAATTTTGTTGTTAGAGAGGATGATGTCTCTTTCCTGTGTCCAGACTGGAAAATACTATAGAATGTTTCAATTGCTTGGACCCTTTGCCAGTTTCTGAACAATGTGTGTGTGTGTGTGTGTGTGTGGTGAAGTTCACTACCAAGCTTGGCCTTGCATGCATAACTCAGTGACCATGCTGTTCTGTAGACTGAGTGCTAAGACTGGCACTCCTAGAACACACGCGCAATTAAAAAAGCATTTTGCAAAGGGAAGCAGGGAGGGGCTGACCTAAAATTTGATGAAACTTAAACAGAGACAATCAGCGTGGTAGGGGAAAGGCCAGTGCCTCATTTATGGGAAGCACTCCACACACAATGGGCTGCTTCTGTGACTTTAACTGCTGTTATTGTTTGGAGTAGCATTGTCTTCTCTGTCCTATCAGCAACGTATCCAGTGTCCTTTCTACCATTGCCTTCTGATCCGAGAAAAAGTGACTGCCAGCAATGGGCAAAATTGCCAAATAGGTAAACTCTTCTCCAATTTCTCTTTGTTCTCTCTCTCTGCCAAGGGTTGCTCACCAGGCCTGCCTGCCTTAAAATGTCTCAGGTTGCAAAATTACTTCTGCCACCATTGTAGTTGTTCAAACTATGCACATTCAAGCACAGTTGATCTTACCAGCCCTCAGTAAGATTGTTTTCTAGTCAGAGAACAAGAGCAGTTCAGGAATGCTGAAGGCCCTTTGGCTAAGAATATGTTTCCGAATCTGAAAGGTCAGCAGTGGGTGTGGTGACTGTCAATGTGTTTTGCCTACCAAGGCCACAGCCACGGCCTCCTTCCCACGTCACAGACATTGTATCATGTCTTGCCCTTTCTTCTCCCGGACCTCCTTCCGCTACACCCCCAAAGGATCAGTACTTTAACCACTGACTTCATGAAAGGTAAGCACACGCTGTCACATGAAATCTATCTTTCCAGGAGCCATGGAAAGGCATTTGGGAGATGAACAACCCTTACAGAAGTGAATAATATATATTAAATCCAACTGCCTATGTATCAGATGATAATAGAGGTGAATTTCCAAGGCTTATACCAGGGGAAAAGAAAGTAAAAGCAAATTATTGTTTTTTCCCCAGATGGCTACATAGTCTGTCATAGCTAATAATGCCCTTTAGGGGCTGCAGAATTCATAGGCATGGGCCCGTCCTCAGGGAAATGATAACCCTGTGAGAGGAAGACAGAACCACTGCACAGATAAAGCTAGAGACCACTAGAGAGAAGAGGGATATAGTGAGGGAGGCTTGATTTAAGAAATACGTCAGTTATGAAATATTCATGATCACTAAGACTTTGTTATAACTAAGGAAAGTCTAATACAGGCCCCTTCTCTTTTTTGTGTATACTGACAATTCAACAAATAAATATTAGATTTCTATATGACATGGAATTTTTACCTATAAAAATTGTTGAGGATTGTCATCCTTTCTTCAACTTACTTTTCAGTATTTCTGTACTGCTTTTTAAAGTGCCCCATGCTGACTAATAACTTATCAACTTTCAGTAAACTGAATCATTGATCCTTCCAGCAAGGAGAGCACTACTAAAATCTAGGAAGGTTAGTTGATGTGAGATATTCATTCAAATGTACTGTCTCACCGACAACTAGAGACTTTTGATAACCCTATAAATATATCTCACAAAAATAGCAAAACCTGCTTGTAAGTCAAATGCTGTTTTAAACTTCTGTTACTTTTAACTGAAGATTAGACTCTTCAGAGACCTCTGACCTCTGGGCTCGTAGGCCTGGCTTTGGATAGAACCTGCACGAGGAGCCGCAGTGTGATCAGCTATCTCTGACTCGAAGATGAATGTGTGTCAATAGCTCCTTCCATTGAGAGCACCACAGTGTTAGGTCTGGAGGGGACTAGCCCTGGCAAGGGATGGGTGGAGTCCCCAGAGGACAAGGTTGGCCAAGCCTCATTTCCACGAGCTCTTCCATGTCTGGTGTCTTTGACCAAGTCTTTTGGCTACAAAATTTGGTGAAGCTATGTCTCATTTTTTTGATGCTGTTATTTTGGGATTATGTTCTTGTGTTTGTTTGTTCTTATGATTTGTGTTAATTTCTAACTTGGCTTAGCTAGATACCATAAGATATCTATTTAGGAATTTGGCATAGGATATCTTTTTTTTCCTCAAGCAAGTTGCTTTTTTCAAAAAAGATGGAAATACAGTCATTTCTGTTTTAATGCTGATGAACATAGTAGGAAGGCTGTGAGCATTGAAGAATAAAGACATGGTCATTTTTCTTCTCATGGTTATGATCATCACGTTTATAATCATTGATATTTACATAGAACTGCATAGTTTTAAATCACTTTCATTTATATTCTTATTTGATCCCCATTCCTTCTGGATGACTTACTCTTTTTTCTTTCTTTGTTAGGAAGGAAAGGGAACATGTAATAGAGTATACATAGAATAATATAAAAGTGCTTTGTAGTTTCTTTGATGGAAATACTTCCAGATGTGAGGACAGTGGGTTTGCCTCCCAAGACTCTGCTGCAGTCCAGCTTCAAAGACTCAGGCCAAAAAGAAAAAAAAAAAAAACACCACCAAAAACGATGTGACTCAGCTGTTCACTTGCTGGTATCAAACGAATAATCAGAGGTTGATGTGATAAATATAGTTTATTGAAGACTTCCTGACAGGACCCATAAAGTATGTTCATCTCCCATGTGCAAAGTTTCCTGAATCAACACATGTTTATGGGTAATGCATCCTAGTTCATGTGCTCCAAGTCATCATCATAACTCTTCAGTTTAAATCACCTCCCTAGATGAGCTCGGGAATTCAACGTCTGGCTTCGGTTTTTCTCATTCTGTTTGTAAAATAGTCATGGTTGTGAAGATGAACTTTGCAGGTGATCTGTTCCATACAATGAAAAAATGGAACAGAGATCAATATTCCAATTTTTTATGATCAGAAAATATGTTGATGATTTGCTTATAATTGTATGATTATAAAAGAAGAAAAAGATTTCTAAGCATATTGGTTTAGTAGGCTTCTATTAAATTGTAGAGTAAAGGTGGGGTTTGGGAGGCACACTATATTTAAAGGTAAAGAGCAGGGCATAATGAAGCAAGACTGAATGCACAGAGAAGAAAAGAGAGTTCTGGTTGGGTTGCTTTGATAAGTTCTTGGAACTTTCTGCATCTTGCTTTCCTTGTATGTAAAATGAGGAAATTGTAACTGTAAATATTCTTAACAGCTCTTATTTTTATCACTGCTAAACTATAACTACAGAGAAGGCCAATTTAAATTAGAATGAGAGGAAAGGCTTCAGTGGTAATGGCCCTAGACTGAATTAAAAAGTGTGATGGGACGGGAACAGGCAGTTGAAGCAAAACCTCTGAAGAAAGGGATCTCAGTTGGCATGTGTTCAATGCTCCCTGGGTACGAGCTTGCTTTATCATGCCATGTTGCGTCTGTAGCGAGAAACAAAATAAACCACGATTATCTATGTAGGATAGCTGATTCCATCAGTTTCTTTGTTCAGGATTAATATTTCTTTTAAGAAGTGATAGGTACCTAATATAGATGTATGACTATATAATATATTTATATACACACATACATTCTACTTGTATTTCTAAAGGTTTTAAGTGGGCATTATTAATATTTCAAAGTATTTTGAAAATGGGAAGAAAAATACAACATAAATATGACTAGGGAATGCATCAATATCTTTTGTTGCTTTCTATAAATGTATGTATTTTTAACCATCTGCAATCCTTGTTAAGTAGGAGAATATCCTGGAGTTATATGAAAATACAAGATGGGAAATTAAATTCTATATTGGATATTATAATTTCATTTTCTTTTTCTGCTAGGTGCATGAGTGTGAGAAGATTATATCTGTTCTTCACTTGTATGAACAGGCAGGGTTAGACAACAAACAACCCCTTTGTCAAACAGAAAGGTATAAACACACTAAATTGCACAAGCAGAACCAACTCCCCTTCAGGCTGGTGCGTATACTTAATGAAGGACACGTGCAAACTCCGCCAGAAGCTCAACAAGTCTGTACAGTTCATCCTGAAAAAACCTGACTTAAAATATCTTTGTGTCTCTCTGGGAGTTGTTTGCCTGTGGGTTCTTTAAAGAATGATCTGAAAATGGGAGTCAACTACTCCTGTACAATCCACCAAAATCTTGACATCCCAAGAGTTGCTAGGTTGTCCTCTCTTATTCCTGCAGAGGTATTCCAGAAACCACAGTGACTTTTCTGCATATACCTAAGGTCAAGGAAATAAAAAGATGCAGATAAAAGTGTTCCAGGCTCTTATTATAGTATATCTGCTTTCCACTTAAATATTTAGAAAATACAATGATAAAGACATTAACTAGGATACAAGTTCTAATACACTTTGGATTCAAGATAGATTTAAATGCAATGTTTGGTTTCCCATTCTCTTGGACTTTTATAATACAGTGTAAATTATTGCCCAATATTCAAATCTGCCTCTTTCTATACATCTATATCTCAAACTAGATTGGGTTGATTAAGCACAAAACAAAAACAAAATATTCTTCTCTTTTTAAAGTTAGTTTTCAGAATGACACAGTCAGTGATCACTGTTTATTTACAAACACCAAGCGGTATTTGTAAAAAAGTGCAATTTTAACCATTTTAAATATTTTAAAATTCACTACTTATCCAACAAATAATGCAGAAATTTCAGTGAGCTTAGAAAGGACTGTGACATTTTCAACAGGTATGTTATTTCTTTCACGATTGGTCTTTAGGTAGAATGTTGGTCATAATAGGAAAAACAACCACTGGATTTTTAATTAAAAAGAGTAACTGAGTTGTAGTCTTCACCACAGTTTGACCTTGGGTAAGTTACTTAATGCAGATTTAAAGTTTGTACTCACCTTTAAAATGGAACTAATGACACCTGTCCTCCTACCTTAAAGAATGGATGCACAGATAAGTGAATTAACATAGGAGAAAGTGCTTGGCAAGTAATTAAGTCCTATATAAATAGAAGACAGACATCTTGTTAGTTATGTCAATAATAGTTTGTTTTCATTTCTTCATCTGCATTGGTTTGCTTTGCTATGCTGATCTGGTCCAACTAGACCTCCAAAAGACAATTGGATTTGGAATAAGAATCATAAAACATCCAAGTGCTGATATAATCCAAGTCATTAGTGGTCAGAAACAGCTGCCAAATGGATAGTTCCAAGACACTCATGTTCTCGTTTTGGACATTTCCCAGAAACAAATTCCCTTCCATTTTCCCTTCATTCACTCTCTGTGGGTGAACAAGTGAGTGAAGGGAAATTTAACTATTTTATTTTGGAAGTTTGTGTGTACCTACATTTAGGTATCAAGCAGCCTTATGAAGATAGCTTGCATGTTTATGGTGTTTTTAATGTTTTGGATGGCAATAGAAAGATAGATACACAGAGACAGAATGATCAATCTTAAGCCTTAAAAACAACCCTATTAGGTCTGTATGGCAGATGATATGCCCATTTTACCAATCAAAATACCTAGTCACAGGTTAACAAAATGACTTCTCTAAAATCAGTCATTCGTTATGGTGGATAATGTTGGGTGAGGTGTAAGGAGGATTAGAATTCAAATTCCTAAAGACCTGTTTGTTATTTTACACTACATTATAGCTCCATAATTTTGCTATACTTTCACATATTGTGACTGTAGCTGCGCCATGTGCCTGATTTATGTAACTCTGTTTATCTGAAGCCTGCTCACTAGCAGCAGAGCCAACATTACCTCCTCAGAGAAACATTTTCTGTGTGATTAGGTGCCCTCTTATGTGCATGCATTCTTCTAACAAGACATTGATCACATGCCACCATTTGTTGGTTTTTCTTCCGCCTCACCCACTGGTCTGTGAAAGTCGTCATCATTCACCGAATGAAATGCATAGTGGATAAATGAATAAACTTTTCTTGAGACCTATCAATAGTTTCTAATAAATTGCAGCTGGTTGGCTTTTTTTAGAGTTCAGTCTGCATCCTTTTCCCACCATTTGGGGATTCATGTACTCACATTTCTACATGCTTACTGTTGTCGCCAGTAGTAATCTTTGCATAGGCAGGAGATGCTTTTAAGAAAGTTAGCCTGACAATCCGTGTTTTACCTTTACCATTGCTACTTAGACTGGTTCTCAGTTCATGATCCAGTAGGATGTTGGTTTGTTTCCCTGAAGTTCAACCCCCACATCAGCTCCCAAACCCACACTTCTGCATCCATCGTGATAGGACAATCTCTTCACACTGTACTCTCCCTGACTAAGCTTTTTAGTGTTCTGAACCATTTTAAGTATTCTAAAATTTTTCCAGATATGTCTCCACTTTCATACAATAATTTTTCCCTCTTATTCAAACCTGGTGGTCATGGGCTTTGCCTCCCAAGGAAAAGTTTTCTTAAAAAACTGAAGGAAGGCTGATTGCCTTCCTTCCTGCAGGTGTTTTAAGATCCAATCTGTACATGGATTCCCCGTCATCAACTTTCACTTATCCGATCCCCTATGCTTACTAATGTGTGTTGAATTTTTAGCACTTCCCCTGTTTAATTCCTCAAAATAACTTCTTTCCTGGGCTATCTTTCATATCTTCATTATGAAAATAATTATACTAATCTTTAATGTCAAAACTCAAGCTTCACCTTCCCAGGAATACTCCACAGCTCACCTACTAAGTCTTAAGTATATCTTTTGCCTTGATGAACTTCATTATTCTACCCCGATCATTCAGCCTACCTTCTCTATATTCCCCCCACCCCAACCATAATACCAGTACATTCATATACGGCAGCAGGTCCACTTATAGAGCATGTAGAATAACAATAACCTGTGAATGGCAATGCAGGAGAAATATAAAAAGGTAGGGGGAAATACTTTTCTTCTTCAGAGTCTCCTTCATTTATTGGTAAATGTGAGATCACCTAATTAGCATGATCAAAATCAATAGTAATACTTTCTTGGGTGATTTAAGTCAACCACATGCGAATTTATTTCTCCCATTTACTCAGTAGGATAAATGTAGATAAAGGCATTACAGGGAAATAATCTAATACATTTACTAGATTCAAAGAAATAATATTATTGATAATGGAATTAAAATAAAATTAATCTATAAAAATTTGGTATTCAAATGTGTTCTGTTCCACCTACATCAATGGAACAAAGGAGGTAACATGCAGTTTATTAGTCACAAAGATACATTTCTATATATGTAAATACTCCTATTGACTAACCTTAGAGAAACAAAATGTGTTTATCTGTGATTAACTTTAGTTTACATTTCTATTTTAAAACTTAATTTGATAGGCATTCCATATATATTTTTTATTTTTTCCTAAGACATTTTTTTTGGGGGGGGGGAGTTCAGAATTCAGAGATATAAATTGGAGGTTCACTCTGCAAATTACCATAATTTAATTTTGCTTCACAGTGTTGGAGTGCTGGTTTTCTGCTAAAACAATTCATGAGATAATAATAAATAAAACCACTGTGACTTTTTCATGTGATTTAATGACATGACTATAGAAGTATATATATATTATATATAGTAGTATATAATATATGTAAATTTAGATATATTTATATACACACATAACTTGAAGTGGTCTTTGTGGCCATCCCCCTTCACAAGATTACTTTCTCTTGCCAACAGAAATGGAATAGAAGTAAACATAATATTATGTAAAATGATAGGTCTGCTTTCTCTGGATGAGTGGAAAGAACTAGTTGGTATTTACTGACTTTTCTCTTTAATAGGTGGATGAAATCTGAGGCTGCATAAATAGGATAATATAGAAATTATAAGTCTATTTGCTCCCAGTGTGGTTCTTTGGTCTTGGAAAAGTTAAAGTCCAGAAGTGTAGTGTATTCTAAAAAGAAGCAATCTTGTAGGTCTCTATTAAGTAGTTGGGCATATTTCTGTAATCTCCACCCATTTAATTGAGTGTTTTAGAATTATTTTAAATTTAAGAATTCTTAACATGTCTCTAAGCTTGATTTTATTTGTTAAAATATTTTCTTGGACTTTTATTCTCTTATACAGTATAGATGTTAAAATATTAACATACAGGGTAGAGCAAAAGTAACTTTACAGTTGTCAATGTGCAAAGTGCAGTTTATTCTTGTATCCTTATTTATTAATTATTGTATTTTTCATATAAACAAATGTAAACTCACTTTTGTTCCACACTGTATTTTATTCTTTCAGTGATGTCTTTATACAATTATTTTTCTCTTACTGATAAAAATAATTATTTATCCCTAGATGCTGTAACCATCCTACAAATTTTTGTAAATTCTCCTTTAAATTTTTTTTCAACTTTTTCTGTAGCTGAACCTTATTTGGATTATTACTTAAAATATATTTCTAAATTTTCTTTCTATATTTGATAGCTATGAGTTTCTACTTAGTTATTATTTTAGAAATAATTTTACCCCCTTTGCTTTGCACACAAGGGATCTTATTTGAGTTTGCATTTTTAAAAATTAAACATGACATGCATATAAAATAAATAATGAACAGGTAAGCATGTAGAATAATACCTAAAAACCTGTGAGGGCAATCTTGAAGTCTCCAGCGTATCTGTCTTTCATCTATCCACCCTCCCACCATCCTCCAGAAGTTAGTCATCCTCTTAGTTTCTTTATAGTTTGATGTCAGTATTTTTCAGTTTTGCTTTTTTTGAAATTTACAGAGTAGTAATATGTTCTTTTACCACTTGCTTTTAAAAAACATCATAAAGATTCTTTTATGTGACATGAAAAGCTGTAGTCCTTTTCACTGTTCTAGAGAAGTCTGTCATATGAATACCACCAATAAGTACTTATCATTCCCTTAACTGTGGAAATTTGTTTTTAGGATTTTTCATTTATATAATACTTCTATGAATGTCATCTTTTCAATATAATTTTTAGACACATAGGAGCATTTTCCTGGCTTTTTATTTATTCAAATATGCATTTATCTATTGACCTCATATTGAATACCACTAGGCATTTTGAAACCAATTGGAAGCATTTAATATAAGTTATTATAAACAATATAATCATTATTTTAAATTCTATCAAATGCTGGCATAAGAAGCATTGGATCTGGGTCACAAATACAAAGGGACTTTATTCACCAAGAGAAAATAAATTGTAGATCGAATTTAAAACTCTATAAATATTTAATAAAATCTAAAGCAACTATTTTTTCTAAACTTATTGCTGGGTTTCTAAAATAAGCTGAGTACTAATTAAGTTCAAGCTCTGACTTCCTGTTTCTAGTTCGTCCTTTCCTTTCCTTTCCTTTCCTTTCCTTTCCTTTCCTTTCCTTTCCTTTCCTTTCCTTTCCTTCCCTTCCCTTCCCTTCCCGTCCCGTCCCTTCCCGTCCCGTCCCTTCCCTTCCCTTCCCTTCCCTTCCCTTCCCTTCCCTTCCCTCCCTCCTTCCTCCCTTCCCTCCTTCCTCTCTCTCCCTCCCCCCCCCCACTCATCTATAAATAACTATGGGAATCCACCTCCCCAAATTAAGGCATTAGTAATGAAATACAACTCTTTAATTATATATTCCTCTTTGGAATGTCATAGTACTTTATTGGTGCTTTTATTAGGAATTCAAGTAGCCCACCTCATATTTATGGTAAAACTGAAGCAGTGCCTTTCTATAGCTGAGCAGAAATCATGTGGTATATTTGGGGTTAATGTCTATATTCTTGGTAGATTTTAAGTAGCGGAACACTGATTTTTGGAATATGGAGGAAAAAGCATGTTGACATATTGTATGCTCTATAAAATATAGATTAACAATAAAACATGTCAAGTAAATAAATAGACAGATGTTTAAACAATTTATACGTAAGAAACATAGGCAGCACAATCTATAGGTTAATAGCAAGAATTTTGCCAGTCACACCTGAGATGAGCCTTGACCTTCTGCTTAAAGGCTGAGTGAAGTTGGGCAAATTACTAAGCCTCTCTATTGAATTGCTTCAGCTATGAAACGGAGATAAAAATAGCACCGATGTCATACAGTTGTTCTGGGATTAAGTGAGATTATACACCCAAGCATTCATTGTAGCGTCTGACATCTCTAAGTACTAAATACCTACCTGTCAGGTCTTATTAAGAGCATTTCTGGGGGGAAATGTCATCCTCTAGAGAAGTATAGTGAACACAAAACACTCCTATATTACTGTATCAGTGAAAATAGATCCACTCTTTTTGAAAAAAAAAAAAACAACTTTGAAGAGTTATAAAATTGATAGGTAGTCTTTTTTTCTGAATAAGAACACATCTAGGTATTTATTATAAAGGGAGAAACTTGAAATTAGAAAAGTTTGCAGGCAAAGATATTATCTGTGGCAGAGTATCAGAAATAACTGAGGAGAGCTGATAGTAAATCCACTTAGCTGAATATTCTGCAACCATTAACAGTGACAATTATGAAGATGATGACGAGATGTAAAGATGCTTACAGCAAAAAGAAAAAATCAGATAAGAAATATATGCGTATGTATGTAAAGATGGACTAGAAGGGAACATAATGTCCTGTTGACACAGCTAGTGACTATGAATAAGCATTGATGGGGATTCATGGGGGCAGGCTACTTATTTAATACAAGAAATACGTGCAGCACCTTAAATCATCTAAGAAATAAAGTACAGTACCTTAAATCACTTTTTCTCTGTTGCTTATTACATTTTGGAGGAGCCTGTGAAAATTCTCAAGGGTTTGATTTAGTCCACATTAACTCAATTTTATCTCCTGCCATAGCTATCTATCTCAATCAACTCCTATTCTCTATGCGTTTATCTACATGTCTCATCAAGAATGTGGCAGTAATGAGTTGACTAAATTTAAAGTACTCTGAAAAAATTGAGCAAGAGATGTCAGCGTTCAAGTGTTCTTTCTGAGCAGCGCAGCTTCGCAATTGTGCACTGACTACAAAGAGAATCTGTCGTGTCATTAAATTGTTAGTGGCCAGACAAACTTGTTTTTATATAACAGGATTAATGGTAGGACTGCAAGTACAGACCCAGTTTGTTGGCCCAAACAAGTTATGAGCTTGCAAAGGTGCAAGGACAGGAGAAGGAGGTTTAGAACCCAGCAGTTACATGACAGATGGTAGTCTAGTACACTGTTAGTCCTCTGGCCCCCAAACTCCAAAATTCTTATTTGTCCACATGGGATAAGGGTTTATAAGGAATACCAGCTTTGAAAAACATTTGTCTTCAGTAAGCCTCTTACCTCTCTCCTATCAAAAAAGTGCAGGTCACTGCTGTAAACTATACACACAGGATGACTGTTCAGTGAGCCCTGTCTACAGGTAGTATTGTTTTATACAATAAAGCTTACATTTTAATAATATTTCATTCTGTGATTTCATGAAAGAGAATGGAAGATGAATGGTATATAGGCAATAGTTTTTAATGTAATTCATAAATTTATATTATCAATTGAGTGTGTTAATCCACATGAATGGAAGGCAGAAACATGATAGACAACAAAAGTACATTTTTATTAAAAAAAACAAACAAACCAAACATTCATCATTGTAGTCAAACATTTGTTATTAGTGTGAGATAGCTACACTAATATGTAAAATGGTCCACTGAATGGTATAAAGGAAATTTTTTTGCACTGTAGTTTATTATAGTTCCACAGATTCACTGTTAACAGTGAAGTAGTGGGTTTACCCAGGATGATTCCAGGTTGTTTTATATGTCTAACCAAGATAGCTCTTTTTTCTGTAGTGGCCGTATATTAAATTTCATAACTCCAGAGAGACAGAAGGGGCTTTTAAAGCATTTAACTCAATGAGGCTTGGAAGAGTAATAGTCATCTGTAGATTCATTAAAATCAAAGATTTCTCTGGCTTGGGAGAGGTCTCATTCCATATTGTTTCTTGATATGGCCGTCAATCTCTGTCTCCAAATATAGTCCCATTTGTTCCCCATGCTACAGAATAAGGAAGACTGAAATAGATGATAGAAAAGTTCAGATGCTGCTACGCAAAAGCGAGGCCACCAAATGTGTAGGCATAATGCCTGGTAGTGCTTAGATGGTACATCTAAGGAAACTATTTAACTATGTCTCTAATCTGCCATATCAAGCCCCAAAGTAGCAGAAGAGTCATCATTCCTCCAGCTTCATTATCCAGTGCTTGTTTTTAAAAGATTTCTGGTAGCTGGAAATAATTGACCAGATAATCTTTCATTTCATCCAGTTGGCATTTGTACTTAGAAAAAATTGAGTCATCAAATCACTACCCTCATCTAGAAAATTTAGCAGAGGAAATCTATTAAAATATGCTGTCAAAATATGTCAAAAGATTGTCAAAGTTGTTTATTTGTCTGCCATGTATTAAGATTACTTTGGGTTTAGCACTGGGCTAAACCCTGGGCTTAAGAAGAAAAGACACACTGTCTTTAGAAACTGACAAAGTACTGTGACTTTATCAATTATGATTCTACATTAAAGAATATCTCCTCTAAAGAGTTTAACAGGTGTTTTTAAAGCATAGTTTTTAAACTTTTCTGTTTTTCTTTCCTCAGTCAAATTTCTCCTGGCTTGTTCATCAAGCAGATCTGAGAAAGAGGACCTGAGTAGCAGAGTGAGTCATGTGAATGAACAAAGCTTCAGTTTAAAGACACAAATGGATAAATTAGGTGGGCAACTTTGAGAAGATCTGAAGGCTAAAGAAGATGTGAAAGATTCAGTTTTCCTGGTTTTCAAATTATTTGGATTATGTCCTAGCTTAACAGGTCATGGAAATAAATCCTTGGTTGGCAAGGCAACAAATAAAAGCACATTTTTTTTGGTAACCTTAGAGTCATAAGTAACATAAGAATGTGTAAATCACAACTTAGAATGTCTGAATTACCAAGTTGGTATGTGGGAATATCCATACCCATGCACAAGTGTGGCATTCTCTGAATATTATGAGGGCATGTACATTTTTACAAGACATGTCTGTTACCCATTATTAAAATTTGGCTGTTAGACTCCAAATTTTAAGTGTCAGCTGCAGCTTCACTAATAGCTCAGATAGAGGCAAGCCACATGAACTTTACTACTAATCATCCACAGTCTGTCCACCAGCACCCTCATCTTCTTGTGCCATCCCTTTGATAAAATCAGGAGTGTTTTATGGGTAACATGCCAAAATTCTCACTTAAGAGACCTCTTCTGGGGTGATGAAAATTGAATGTAGACATGATTACTTTAATGCCTTGTTCAGGTAAGTTTAGGCGGGAAACATTATTATTTAGAATTTATGAGGTTTGAATAGTTGTTATACTCTTTGGCTCTCAGCTATACCCAAAGCCAGGAAGAAATAGATCCCAGAGATCCCCATTATTGGACACATTTAGTCTCTTGCACTCACTTGCCCTCAGAGTTCCTGATTTAATGTTGGAATCCATGCAGTTCCTAAAAAGCTAACTTAAACCCCGTCTCTCTAAGAGTGGAGCACATGACCATGGCTAAGCCAGAGGTCTAATTCAACTCTTGGGCTGGAGTTTTTGGCTGTCAAATGGACATGTGACTTAAGGCAGCCTATCCCAGCAAGCCTGGGACTTTGTGTTGATTGACAAGACAGTGTTCTTCCTGGAGGTGCAGAAAGTAGCATGTCACCCTAGGGACTGTTAACCACAAGAGGAGTTACCTTTAGGAGGATTTGAAACCATGGAGTACCAAATAGAGACATGGCTAGAAGGCAGGGCTCTATGATGGACTGGCTTTGCTTTGCCACTGAATTAAAACTTCCTTGAAATCCAGTCTAGTTCAGAACTTTAGTCATATGAACCAATAAAGCATCTTTATTATTTAAGCTAATTAGTTGTTTCCTATTACTTGCTACTAACAAGGAATTCTGATGAATACATTCCAGTACATGCTAGGTAACACTATAGAAAAACATGTTAGAAAAAAAATTCTGGCCCTAGATTGGCAGTTGAAATGGGTGGTCTTTAAGAAGGCTTTCAAACCTGGAATTCTAATATGGGATTAATCTAGATGTCTGTGGTCCTTCACCTCCACATGAGTCTAGAAATGTCACCAAGATTTTCTTCAAGCTGCCCTACATAACATATGTTTCTGTAGCTAAACTAAAAACTATCCATTTTTTCTCAGCTCAGTTGTTTATTGCATAAAATGATCACATTTGGTTGTTCCCTTTCATCTAAAATGACCCTCAATTAATTCTAATTAGGATACTTATTTCTGATTAATTCAATAGGATCATTTCTGAGTACGCTTTCTTTTTAATAGATCAATATTCAGAATAAAAGAGCAAGGTGTAAAAGAGGCCTAAGATAAGATTGAAGTGACATAGATTCTAACCAAATCTTTGCCTTCAATAGGTTGTTTCTTATTAACTGAAAAAAAACCCCAAGGTGTGTCATTTTATATTTCATTAAATAATATCTCATTGTGACAGCATGGATGGAACTGGAGAGCATTATGCTAAGTGAAATAAACCAGGCAGTGAGGGATAAATACCATATGATCTTGCCTTTAACTGGAACATAATCAACAAAAGAAAAAAGCAAACAAAAATAACAAGAGTCATTGAAATTAAGAACAATCTAACAATAGCCAGAGGGGGGGGAGGGTTTTCAGGAACTACTATAAAGGTCACATGGACAAAACCAAGGGGGAGGGTAGAAGCAAGGGAGGGAGTTGGGTTTGGAGGGGGTGGGGGGTAGCGGTGGGGAAAAATACAGACAACTGTAATTGAACAACAATAAAATAATTTAAATAAATACTTAACATGGGTTATAAAACAATAATAATAATAAATATCTGCTGGAAAGGAAAACATCTTTTTAGGGATAAAATTTTGGGCTGAAGCTTACTACAATCCATCCACCTTGAAATAGTACTGGACGTTGAAATTGTGTTCCAAGGAAATCGCTACCTGAGGCTGTTTGGACCATTTTCAGAGCAGGATGCCTGTGCTACAAAGGACTTGCATTGTCTTCTCCCTGGAACTTGTCCTTCGGAGCTTCACATTTTGGGCAAACACAGCTCCATTCCCTTTAGGCATCTGTGCTTCTCTTCTCTGAAAAGTACCATTTCTTTCTCATTAATTATAAATTTATTTTCAGTCTTCCAGAGCATAAGGACATTTCCAGTATTTACTTGTATTTCAGTAAGCTATTTCATGCTTTTTAAAAGATTTTGAACATTTTTAAAAAATTAAATCAACTTGGCACTGGCCAGTGTTGCTCAGTTGGTTGGAGTGTCATACTGTAAACCAAAAGATTAGGGGTTTGATTCCCAGCCAGGGCACATACCTGGGTTGCAGGTTGGATACCCAGTCAGGGCGTGTGTGGGAAACAACCAATCGATATTTCTCTCTTATGTTGATGTTTTGCTTTCTCTCTTTTCCTTCCTTCCTGTCTCTCTAAAATCAATAAATATATTTTAAACATTAAATAAATTAAATCAAATTGAATATGTTGTCTGGTTTTTACGCTTGACCAGTATGAGTTTTGGGCAGTAAGGGCTGGATACAGAGGTGAATTAATAAGCTTCAGATGCCACAGTTGCCAAGCCTGGATTTTCAGAGGTGGAGTTCTAGATATTTCTCAGGAGTGTGAATTGTCCAGTTGTTATGACAACCCAAGAAAACATTTCTGATAATTACTCACCGCATTTTTATTGTGCATTTTATTGAGGTACTATAAATTGTTTAATACATTAGTAGGTCTGTAGATTTGTTGTTTTTGTTACTTTACAGATACCTTGAGAGAACCAAGTGGGGCCACTTTTCAAGTTAAAATACAGTCTGCAGGGAAAGACTTGGCTACTTCAGGGAAAGCATGAAGCACTGAAAGATATAATCTGCGGAAATTGCTTGTGTCAGCAGCTGTCACCAAACATGTGGCCTGTTTTGGAATCTGGAGCAGCTGCCATGCTGAAATATTATTTCTTTTTCCTGGGGAAATGAGGATATCAGTGGAATTTGTTTCCTTTGAAGTGCTTCAGCCCTATTATTTCTAATTTCAGATGTCAGGAGCTTGTTTGGAATGACTAAATGAAGCAGAGAATATTCCACTGAGCCTTTAATATCTGGGGTATCCCCCAGTAGCAAGAATGCTTTAAGCATAACTGGGTGGGGAAACATCCATTCATTATGGCAAATGCCATAAAGTTCACAAGGAAAACATGTTCCCGGCTTGTGGAAGGTTACATAAGCTTTCCTGCAAAGTGATTTATGGGAGGTTTCCTAAAAGGAATGGGGACTCTTGACTCCATCATGTGACACCTCAGACCATTTCCCCTCAAGCTGCACTCTGAGCAACGCGTGTTCAGTCCCTCTTAGTCTCCAAAGGAAAGGAAAAAGAAACAAAACCTCTTGCAGTGTTAAGTATACATACTGGATAAAGCTAAAGCAGGTGTTTGGAAAAGAGAAGGAGAGGCTGTTTTTTCTGCACAACAAAATAGGAAGTAGTTGGTGCAAATTTTTATAAAAGCAATCCCAGTGTGCCAGTGGCCTCTCAGAACTCAAAACTACCCATGCAGTATAAGGGTCCTTAAAAATAGCTCCCTGTGTTTATGCAAGAACATTGGTTGTTTTCACAATTTACTTCCTGAGAAAGGGATATGTCTCTCATTGTATCAGTTAATGAGCAGTTGCACATTTTAATTCATTAATCATTTCTTGTAGTCATTATGCACTAAACACTGTTCAAGGCACTCCCACTCTGGCTAATAAGAAATAAAACAGAAAATTGACTCAACCTGTCTAATCTCGGGGAGCTCAAGTGTCTAGCAGGACAGCTAGAGGTGTAGACAACTGATTCCATGGCTGGACCGAGTGTGATGAGAGCTATCATAGTGGCACTCGTTAGAGTATTAAAAACACACAGGAGGACACGAGTAATTGATTGCCCATCAATGATTGCTTATTGATGTCTCAGGATAGAATTTCACAGAACTTGAGATGGCAGAGTTTAGCTCTGGTTCAGAGTGTATGTCATTTTTTGCTAAAATTGGGGTGCTCTGATTGTAAAGACTGTTCCAAGCAGAAGTTCTCCACTCCCATTTTTAGTCTTTACCCAGTAAGAAAAGCTTGCAAAAATGCTCTGTTTAAGGCACCATGAAATCTAAGTAGTGAGCCTCTCTTCTTGAGATATTTGTAATTGATTTCATTCTGTCTCACTGATTAAGGTGAAAGAGAAAAATACCTTTAGGGCAAAATAAAGGCTAAAAAAAATAATGGTGACAAAACATGTGGAAACGGCACATACATAGAAGCTCATGAGCTACCGCTTTGTTCCTTTGGTGTGTGTAACCAAGTAAAGACATTTGGGTTTCATTCAAACATGGGCATATTTCTTTCATATGCAACCAGAACCCACAAAGACAAGTAAATTGTCTGCCTCCAGCTGTATTCTGGAAATAACACTTTTACAGTATACTGATTTTGTGTGTTTGAGGTGAAAAGTTATTATGTGGGGAAAAAAGTCAAAGAACTTACGTAAAACATGGTATAACTTTCAAGGAGTAAATTTGAAAACTAAACAGTTGTATGTATTATATATGTGTGTGTGTATACATATATATACACACATATATATTACACTTACCTACATTTATCTAAACTGTAGCATTCAATATAGCATGCAAAATCCACATTCATTTGAAAGCTATAAAATAATACATTTTGAGCTTTATAAACAGTTGGCTTCAGGATGGACCATTCAACACCCTGTAGTAGACTTATTTAATCTCTTCCACAGGTCTTTGGAATATTCACTTTAGTAGAAAATATTGAGAAAAGTTGACAGAATACGTTGCTCATTCCTGCCACCTTAGACAGAGTTGCAGCTCTGCCCTTTGCACTTTCTCAAGCTTTTCTGACCTTTTCTATGGTTGGAAAAGGAGGGAGGGAGGTGGGGAATGAAATGGACGGGATGAAGACTAAATCGTGTGCTGGGGTCCCTCTTTTATTAACTTTAGCTTCACTATTCAGCCTCTTTAATTTTGTTTTCTTTTTGGTTTGGTAAGAACAACTAACATGAGATCTTTCATAGTGATATTTGTGATACAGTATCGTTACTATAGGAACAATGATAAGTTCAGACCTCTAGAACTTACTCATCTTGCATAATTGAAGTTTTATGTACATTGATTAGCAACTACCCCACCCCAGCCCCTGGCAAGCACCATACTTTTCTTCGCTTCTGTGAATACTCTGCTCTGGTTGAACTTTTTGAGAAAAATTGATACAACCCATTTTGTCTTTGCTTCTATGGATCTGACTATTTTAGATACCTCCTTAGTCTTTGTCCTTCTGTGAGTCACTTATTTCACTTCTATAACACTCTCCACAGTCACCCATGCTGCCTTGTTTAGCTGGATGTCCTTATTTTTTAAGGTGGGATAATATTCCATTGTACTTGTACATGTTTTTTTCAATCCACTCATCTGTCAATGGACATTTAGGTTATGTCCACATCTTAGCTGTTGGGAATAATGTTGCAATGAAGATAGGAGGCTAATATCTTTTTGAGATACTGATTTCAGTTTTTTTTAATAAATACCCAGAAGTGGAATTATTGAATCATAAGGTTGTTCTATTTTTAAATTTCTGAAGAACCTGCATTCTATTTTCCACAGCAGCTGCACCAGTTTTCATCCCACCAACAGTATGGAAGGGTTTCAGTTTCTCTACATTCTCACCAACACTTGTCTTTTGTTTTTTTCATAATAGCTAACAGGTGTGAGGTGGTATATCATTGTGGTTTTGATTTGCATTTCTCTGATGATTAGTTTTATTGAACATCTTTTCATATACTTGTTGGCAATTTGTATGTTGTCTTTGGATAAATTTCTATTCAAGTCTTCAGCCATTTTTAAGTCAGGATATTTATCTTTTTAGCTATTGAATTATAGGAGTTCCTTATACACAGGGATGGGCAAAAGTAGGTTTATAGTTGTGAGTATGCAAAAGAGTTTATTATTCTATTCTTATTTATGAATTCTTGTATTATTTTTCATACAAACAAATGTAAGCATACTGTTGCCCACTCCCATGTTTAAGATAATAGCCTTTTATCAGGTATATGGCTTGCAAATGCTTTCTCCTGTTCTCTGCTCTGCCTCTTCACTCTGTTGATTTTCGTTGCTGGGAAGAAGGTTTTTCATGTTTTCTGGTCCCACTTGTCTAATTTTGCTTCTGTTATCAGTGACTGAGTCCCTTCCTATATTTTGAAAATCTTTCACCCATTTGAAACATTAAGAACACACTTAAACAGAAAGCAGGGAAAAAATCAGTTAACATTCAACAACAAAACCTCCTGTTATACTATTAGTGAGGAAACAAGCACTTCCATCTCAGAATTGGCAAGAAATACTCTGCATTAAGAGAAATGTGAAAAGTGGGAATTACCATCCCCATCTTAGAACATTTCCTTAGGACCAACATCTTATTTAAAGCTATTTGGTAAAAGGGAGAGCTTTTCTAATTCAAGAAAAATTGTCTGGATTTCAAGTGCCACACACTGTGCTTTGCAGGATAGTAGGGAATTAGGTAGGCACTGTAAACAGAAAACAAACAAGAATCTCATGTAAGTGATAGTAAAGCAGAATTAATTTCTGGTAAAAGAATTTTATAAATTTTTAACTTGGGTAAAAGGGCAAGAAAACCTATTAATATAATTGTGACATGTTGATAATAGTAGTTAGCAGCTAAAATAAAGATTATGTTTAAGTATGTAGCTTTAGCCATTCATTTTTAAAGAGAAATCTTTCATTCATCACACACAGAGTAAAGAAATTATGGAGATGAACTTATTTCCACATTGCTTGCTATACTAGATTAAACAGCACTGTAGGATAATAAATTAATTCATAATTTCACTAAATAACTGTAAATTCTACTTGAATGGTTAAAAGTATTTTAAAACAGCATCATTCTCAGGAGTTTCTCAAGTTACTTCTTTGATATTTAGCCTTTTTTTTGCCAAACTGAAAGAATAAGACAAATAAAATGAATGGAACATTAGTGTGCATCACTGCCACACTGAGAAATCATACATCCCCATTAATATTATATTTATTCATTATTAGGTAAAAGAAACACAGAATACTGACATTTAAGGTGACAATGACATCTTTTTCTTCTATAGCTATCAAAGGGCATTTTTGGAGCTTATGGTTTTTAAATGTTTTGGAATTATATCAGATTATGCTCCTTCCTTGAGATTTTTTAAACAATTGGGTGCTAAACATGGAAAATTTAGCTTTCTAAATTAGACTTGCAAAGCATACTTTTTATAATACCCCTAAATAAATGGGCAAAAGGCAAAGCAAAAATTTTAGATGTAAGTAATAAAAGAAACAAAAGATCCATAAAGGAGAAAGTAGAGAAAACCTAACATTCCCATTACAGCCCAAGGGAGGAAGACCGGCTTAGTGTCATCACACCCAGAAGGCTGTAGCCAGGTGACCTGCCCGAGGCAGCTAATCATTGTCACCCCAGGTAAGCTGGTGGCAGGCTGGCTGAAGAGAGGCTTGTTCCAAGACTCGCCACTCAGACGAACAAGGTTAAAGAAAAGCACATCATTTAATGATAAAGAACCAAGTGTGTTTGCCAGCCTTATTTTTTTCTTTTTCTTTTTTTTACAAATAAAAATTGTGTGTGTGTGCGTGTGTGTATATATCTGTATGTATACAGTGTACATTATTTGATATACATATATACATTGAGAAATGATTACCACACTCAAATTAATTAACATACCCATTACCTCACATACTTACTATATTTTCTGACCATAAGACACACCTAGGTTTTAGAGGAGGAAAATAGAAAAAAATTTTTGAAGCAAAAAATGTGGTAAAATATTTAATAACCTAAATAACATAATATTTCACCTATGTAAATGTAAACAGAACTCAACAGCAGATTAACAACCATTATTCCTCTCAAATTTGGGGGGGTGGGGAAATGTGTGTCTTATAGTATGAAAAACACAGGTAATTTTTTTTTTGGTGGTGATAACATTTAAGATCTACTTCTTAGTAAATTTCAAGTACACAATACAGTATTACTGACTATAGGCAGTAAGCTGTACTGTAGATCCCCAGAACATATTCATCTTACAACTAACAGCTTGTACCCTTTGACCAATGCCTCTTTTCCTCTTCCCTTCCTAACAACCACAGCTCTACTCTGATTCTGTGCATTCAACTTTGGTAGATTCTATACATAAGTGAGATCGCCCAGTATTTGTCTTTCTGTGTCTGCTTTATTTCATGTAGCATAATGTCCTCCAGGTTCATCCATGTTGTCACAAATGCCGAATTTCCTTCTTTTTTATGCCAGACTTACATTTTTAACAGATCACTTACCTTGCTTTCTTTATTAAGTAATTCACACAACACATGATAAAAAGACTACTAATGACAGATGATGTACTTTACATATTAGAAGAAAGGAAGACCGGAGGCAGAAAGATCATTTTGAAAGTCATTAATGTAGCTTGATTTCCTTGTGAATGCCTTACAGATGATGGCAATGATGGAAATACTGAGCGTTGCCAGGAAGAGACTGTATCAATGTGATGTTGAAGGTTTTGCTCCAGACTCATCGATCGCAGGCCTTGGGCCAATGTTCAGGTAGCCGTGTCACTGCAGGCAAAGCTCAAGAGACCTGGTAGGGATGAGGAGAGTAAAAATTAAGTTGTGCATCTTATTTGCTTTGTACATAAGTAAAATTATAGTACATTAAATATATTTATGATCTAAAATCAGTTTCTATTTTAATAATTAATATTTATTGAGCCTTTACTATAGTACAGTTCTATGATAAACACTTGATATGAATTTTCTTACTGAAGGCTCACAAGAATTCTATGAGTTTACTATTCTTATCCTTTTTATTTAAAAGATTTTATGTATTTATTATTAGAGAGAGGGGAAGGGAAGGAGAAAGAGAAAGAAAGAGAGAGTAGCACCCGTGTGAGAATCATTGATTGGTCACAACCCAGGCACATGCCCTGACTGGTGAATTGGTGACTTTTCGCTCTATGGAATGACACCCAGCCAGCTGAACCACACTGGTCAGGACTCCTGTTCTTCTTTTATAAACATAGTCTCCCAGCTAATAAAGGGACTCCAAATCAGACTGGACTCTCTAATTCCACTGTGTATATGTGAATCCCCACCGAGTCTTTGCATCCCAGTGTCTAGATGAGTATCCACAGAGTATGCTTGGCACTCAATCGTGTCTGTTGAATGGATGACTAACTACACACTAACATTTGTGACACGGGACAGTCTGAAATTGCAAATGATGTGTCTAAAAAAATGAAACTAAGGGTTAATGAACAAGTGAAAATCCCACCTAAGTACAATAAAAATAAAAGATTTAGAATTTTAGGGGGGACGTGGCAAAGAAAGAGAGAGATATCAAGTATTTGCCACAAATTTTCTTTGTGTTCAAATGGCAGTTTCTTGTTAGAATTAATGTTATTAAACATCTAACCATGCAAGGTCTCACTGGACATTCTATGGCAGAGTTCAAGTTGCATGTGTAAGATGGTTCTGTACTCATGGAACTTTACGTGGAAGCTGGGGAGGTAGCCTGAAAACATAATCCTCCAAGACCTTCTGTGATCTCGCACTTCGCTCTGTCAGTTCCTTTGCCATTCCCCTCACCCTGCCCGTCTACGCTGGCCTCTGAAAACACCATGTGCACGCTGACCTTAGCCTTTTTTTTTTTTTTTTTTTTTTTGCATTTTCTCTTCTGCTGCCTGGGTTATTTCTATCAAAATGTCACTATGGTTCACTGACTTCTGTCAGGATTCCGCTGAAACATTAGATACATAAATTAGGTAATTAACCCCCTAGTAGAGAATATATATATTCACCATGTTCCCTTTTCCTACTTTATTTTTCCTCATGGCACTTATCACCAACTTACACATGCTTATACAACTTATACCAGTAATGCATTTGATCATTGCTTACTAGCTGTCTCCATCCACTAGACTGTGAGTCTTTGGGAGGAGGGACTCATTTTGGTCATGGCTGTCTCTTCACCTAGAATGCTGCCAGGCATGAAGTAGAGACCCCAGAGACATGTACTGGATAAATGAAAATAAGTGATAAATTACTTTATTACAATGAGTAATAAAGATATATATAACTATGTAACAGCCGAATTGTTAATGCCACTATAGAAATTCATGGTAAACATTTGGACATGTACCTTTTCCTGAATTTTATAGTATGAAACTGCTCAAGAAGTGATATTCTGTCTTTTAAATATCTGCGTCCAGTGATATGCTTAGGAGAGTACCTAACACAGTGCATTTACTTTATACATATTTTGGGTACTGTTATATTTCCAAGAGGAGCCATGTCTTTAGCAGGGCTTTGAAAGTTAGATGGGATTTAGGTGAGTGGCAGGTGGGAGAGATGGCATCAACCTTCCGAATAAGGTGTACATGGAGCCTCACTCAGTTTCCTTTGACATGAGTCTCAGGAAACATTAGCAAGAGCAGAGGCTTAAGGTAAAAAAAAATTAGTAGACAGAGACAGGGTTGGGGATAAATTGTAGAAGGCTTATGTTTACAGGTACACAGGATGTTAAAAACATTTTTGAGTGACTTTTAGCATGTGACAAAGTAAGAATAGTATTTTTGGGAGATACATTTTACTCTTTTTGTCATTTGCATGCATCTCTGCCCAGTATAACAGGATCAAAATAGTTATGTTTTTGGAAAGCACAGCTTCGCCTTTACTAGACTGGTTCAGGGAGAAATTAAGGTGAGGTGATCAGATGTCAAGTCTGTAGAAATAGGCCGGGTGAGTGTGATGACAGTGCGGACTGAAGCAATAAGAATAGAAGGAAAGAAATTATGTGACTTGTAATGTGAAGATATAATGAACAGGATTTTCATATGCAGGAGTTTCAGAGAAAGATGTTGGATAGAACTGGTAACATTTGGTTGGAAAAATGGTTTGGTTGGTAAACTAAAGTTTCAGATAGGGAGAGAAAACCAAGATGGAGTAGCTACAGGCGGACCATGTGGCTGGGAAGTGAAGGGAGACACTGAGGTTGGAAACTGACACTGGGGAATTAGCAAAACATAGTTAACAATTGTGCTGATATTCTCAGAACATTTGAGGTTTGTGGTCCTCTCATTACTCTACTTACACAACTGTGTTGATTGGACACTGACTTGCCAAGAATCTTTCTAGGTGCTAGGGAGGCAGCAGAGACTAAACCGAATAAACCCCTGCTTTCGTGGACTTGACCTCTGAGTAAGAGAAAGTAAGAGAGATGGCTGGTCCTGTCTACAGGTGATACATGATGAGGAGAAAAATAAAGCAGGGCAGAAAAGTAAGGATTGTAACCGTGCAGGGCAGGAGGGTTGCAGTTTTTGAATGGAGTGGCCAGCACAGGTCTCGTTGGGAAGGTGAGCACAATCTGAGGGTGTGGATGTGAGCCACACTGAAATCAGGAGTGGGGGAGTGGCTTAGAGGAAGCAGGAGAGCAAAAACCCTGCTCTTGCTTCCTTTGTTCAAGGAGGAGCCGGGAGGCCAGTGCAGCAGGGGAGAGGGAAGAAGAGCAGGGAGGGAAATCAGGGTAGAGCAGGAAGGGCGAGGAAAAGGCTTTGTGGTATTTTATGGGTCCAAAACCACAGGGGCTGACTCTGAATGAGATGCCAGCTGGTAAAGAGTCTGGAGCAGACAAGGTGCAGGATGGGACTTGTATTTTAATGGGTCTTTCTGGTTCCTCTATTGATTAACGGAGCAGTGAATCACCTGTGGAGATGGGCTTACTGCCTCTAGTCAAAGACAGTTTTATTGACAAAATATTTTACCACTTCATTTTGAATTTCCAAAAGGCACTTTTTGAGGTTTCAACGAAACTTCCTTCATTTCTACTCAAGCACATTTCCAACATCTTCTTCAGCATTTCTTGCATCCTCACTGCTGCCGTGGAAAATTCACCATCGGAAAGCTTCCTGGGCTAGAGAGAAGATAAATAGCTAATTAATCATCTCTTCCATTGACTCTCTGTGCTCAAGCGCACATGACATTGATCTTACTGGATTTTAACTCATTCTCCGGGTGATCTTTGTAAGGTTAAGATAAATGTAACTGGAAGAGAAATATGTTGTAGGTTTCCTACACTTTCCATCAGTTCCAACTACACCTGTAATTATCTCTCCATTGAGGTCTAGCATCAATTATTGCATAAAAAGATATGCATTATGTTATTAAAAATCACATATTACTGCTGTGTCAGAAAACAATAACAAACTCCAGAAAACTGCAGGCAGGACTTTAGCTTGGTAGTTCTGAAACTTTCTAAGATATTCTTTCTTTCATATTTACATTAGTCTTATAAATGTCTAGAGCTCTGGCCTAAAGTTAGCTCAGATATTGCAAGTGATTATGGAGAGAGAGCTACTTTAGAATTCAGATGGTTAGTTTCCCTGCTTGAAATCTATTTAAACATGGGGAAACAAAATGGGTATGACATTTATAAACTGACAGACCCGTTCATCACTTTTTAATAAGATTAGTGTTTTTTTTTTCAGAGTGTGTTACTGTGCCATTTAGGATAGGCCATGCCTTGGTTCCCTGTTCATAGATCATGTGGAAAAAAAACACCCACAAACATTCATAATAATGCCTCATTGAAGACAAGATGAATCCAACACACCTGGAATGAGTCATAATTTTCTTTGATCTTTGATAAACATTCAGATAGGAATCTGAAAGTTCTAATTCAAATAACTTAATAAATAAATAAAATGTGCAACCTGGTATGTCAGCTCCTTTTCTCAGATTATGATATATCATCACATAATATATAATTTTAAAATAAAATTAACCAAATTGAGGTGAGCAACCATCCTATATAGTCTTGAAATTATTAGTGAAAGTTTCTAATTGAGTTATAAAAACCCTAAAGGAAATTAAGGGTTTAATTTAAGTAACTGAGGGATAATTTTCACTATTGTCTTCTGTGGCAAACAAACTCTAAGATCAACTGAAGTATTTGATCTGGTGTAACAAAATCTCTTTATACAAAAATTTCTTTTTCTTAAACTATAATCAAAATAAATTTCATTTTTGTAAAAGACTTCTCTAAGAACCTCTCCCCCCAATAAAGTAAAATAGGCTTTATAACTGGGGCTATGAATTAGGTAGAATGAATCCCTCTCACTGTTTCCATATTTAAGTAGAAGAATATGAAAATGTTCATATTGTCACAAAAGATGCACATGTAAAAGGTGTGCTGATCTGGTTTTGCTTATTCACAATATCATTATCTGCTTTATGTCCATTGTTTAAAACTCCTTTGGATGTTTAAAAATGCAAATCCAGTTAAGAACCCCTGTCTCGGGCAGGGGTAGGATACTCACAAAATTTCTAAAATGATAAACAGAACAGTTTCAAAGAATATAGCTTGGTATGAAAATGACATAAAAATCTGCAGAAAGATGACATTTTAGGGGCAGATGTTTTTCTGATAAGATTTTCTAAGAAGGCAATGAAAAAGTAAATGTTTCATCATCCTGCCAAGGAAATAAGGTGCCAGGTCTATTTCTAACAATTTTCCATGATAATAATCCAGCCATAAGAAATAGATTGAAATTAGCTTCTGATTTGATTTGACTGTTTCTGTAATTTACAATTCCACAGTTATTCTGCTTACCTAAGCCAATTTTCCCTGTATATTCTTTTCAATCTTAATGTAACACTTCCATATGCATGGCTAGGAACATACCAGTGCACCCGTGTGTGTTTTAGGATGGATTTTTTTTCTTAATCCTTTGTTTGAAAAATCAAAGAGCTGGTAGAGAATGTATTTTGGTGGCAAGGTCATGGATTTGAAAGCTTTGCCTCTGAGAGTATTCACTGAAGTTTTTTCTTATGAGAAAAATAGGCATTCAGCCCCACACCGACCATATAATAGATGAACCAGATCCCAAACTTCAGCTGTAAAAGTCACAGTGAACATGAAATGTTGTCTGGGATTTCACTGCAGTTACTCACAGCTGCATAACAATCACCTCTGCAGAAAACGCAGACACTTGGGTACTCAACAAATGCCTCTCATTTTGGAGTTTCAGAAGGCTTTATTTTTTCGTTAGAATTAAGCACTGATTCTGAGTATAACCATAGGGAAAGTGAACACTTTTATTCACTGCTACATTGTTAGTGTATCACATAATGCCTACCTAACAATAAGCTCTCAATAGCTGTCTGTTGCTTTGTGGCCTGATAAAAGAATGAATAAAAGAAAGAATAAAATAATTCCATTTCTTTTTTGTGTGTGTCATCTATGTTTTTTAAAATTTAATCTTGTTGTATTTTTTTCCTTTACCATTTAGTTTCCTTATACCCCACTCCCCTCAACAATCACCAAACTGTTGTCCATGTCCATGAGTCCTTTTTCCTTTTTGCTCCATCTTCCCACCCCCATCCTCCCCTGACTCCACTAGCTGTCATCCTGCTCTCCATCTATGAGTCTGTCCCCATTTCCCTTGTTAGTTCTGTGTGTTCGTTAGATTCCACACGTGAGTGAAATTAAAAGGTATTTGTCTTTCACCACCTGGCTTATTTCACTTAGCATAATGTTCTCCAGGTCCATCCATGCTGTCCCAAAGGGTAAATTTTTTCACTTTTTTTTGGCCAAATAGTATTCCATGGTGTAAATGTCCCATATCTGGTAGCATGAGAAAGTCATTTGGAAATTAAATATTGATTTATTCAACAATTTGGTGATTTGTTCATTTGTCAAATACATACTGCCTGTGATGTACCAATACTATGGCCTGGGGGAAAATGGTGGATTGGAGAAACATCATCTCTGATGCATAATGTTTATAATCTTATGAGTCATATTCTCAAGATGAAACATGTAGAATTCAGACATGTATTCGGAAGTTTTCTTAAAAACCAACACGACTAGTTTAGGATTGAATAGATGCTTTCCAGCTGATTAGTGCTTTGGTAGCCTGTTATTGGTTCTGAAGTTTGTTATGGATCAGTAGTGTCTAGGGAACTTGTAGAATAAATTTTTAGGCTGTAACAAGACCTATTAAATCAGAATCTCTGGAGTTGGGGTCTAGAAGTTTGCATTTTTAAGAAACTGTGTAGATCTGTCTGATGACACTAAAATGGTATTCAAGATTCAGTCAGTATTAGATAAATAGAAATCTGAAATTGTTGTTAGTATAAGCTAAAGGTTTATGTTCATGCCAATGCCAAATATCAATTGACTGTCTTTCACAGTCAGATCATTTATATCTTTAGATGATCAATCAAAATAGCATCAGTTATTGACCTTACCTTATCACACTCTCTGTTATAACCTCTCCCCTAGAATGATTTCATCTTTGTGTGGTTTTGTGCCCCAGAGCCTTCTGGTGTTGCTTACCATTCTCTAGATAGTGTACCTCTACACATTTCATTTTCATCACTTTTTTTCCTATAGTCAAAACACTAACTCAGGACACTCTCCATAGATACTTGGAGGTTTTTATTTCACTGGCTCCAGTAACTTCTATTGTCATCAAAAGAAGATTGCTTCTTTTACACATCTCTGCTCTAAATGTTTAATCCTTACCTGTGTGACAATCTACTTATGTGCCCAACAAAAAATCCAATTTTTGATTATTCATACAGAAGGAATTTCAGACACAAAAACATGTACTCCAAGTTTCTCCTAACGCTCAATTTTGATGGTCTCAATGCTTAGTCTCCTGGTACTTAGCTATCAAAGAACCATCTCCATGAGCTTTCATAACTTTCCTCCCTATGGATCTGTTCACTTTAAAAGCAACCATACTAGACTCTGACAATCAGCTGGGGCAAAGTGTCAGGGTCAGGGGAGAGCTTACCCAGACTTTACCAAATGCCTGCACAGCTATGTAGGAACTAGTCACTTTAGAACTCAAGACCCAGGAGAAGCTGCAAGCTGTTCTAACTGGCAGCAAGTAGCCCTGACTACAGTTCTGAAGAGGCGATTAGAGAGCTGAGCCAACATGCCTTTCTCTGAGGATGGGACAAGTGATGGCTCATCCCACCTCTTCTGCAAGCAGAGATCTGCTCTGTTGTCTCAGAACTGCAGAGAGTGCACCTGACTTGTACCCAAGACAGAGTATTAAGAATTCTCAATAAAGAGTTTGAAGTGGAAACTGCATCCAAACAAGTAACTTCTGAATAGGCAAATTCTGACTACACACATTTTCCTTGTTATAGAGGTGATGTACATGCAACAGCCTTCTTTATCAAGAAAGATCCACAAGTAGTTTTTTAAAAATTTTTAACTTTTTTTGAGGAGTAAGGAGAGAACCAGAATTTCTGTTTATGTTTTAGTTAGAAATGATAACTGATTAGCCTAAGTAATTGGCATGCCTTGTTGACTGAGCCCCAGCCTCTGTCTTACTTCGGCAGCATTACGGACCCCAAGTAAGGATTGCCTCGTAGAACTCATCAGCTCCCCAAACCGTGAGACGATAGTAACAAATGACGACTGATTATCATTTTAGACTGTGGGCTTGGGTGACTTGTTACACAGCAAAAGATAGTTGATTCTTTCTCTCTTTTTGTATTCTTTTCAGTTTTACAACGTTTATTGTTGAAGCTTTTCCTATAGCATTTCCTAAAATATAGGTATTAAGACTCATATCCCCCATGTTTTTAAAACATGTTCCTCTGCCGTACGGTTCATTTGTAAAAACAAAACATGTGCAATTACATTTACAATGATAAAAATATGTAAAGTTTGTAAGTGTGAATCCCACATTGTCATTGAATGTGGTTAATGGCTGCATAGCAGAAGATCAAAATGAAATATTTTGTCTGCTTGTCAGTTTTGTATAGTTTTAGTTTCTGAATTTCATAATCAATAGTATAAGAGTAGTAAAATATCCTCAGAATATTAAAGAAAATTTCTAGGTGTTACTTTAAGAAAAAAAAGACTTGGTTACAAGAATTAGTAAAAGTTTACATTAATTTTTTTTAGTTTTTGAAAGCACTTTTTAGTGAAAACTTAGATAGCTATATATATTTTACTTTATGTCAGCCAAAGAAAATGTTATACATATTCTCTTCTTTCAGGCTGATCTTTAAACTAGTTTTAACCGGATTAATCTTTTGATACAGCATTCCTGAAACAGTAAATAATGCAGCTGTTTTTCATATTGTGCATTGTGAATTCTGTTTTTCTTTTATATTTATGTTTTTTATTTCACAAGATCTGATCTATTTGCACAGGAAAGTGGTATCAAAAAATCTAAGCAATTAGCAAAGGGGTATAACACATTTAAGTTAATGACTATGGGAATTCATCATAGTGAGAGAGAATCTTTTATTTGGCATATTAACATAATTTGAAACCAACCTAAACAACAACTGTGTCTGTTTTCATCAAAGTCTTCAATTTTGCCCAATTTCAGCATTCTCCTGATACTGAAAATTGCCAGGCAGTTCGTTTTTGATCTTCTTTAGCTTGAATTGCTATTACTTTCATTAATGCTTGAGTTAAGCAAAAACAGTCTGAAAGAGACTTTTCCACAACCTTCTTTTATAAACATTTTAAAATCCCATTTATAGGGGAGACTGTCAGTTTGTCAAGCTGCAAGTTTATCAATGTGTTGAAATGCCCACATTGGAGCGACCATACAGAAAACTGCAGCAGTATTTCTAGACCAGACTTCTGGGTGACATGAATGCTTGGCTTTTCTTTAATTGAGCTGAATATTAAGCTGATTTAGACTGCTGCCTACTCTTGTTATTTGAGTGGCCTACATTCTTAATAATCTAATTTCCATTGTGTGCTGGCCTGGAGCAGAGTGCAATTTACAGTCACAGATGGGCTTGAATTGAAACAAACAACCTCCTGTGTCCTCCCTGAAGGTCTATTGTCCACCTGAGAGACCCCAATTGCAGCTTAGCCTAGATGTGTCCTAACCTCATCTCACTTTCCCAAATTCCTCTAATAAGTCTAAATGGCTCGTTAAGAACAAGAATTGTGACTATATCACAAAGTGGGCATTTAATTATAACTCTTTTTTTTTATTTTTATTTATTTTTATTTCAATCATTGTTCAAGTACAGTTTTCTACCCCCTACTCCCATTCCAGCCCCTCCACCCAACCCTCCCCCCTTCCCCCCATTACCGCCCACCCCTAGTTTTTGTCCATGTGTCCTCCAAATTTGTTCCTGTAATCCCTACCCATTCCCCCCTGAAATTCCCTCTTCTCTCCCCTCTGGCCACTGTCAGACTATCCCCTATTTCAGTGTCTTTGGTTATATTTTGCTAGTTTTTTGTTTTGTTTTGTTTTGTTGTTTAGATTCCTGTTAAAGGTGATATCATGTGGTATTTGTCTTTCATAATTATAACTCTTAATACAGGTCATCATGAAAGAGAAGCTAGTATCTAACACTTTGTAAAAGTCTTGGATTACTTGACCCAGGTCAATTTCCTCATTTCTGGTTTTTGGCCTGTTCATCTGTGCATTGTCATTAGTAGCAGAATCTTCCCTTCATTGTTTTAAGTGTCAAATACTGTGCTAGGTTCATTAAGTCTAATTTCTCACAATCACACATTTTAGATGTTATTTTCTCTCTTACCTGGATGAGGAAACAAAAGCTTATGGCCCAAAGCTAGAAAGTGGTAGACTCAGGATTCAAATTCGATTCCAATTGTCCTTTACCTGTTTCCACTCTTCTTTTGGTTGTAACCAAATTCCACTTCCATTATAAAATAGCAAATAGTCTTAAGGAAAACTGGTACACACACCGATGATTAATAATTGCTATAACCATTGTCCACAGGCTAAATGAGCAACCCTCTCTGCACAACAATTGAATGTTGATGATAAACAATAGTCTGTGCCAAATAATTATTGATTTATGTAATTCTCACACCAGTTAGGCTGTGATCTTTTTAATTACAAGGACCAAAATTTATTTTTCTTGTTATCTCTCGTGTCTAACACAGAGTAATTATTCAATGAAAGGAACAGGCCTCAGTGAGCCAGGAAGCTTACTTTGATACTCCTGCCATCAACAGCTCATCTTCCTGTGTTGAGTTTTAGATAAAAGTTTAATTAACACATACAGTACTTTATTTATTAGAAATAAGTTATATAAACTGAAAAGCCAACTTTTCAATAAAAGGGCAGAATACCTTTACTATAATGGAACTGTCATGTATATATACTATAATGTTAATTCTAATAAATAATTAGAGTTAGGAAAAAACTGATACACAAGAAGAGATACAAAAGTTTAACAAATTAAAATAGATGGCATAAAGTGAAATTGTCATAGTTACTTTAAGTTTCCAGTCCCAGATGATTTATTTAATTCTATCATTTTTTAACACACACTTTGATGCCTTTAATATGTTTCAAAACACAGAAAATAAAGGAAAACATACTTCCTTGTTATAGACAGTATAACATTAATATAAGATACAAAAAAATACAGTAAGAGAAAATTAGAGAACAGACTCAGAAATGTCATGGCAGAATCCTAAATAACATATCAGTACATGAAATAATCACATTAAAGTAATAAGGTATTATGTCCAAGTAAAATTTATATGAGGAAAATGACTGTTCAATATTACTGTCTTTAAATTACCATTTAACATGCTGATTGGAGAAAACCACATCCATGTCAAGAGATGGTGAAAAGGTATTTGAAAAAATATATATTCATTCCTTATTTACAAAAAGAAACCATACACAATCAAAATAAAATATTTTAAACCCAAAACCACATCAGTCTCAATAACAAAGTAATACATTTATTTCTATTCAAGTTTAGAAGAATAAATGCCATTCATTGCCATTGTGTTTAATATCATTCTATAAATTCTAATAAATAAGATTGTACTAGAGAAAGTCAAAGGATGAGTATTGGAAAGAAAGTGGCAAAATTATTATTTGAGATTGACATAATATTTACCCCCAAAAATCAAAGAATTAGTTCTAAATGAGAAATGATATGAAACAAAAGATATTCTACTAACATTTCTGATTACAAAGTTGATATAAAATTAATAGCATTCATTTTTGACAATGAAACAATGTATTAGAAATTATAACAAGATATCTCATTACAAATAACAAATCAAAATATAAAATATATTGAAATATGAGACAATCTTTAAGTAATCTGAATTTTTAAAAATCTTAACTCTAATGACTTTCATTTTAAAAAGCTTGACTAAACATAAATACATTGCTTATTCTCGGATTGAAGAGCTCCTTGTAAATGTGTTAGATCTCTCCAAATTAATTTATAAATGAAAAGTGCTCCGAATCCCCACACCAATTTTTATTAGACTTTGACAGTTTGATTTAAAAGTTCATTTGGAGAAGTACAGTACTTAAAACAATTTTCTCCATTTTTTTTGAGATAGATATTAAAAAAGAACAGAATATAGTAGTAAGAAATAGACTTAATTTCAGTGAGACTTTAGCACATAATAAAGTTAGATATCAAATAATTATCAATATGTGATATTGCACCAAATATTAGTTCTTTGGGGAAGAAGTTATATTCCTATTGATTTTCAAAGTTAAAAAAAAACCTGATGTTATAATAAACCTAGGTGATCATGAATATTGGTAAATAGATTTTACTTAACAATGTACAATAGGAACTTTTGAGAACTCGCACACAAACCTCTGCCCTACTTTAATAACTATATTTTTCCAGTGGATGACTGTGTCATAATTTATTCAAGTCAGACTTTATGGCTAGGCATTAAGTTGATTCCATATTACAAGCAATACTAAAATGAACATCCTTTCATAAATGAACGAGCAAAATCTTTTGATTAACATGCAAGAGTATGATATGCTTACACTTTTAAAAAATGATGGTCATGTGTATTCTGGAATATTCAATAACAATTTAACCTGTTAATAAAACATGATGATTTTGCTCATTCCTGAAATAGAAATTCTGTTTGTGAAATAAGAGCGACATCATTTTAATGTACTTTAAATGGTGTCGTGTAAATGTTTTTCCCCCTGTGTATTATGAATTTATTTATTGGGTAATAGATGAAGAGCCGTGGTCTGAAATGAGAATGAAGAGAACGGCCTGCAGCACACTGTGGGTGCTGTGCTCTCATTTTAACAGATCAACAAGGGCTACTTGTGCTTATGTAATTTGAACTCACAAGGGACTGGAACAGAAGGAAAAAGAGCTAAAAATAAAAAGAAGAGGAAAATAAAATAATGTAATTGGGAAGACATCAAAGATATCTGGATTTGCTTCTACTGATTTTCTTAATTAGCTAAAAATTAGAGTCAGAATCAGGAAGTATACAATAAATACTTACAACATTACTTTAGATAATAAGAATACGTGTTTCTTGTCAAATATTTCATTTTTAAAATTACATTCTTTCTTTCTTGTTATGAATTCTACAGCCCTTATAGCATATGTCATAGTGGTTTCCAGCTTCTAAATATCAATAATATCTGCTAAACAGGTAATTAAGAAAAAAAAGAAAAATTAAACGAGAAACAAGTATTTGAATTTTACTGCATATTTCAGATATAACATTTTAAAACAAGTTGCTAAAATATTATAGATTAGCAAGTCTCTTGTCAGCAAAACTAGGAGTCTAGGTTTTGATTCATATGAAATTCATCTTCAAGATAATATGGTTTTATTTAAAATTTATGTCAAAGATCGAGAATGCTCTTTAGCTTACAAGTTCAAGAATTATTTTCTTCTGGAGTTCAATAAAAAAGTAAATGGAAAAAAATGGGGTTTGAGTTATTCCACATATGAATTTATCTATATAAGCTATTTCTAACTATTAAAGATAAAGGCTATATCTTTAAAAATAAATAACTATAGAAATAAAGACAACATTCTTTATTTTCATATGCTGATTATATCAAGATTACAGTATGAATTATAGTATGAATTAAAGTAAGACATAAAAAGTCAGGAATAAAAAAATACATCAATAAAGCACAGGATCATCTAATTATCTGGATCTTCAGAAGTCTGTAAGACCTTTTTCAGGCATCTGCTCAAATGGCACCTTCTCACTCACTCACCCACCCACCCTGTCATCTGATTTCCTGCTCCTTTCCATCTTCCTTTTTCATAGCATTTACACCTTCTAAAAGGCCCTATACTTATTTATTATGTTTATGACTGTATCTCTCCCCCCTGCAGTAACCAAAGTTCCAATGGGACAGACCTTTCTGGTTTGTTCTCTGCCGTAGACCTAGCACCTGGAATTGGGTTGACACATGATAAGTTAATAATAAATATGTGTTGAATAAATGAAAGTAGTCAGAAGAAATTTCTGACCATAAGAGCTAAACATGGCAGTGAATTATTAGGCCAGGCTAGAGATTCCTATCTCAAGGATTTAAAAGCATTCTTAATAGGCTGAGTAGAGAAATGGAATAATTAAAAATTTAGAATCCATACACTATTTATGAAGTGTCTCTCTAATAAAACATGTTAATCCCAGTGTGTGATTATATTAATTATTAAAATCATACTAAATTTTAGCATGACATTATATGTTAAAAACACATGTAGTTTGATTTCATAGAAAAAATATGTTTGCATGCTTGCTTTTGATCAAATGCACACAGATCCCAAAATCCTCCTTGGGGATGGCAGAGCCTGTGTAGCTGCTTCACCCAGCACTTTCCGCATCTTGGCTGCCATTACCCTTCCCTTTCTCTTCCATTCAGCTACTCTCACCTTGTATCACCCTAGACATTACCAGCCCTTGAAAATACTTTATTTTTATATAATCAATTTGTATACCTAGGTATCTGACCAGAACTTCCTATCTTCCCATCAAGCCTCGTTATTCAGCTAGCTCTTCAAACTCCATCTAATCCTGAGCTCTGGACTGAACCCCATATCCACTGAAACCTTCCTTTGCCTAAAATCGTCAGCACTTTTCATAGTAACTTCCCATCTTTCCAAGGTTGGCTTGTGTGGCCTATCGCTTGACCCATCCTTTTTCCACAGATAATAATAATAATACTATTCGAAAGCTAATACTAAATTTAATAACAATATTCATGCCATAGCCAACATTTTTGAGCTCATTCTACATACTCAACACTATTTTAATCTCTTTACATGTACTTTCTACTATTATTGTCACAACTCCATGTTTGGTACTGTTTTATCCTCATTGTACATATGAAAAAACTGAGGGAAAATAAGGTTAGAATTCTTGTTCGAAGTGATACAACTGGACAGTTTAGAACTAGGTTATGAAGCCCAAAATTCAGGTTCCAGAGCCTACATGCCTAAGCGTGTAGCTGTTCTGTGAACTCCACTGAAACTCCCCTCAAGTTTCCCATGACCTGCTTTTATCTACACGTAACCAAAAGCTCTCATTCTAGGTGAACTTATATATTTATGGCCCCCAAACTTAACGAGAGTCTCAGATGCTCTCCAACTGTCCTTTTAAATTTTCCAGTTGGTTGGCTCTCTTTCCAGTTCTGTCTAAAAGCTGTTGAATTATCTGTTCTTTCCTCAAATTTACCTACCCCTTCCCATTGCCAACATTTCCTTTATTGTAAAATATAATAATTACTCCCATTTCATGGAGACAATAGAAACTATTAGATCCATTTCCCTGCACCTCTTCCATTCTATTCTTTTATTGTATTACCACAGAAAATTTACTTTTCCTCCTTTTTTAATGTTGTTCCCTCTATCCTTGCTTTGATTTTTATCTTCCCCTCTTACTCAAGGAGTAAGGAGACCTGGCCTTTCACTTTCATAGAACACTCTTACCTTCCACATTGTCTTAACCTATGAACCTATGACTTGCCACTTAATTCTTTGGCTGCTTCTTTCTGTTAGTGTTTTCTTCTCTTTCACTGCTTACTCTTAAGTCCTGGTGTTTATCACAGTTCAACTGTAGGCTTGGTTCTCCCATGCTGCACACTACCTCTAGGCTCTACCATCCACTCCAATGGTTTCAGTTGTTAGACAGACGACTTTGGTTAAACATTCGTATCTGCAGTTCAGATCTCTTCTGACCTTTAAACCAATGTATTAAAAGACCAACTGAGGAATATTAAAATTTTTTAAAGTTTATTTGAGCAAAAATCAATTTGAGCCAGGTAGCATCTGATCTGGCAGATGGAAAGAAGCTCTGAGGAGCTGTACAAAATGAAAGATGTTAAATGCTGAACGAAGCAAGAATGAGAAAGTTGCAGTAGGTCCAAAATGCATGAGTTAGTTATATTCCTTCAGGGGCTGGCAGAGGCCTATCAGGCAGATTACCTAGTGAGTGCTGATCAGGCAATTCCTGATTGTCTGGTTTACCGTTTCATTTTAGGGAAAACCAAAACTATAATTAAGTCTCCATTTTTTTAATGCTTGCTTAACATTTTAGGCCTGTTATCTTATTTATTGATGGTATATAATCATGTTCTTTGCTCAAATCTTCCATAAGCACCTTAAATTCAATGTCTAAAATTGAACTCTCATTCCCCACCCCTCGCAACTCTCTTCTTCCTCCCATATATCAGCGAATGAGATCACTATCCCCTTAGGTTTGCAAGGTATAAACTTTAAAATAGAGTCATTCTAAAACGTTGCCTTTCTCTTAATCTTACCTTCAACTAGTCTTCAAAACTTGCTAATTCTGTGTCCTATATATGTCTTGAATCCATGTACTTCTAAGCCAACTGACATTTCCCTAACATAGAGAATAATGTATTTTTAATGCTATATTGCGACAGCCTGTTAAATGCCCTTTCTCCATCCAACATACCCAAAATAATCGTAATTTTCATAGTGTTAAGAGTTTATTTGAACAAAAATCTACTCAAATTGGGCAGGGACAAACAGGACGTGGTTAGAAGTGCTCTACTGACAGATGCTAGGGGTAAGACTTTTGTAGGAAGGCAAGGAAGCAAAGAAAACAAATTATTTGATTGACTACAGCTTAAATATTTGCCTTATTTGGAAAAGCCTAGTTGGTTGTTTGTGACTGATTATCCTTAGGTTCCAAGTTCTTAACCTTATAGGATTTACTGGGTTGGGTTTTGGTTTGCATATACATATATATATATATATATATATATATATATATATATAGGCTGCCAAGGTACTAGAACCACCTATGTCTAATGGCCTCCTTGTTTAACTAACACCAACCAGAAAGTATTCTTCCTTATTCCCAACACTCCCCAAATTTCCAGCCCATTATGAAACTAGGCTCAGGTTTGAGGTCTGGAATCTTGATATTCAATTCAGTTCTAGGTAAGGGTGAGTCAAGTGTGTGAACTAAAGAAACAAGTTAATTGCCTTTCATCCACCCAACATACAGTGGCAGTACGGAGATAAAATAATCACAGTAGACGGGGCTGTTCAATAGGGTGGGTGCAGGGCGAGGCACATAGCAGTCACTAGTTCCAGGGAATTCTGAAAACCAGCTAGGTGTCTACTGACAGTTCTAGTTAGGATTCAATTCTCCCTGGAGAGGGGTTTCTGTGGCTTTCAGTTCCTTCCTCTAGACTCTTGGCTTTATGCTCTGAGCAATCCTTCCTTTCTCATAAGAAATGATGCTTAATGCTGAGTAGTCTCATTCTGTTTCTGTACAGGAAGGTTGAGCACACTGTCTTTCAATGGAGGCATTCTGTGTCAAACAATGACATCTTTCAGTGTTTCACCAGGGAAAAGCCCTGGTACCCACTGCTCACCACTGGAATCATCCTTTAGGGTGTCCTAGCAGTTTCCTTTGGTATACCAGGAAGTGCATTCTGGTGGCTAGCCTAGCAGAGGGCATGGAGACATTAGCAACAGGTAGGGGTGAAGAGATCTACACCTTTTCATCTTTGAACACTTTCCTTTCCCCTTCCTTGGTGTTGACCCTCTGGAGCTGTCTTTCTGGTGGCAGTCACTGTTTTCCTCAGACAAAACCACTAAAAGTAATAATATTAAAACAGAACAACAAAACAGAAAAGGCCTTCTTTCCTATTCATTTATTTTAAAGTTAGTTCACCAATAAGAGGAAAGTTTTGCCGCAAGGGTTTTCACCAAAAATAAAGATTGTATTTTTACTCCACTTAATAGTTAATCCAAAGAATCTTTCATGTATTGACTGTTCCTCCAAAGAACAGAATAGACACAAAATTCTTACCTCCCCTGAAGCCATGCATGAGATTTTCTAACCCCCTGACCGTTTAAAAGGTCCACAGCAGCTTTCAAATCTTTAAAGTAGCCTTCAGAGTCATTTCCCTGAAATCGCATTTCTGTGAAAGAACACATGCTATTAGATAATCACTAAGAAGTCTAGTCTCTAGCGATGCACTTATCTTGTTCTGAGAAGTGTGTCAATTCTAATAGGTCAGGTGCCTCTGTGGATAAGTATGAACCAGTTCTTACATATAATCTTTTCTTTAGAGCCCGTATTTCCATTACTTTCCTAGATCTATTAATAATACTTGAACATTTTTGTACTACTCATATAAGTAAGTACAAATGACTTCTATTTGTCTTTGACAAGATAAAATTTGTTTTGCAATAAATACAATGATTATGCATAATAAGCAGTCTTGTTCTTTCAATAATAGTGTTGTAACCAAGGGAGTGTTATATTATTTATAAATATCTCTTGTCTGATTTATCTGTCCTGTAGGCAGAATCTTCTCAAAGATTGGCAAGTGATGACAAAAATCATATATACACTGAATGAAAGCAAAACTGTAAGTCTTTTTCAAGGTAGGGGCTATAAAACACATGCTCCTATGTAGACATCCTGTCAAAAAGTCAGTATTCACTCTATTCCCATGACTATAGTTGAAACTTGAACTTTGTCTTTTCCAACAGCAATTTAGAAAAGAATCGTGATGTATTCTGTCTTTTACTGTGTCAACTTGGTTAAGCTAAAATTGCGCTGCTTGCGATCCCCTTCCTTCTGCAGCCCTGGGCTAGAATTCACCAAAGGAGAAAGCTGTGTGGCAGGTGGAAGTAAGCAGGAGCCATTGCTCTCTAAAGGCTGGTGTGGTGAGATGCGGTCATTAACATAGACGTGATGGCAGGTTCTGGCTTGTTGTGCTCACTGTCCTCTATGTATCATCCTGACCACTGCCACTGAGGACCAGCAGGGCTCTCCAGACCCCATTACCAGACCTTTGGCTACTGGCCAACAGCAGCAGTAGCTGCACAAATGCAAGAGCTTTCATGGGCATCTCCAGCAGCAACATCTTCTGGTTCCATATTCACAGCTTGATATGCCTCCTTCCCAGACTTTCCTACAAGCTCCAATGTGTTGACCTGCCCCAGAGCTTTGGCAGTTGCCAGTTCTGAGAGCAATGCTGCTTGTGGATAAATAAAATCCTTGAGAGCTTGCGTAGAGGAATTGCTTAATGAATATTAGGAGTATCTCAGTGCAGCAATTAACTCACTTTAATTAGTAAGATCTGGTGAACCATTATTTAGAACTGTAGCAACTACCAACCAGTGATAAGGAACTAAATTTTAAGTTTAGCAATTTAAATTTACTTAAGATTAAATTTAAATACTGAAGTAGTGTTATCCTTACTGGGTGGATCAGTTGGTTGGAGCATCATCCTGTGCACCAAAAAGTTACAGGATTGGTTACCAGTCAGCATACATATGTAGGTTGTATGTTCAATCCTCAGCTGGGGTGCATATGATAGGTGCTCAATCGATGTTTATCCCTCTGCCCCTCCCTCCATCCCTCCTCAGTCCCTGTTTTCCTCCCTCCCTCTCATCCTATGTCTCTAAAATCAATTTAAAAAAGCATTTACACAGTGGAATACTACTCAGCTGTAAAAAAGAAGAAAATCTTATTCTTCATAACAGCATGAATGGACCTGGAGAACTTCTTGTTAAGTGAAATAATGCAGTCAGAGAAAGACAAATACTACATGATTCCACTCATATGTGGAATCTAATGAAAAACTGAACTAGCAAGCATAATAGAGGATAGACTCATAGATAGAGGACAGGATGACAGCTATTGGGAGGGGTTAGGTGGTGGAGGGATTGAGCAAAAAGGAAAAAGGACTCATGGACATGGACAACAGTGTGGTGATTACAGGGGGGAGGGAGGTATAAGAGGGTTAAATCGTAATGGGGAAAAAATATTTTTAAAAAACAGCATATCCTTCAGTGAGTATTAAAAAACTGAAGTAGCATAAAATATTTTTCTATCAAACACAATTATATTGTTTGGATAAAACGACATTTTAATGGAACCATTGCATTAAGTGGCTATTTTATTGGTGTGTGTGCCTAGTCACTGTCAATGAATTGTCTCAGTATGAGTGCTGCTTCCACATGCCAGTGTAGAAGAAATAGTGGCGTGCTTACTTGACATTTTACACACTAATACCTGTATAATTCATAATTGGTGTATAATATGAAATACCAATTGTTATTTTAATTCTTATTGAGTTAATTTACTTACAAAGCAAGTGCAAACACATTTTGAAATTTGAAATGAAGTCTTCCTGCTGAAGCACAACTGAGAGGAGGAGCCACCGCCAGGATAGTAAAGACACTCGATGAAATGTCCCAAAGGTCGTGATGAAGGGAACTGCAGGTCACAAGGACAGAACAAAACAGAAAAGCTGTTTCATTCCTGTGTCAAAAAATGTAAAACATAAAGCGGTCAATAAAAGGGGCTATTTTCAACAAATTCAGAGTAAATTTGGTAAGATGTAGTCTTATAACAAAAATAATCAATGCAATGAGCCACTGGAAATTAAAATTTAAATAGAATAAAAAATAAATTAAGTGATGTGAGAATTAAATGCATAACAAAAGTTTTAAAATGATTTTTAACAGGATTTGAGCTTATAAATGACTTGAGCTTTTGTATAAGAAGGAAAACTTTTTGGGTAAATGGCACATAATTGTTACTTTGCCTTTTTATTATCTTTTAATCTATCAGACAATTAAAAATTACATATATGACTTACATTACATTTCTATTGGATAGTGCTGATCTAAAAAGTACATGAAGACTTCGAACAAATCTGAGAGGCTAAAAAGGGGTTATTCCAACATTCTAGATGTTTACAAAGTATGTTTATGAACTACATAGTTTTTATTATGATATTTATAAATATTTGATAGTTTACTATTAATATTACTGGTTACTTGTGTCTCTATGCACTACTAAATATTCAGAAATTAAAAATACTTCCACATAAACTTAGAAAACTAAAAAAAATTACTACACTATACAGTCCTTAGCAGGTCAACAGCTTTTTAATTTTTTATTTCTTATATTTATTTTTTATTGTTTTTCAAGTACAGTTGTCTCTATTTTCCCCCTACCACTCACCCTCATCCCACCCATCCCCACCTCCCACCCTCCATCCTACACCCATTGGCTTTGTCCATGTGTCCTTTATACATTTTCCTTGAGGACTCTGTCCCTTTTTCCCATTATTACTCCCTCCCCTGTTCCCTCTGGTTACTGTCAGTTTGTTCTTTATTTCAATATCTCTAGTTATATTTTGCTTGCTTGTTTTGTTGATTAGGTTGCACTTAGAGGTGAGATTATATGGTATTTGTTTTTCACCACCTGGCTTATTTCACTTAGCATAATGCTTTCCAGTTTTATCCATGCTGCAGCAAAGGGTAGGACCTCCTTCTTTCTTTCTGTTGTGTAGTATTTCATTGTGTAAATGAACCATACTTCTTTAATTTTTTAAAATTTTTTGATCCATTCATTTACTGATGGGCACTTAGGTTGCTTCCCACACTTGGCTATTGTAAATTTTGCTGCTGTGAACCTAAGAATCCTGAAACACCAGTTCCAAAGAACCTATGCAACCAATGTTCATAGCTTTTTTATAGCACAAATTTTCTTTTAAAGTAAAAACATATATGAAAAGGACACTGTTACACTATTAGAAATAAAGACCTTTGAAGCACCGCTAACATGCCTTCATGTAATTTAAAAAATTGGAAATCAGAATATTTCCAGCTAATATCAGTTTCCACAGGTATTGAGAAACAAATACTTAAAGGTAGATAAAATACATAAAGGCAAATATCAGCATGTGTTAATTGTTTGGAAATGGTTCTTGAAAACCATATTGCTTATATTAATAATTTTTCTATATTCAAGACAATATTTTGATATAACATTTTAGTAGCATCACTGTATTTGAACTGTGGATTTTGAGTTTAATGAACTCTTGCCCATTTAAGAATCAATCTCAAAATTTTCTTTTGCTTTGTGATTTCACTGATGTCCTTTATAACCATACTGTGTCATTTCTGGTTGAATTTCTTCCACAAATACTATGTAGGCAACATCCTGGCAAAATACATAGTGTTCTACCAGTCTAAATATTGGGTGACCAGGCTTGGAAGCCAACATCATTTAATGACTAAACAAACACTCTGTAGAACCTGGGACCTGCTCAGCTCCTCCTGGCAATTTGAACACTTTAATTCTGCCAGAGATGAGACCTGCTGTTTCAATGAATAGTCGGCAAGTGGCTTAATACACGTGTATATTGATTCCAGCTGGACATGCCTATCACCTGGGTTGACATTTATTATCCTTTGAAAAGGTTCTTTTGAAAGGGGGAATAAAAAGATAAAAAAGCCAAATGTACTTTATCATTTTAAAATATATTTATTAATTTGAAAGAAGCTTAGATTTAAAAAAAAAGTCATCAGATGCAAATAAATGTTATTAATGCCAAAACATGTTTTAGGAGCCCAGAAGTTGAAATGGGCTTCCACAGACAAAGCCTGACACAAAAAATAGTTTTTTTGATTCCCGTGTCTGACTCAGGATATATGCGTCCTATGTGCAGAGTTTGTGTGGAAGACTGTGGTTGGTTGAGGGTGTTATCAGCATATTAAAGTGTATTCCTCAGGAACAATTTTTCTGCCATTCTTCTTACCTCATACTCCTGACCTGGTATGGTAGAAGAGACACTTGAAAAGGGCATGCCATCCAGGATATATACTTATGCTTCTTGGCTAACAATCAAGCTATGGAATGCACAGGAGTGGTGAGCCCCAGAATGGCCAAGTAAGGTACCTGGTGAACCCTCTCCCCAGTGAAACACTAATTTATTTGGTACAAATTATAAATAAAACCATCATTTGAGGTCTCTGGAAATCGTCCTAAGGGCACAGAACAGATGGAGAAATATACATTCAAAGAAATGTAACAAGTCTCAGTAAGAACAGTGAGAATCTGTGGCAGCTGAGTCATAACCTGCTTGCTTCCTTAGAACACCGCCCTCCCCACAGTGGTGTGATGTGGAAGCTGCATCCCAGGTGCTCCTACCTGGGCAGCTGCAGGCAAGAGAAGAGGCCCCCCCCCTCTCCCCTGAGCTGCCAATCTGATGCAGCTTTTTCCATTTTTTGCTCTCATTTCAGTCCCTTGTTGCAGAAGCTCTATTCCAGCATATATGGAGGTTTATTCCCTTTTCAGAAGTAGACTCTACCAGAGCGTTCAACATTTACATATCACTTTGCATTTAAATTGCTTTCCTTTTAAACATCAGTTATTTCCCACAACCACCATTATCAGGATCAGTGTTTATGAAATGCCCACTGGCACTCCCCTTGCTTGTGGGCTCCAGGGCTAAGTCCGTTAAGGGGAAGAAACAATGATGTTTTACAAAAGTCTGTTCTGCATGCCAAGGTCCAAAACAATCTTGTGGCAATCCTGGGATTAGTGTGCACAGTTTTCTCATTTCATTTACTCGGTGGGCCACTCACTGCACAGCTTTCCTAGAAAATGACAAGTAAAATATGTTTCACCACATCTCATGTGCCCAATGTGTTCGCTGAGATCTGCATATTCTAGCAAATTTTAAGGAGCACAGTTCTATAGTTAAAGTCACATCGTCCCCTAGGTTTACTTTGTAACCACCTGACCATCTGGAGCCCTCATTCCCTTTAGCAGTAATTTTCCTTCACGCTGTTCTAATCTTTCCCTGTTTCATTTCTTTGCCATGTGGTGGGCTCTACTAATTGTCTTTTGAGCAGAGCGTGCAAATATTATTTCTATTTTTAAAAATATTTTGTTTATTTTTAGAGAGAGGTGAAGGGGAAGGGAAAGACAGGGAGAGAAACATCAGTGTGGGAGAAAAACATTGATTGGTTGCCTCTCACAAGCGTCCCAACTGGGAACTGGCCTGCAATTCAGGCTTGTGCTCTGACTGGGAATCGAACCTGTGACCTTTTGCTTTGCTGGACAATGTCCTGCTTTACAGAGCAACTGAGCTACACTGGTCATGGCACATTTTTCTAATTTTTGACTGTTACATATCAAAGCTTATGATTTACTGTGCAAACCTGAATTTTACAAAGCTATTTAATGATCAACCAGTTCTAAAACAGCTGTTGTTAGGATATTTCCCATTTCAAATGGTGTGCCATTTTTTTTTTCTTAGAGAGTGGAAAAGAGCAGGTGTAGAACTTTGTGAGCAATGAAGACAGTTCTCTCATCTTTATTTTTATGCAGCTCGGAAGAAAGGAGACAAAAATAAGATCTTTCATATTAAGCAAATTATTTCCCTAATTTCACTGAAAATGCACATGCATTTGAAAAGCTCACCCTGAGAAAGTAATGGACACATCTTTATAGTGCCCACTTTATTTTGTTAATACTTCCTCCTTGTCTCTCCTCCCAACGTGTGCACACCACACAAAGGTTCACATAAGCTGCAAAATTGCTTAGGTTCTTAAAAACACTCTGCATAAGTAGTTAAATTTTTTTACCTTGCTTTTTGTTAACTACCACATAGACACTACATTTTGAAAATGATATGGTGGGAGCCTTTCCCCTTTATGGTTCAGGTTGGGTCAAAACCTTACCAACAGTCTAAATTTTCAATGCAGCAATAGTTTATTTTAAGAAAGTTCTTTGGGAAGATTTTTTTTGAAGATCCCAAACCACGCAAATCAAACTTTCCCTAGTGATTTATGAATGTGTGTGAATTTTCTGTGTAATAAATCATGGCTGTAAAATTGTGCTGCCCTATGAGGGAAGCTATAGCATAATGTGTTTCAGTAAGTATTAGATTGGAAGAAAAAAATGAACACATATCAGGAGCCCAAAATTGAAACCTATAAGCTTGCAAAACATAAAATAGCCCATAAACCATTACTAATTTAGCATTCTTTTCTAGCATACTAGATTAGCATACTAATCTAGTCAGTCTTTTGCTGGCTAGAAACTCTTATGATGTCCATGTGTTGATAATTTTCTACCGTGGAAAAAAGTCACACTTTTATCACCAATGAAATTTTCATGTAGTAATTATTATTTATTCAGAATTTTTATAACAATTATCACTATGAAATTATTTGTTGGCTCTCATATTCTATCCCCAGTACAATGCAAACTTCATGAGTTAAAGGGCCTTTCTCTGCCACATTCACCACTGTGTTCCCAAAACCTAGAATATTGTAGGAGCTTAATAAATAGGTGTTAAATAAAATAGTGAAACTAGATTAAACACTGTGTACATTTGAAGGTCTAATTTATGTAGACTATTTTGTCTATTAAATTATAAGGCTTCATCATTAAAAAATAATTTCTTCCTGGAAATTCCTTTTCCTCTATTTTTTCTTACAAAATATTGGTAAACTTAGTTATTCATAACTTGAAAGTGATTACTAAATGCGTACGTTCTTCTCAGATTTAAGACTTTTTGGAATGCACACCTATATACATGCATATTCTCCAGAAGTGTGATAGTATGATTTTGGTAAAAGAATTACTGATATTAAAACACAAAGTTTCAAGAGTAAAGAGTATGTATTTTCAGAACTTTTATCATCTTCCCACTTGCAAAAGTTCTATCTAAGATGCCACAGCTGTTATTTTATGTCAAATGCATTAAACAGCTTAATTATGAAGACTTTACCTGTAATTTCTTGGGTGTTCTCCAATATTAGGTTCTTATTCTCCCTCCGTCTCCATTGTCCCTTTCCCACCCCGTCTCCTTTCTCACTTCTTTTTTCTCCTGCCACCCCCACATCATGGCCACATTAGAATTTGGGATGGGGATTTCTTAAGACTTTGTTTTTTGGAGCAGTTTTATGTTCACGTAAACATTGAAGGGAAGGTGCTGAGATGTCTCAATACTTCTTGCCCCCACACATGCACAGCCTTCCCCATGCAGGGTGGTACATTTGTAACAAAAGATGCCCCTACATTTCTGCATTATCATCACCCAAAGTTCACAGTTACACTTAATGGGTTCACTCTTGGTGTTATATGTTCTATGGGTTTGGACAATTGTTCAATGAGATGTAGCCATCATTTTGGAGATTAGAACATTTTAAGGATGTAAATTGTACTGACTTTTTTCTTTTTCTAACTTTTTTTTTCTGTGCATAAGAGCAGAGAAGGAAGATAGAATTACAGGCCAGTTAGTTTGCAGGTTATTAAAGGCTTCCATTGCAGGTATAGGTGAAAAAATTTGAAGGAGTTTGAGAAGATATATATAGATAGATAGACAGATAGATTGAAATGATCTATTTTATCTTTATGTTAATAGATTCTCATGGTCATAGAAAATGGAAATTTAGATTAAGTTAAATCTTGTCCGTTCCAAAAGAATTCTTTTTGGGCAGTGGCTGGAAAGCACCATGCATCAGGGGTTAGTTTACCACTTGAGTTCTTTCAGGCTGTCATTTACCAACTGTCAGGAGAAAGCATGCCAGTAAAGATAGGTTTTCACTGCTCCGCTTGGCTGGTTTACCCACTGGATCAGTAAAGCAATAAGTAGTCAAGACCCTACAGCAATAATACAGGACAGGAGAGGCAATGTCTGTGAAAAGGCATTGCGCTTCTTAGCACACAAATGTGCATGTTTAGAAGATTATTTCTCTCTACCCTACCTTCCTACATTTGAGAAACCTTGTTTATCCAATATTTTGTTCTATAAATTTCCAGTAGTATCTTTCAAATATATTAAAGTTGGTTCTCTTCCTAGACTGCACATTATACTCACAGGACAGATTTTACAATATGATGCCTGAGCCCTAATCAAGATAAATTATATATCCGGGGTGAAAATCTGTGTATAGTGATTCTAATATGTAGTTAGTGTTGAGTCCTGCTGTTATTATATGGAAGGAAGTCTAAGCTCACTTTTCCTATGTAAATTTTAAAAAAAACCTCTCTGATATTTTCTTAGGCTCTATGTGATCCATTTAAATTTGGTCATTTCAATAAACTACAGTTTCCTCCCTATTGTTTTGTTCTAACAAAACCTGTAGAGTTCTAGAAGACACCAAACTGAGAAGATGAGTGGAGACCAGTAGGAGAAAGATAACTTATTAACTGTCACTTCAGAATTGAAAAAATAAGGAAGATATAAAGATTCCCATGGGCATAAATAAGAAATGTATCACATACAGAGGTATAATTGACTTAGCTTCACTTAAATTTTATTTACTGACAAGGGGAAAACATGAAAAAATATAATCAATTACTTAATCCTATTTAATGTTTCTAAGTCATCTTGCTATTGTTACTACATGTAAAGACTGACTTAGTGTATGACGAGTAAGAATATGCCAGAGGAAGATCAAGATGCTTACCAGGGACAGAGAAGAACCCAAGGAATTTGGATAGCTTGAAACTGGAGTGGACTTAATCAATACTCATTCATTCATTCATTCTTACATGCAAGTACGCATACAGTTATATATGCCTATGGATTTATATATGCATATAGGTTTGTTAAATGTCCCACTTAACAGTGCTTGGCATGAGTGAATAAAGACTAGTGAAAGCACTTGCCTTCAGTGTCTTGGTCAAGTAATGAGCATAGGTGTGTAAGTAAATTACCACAGAACATGCTAAATTCAATGACTAAATTCTGTCTAAAATATACTAGTAGCACAGAAGAGGAGTGGGTATCTGTTCTGGGGGAGTATGGAGAGGAGAAAACAAGCACCTTTAGGAAATAATAGTTATGCTGAGTTTTGAAAATGAGTATAGATTTTCAGGAATTTCAAAGAGTTGGGAGGAAAAATCATTCCAGGAAAAGAGAACAGTACATGAAGACACAGAGCATGATGTATTTGGGGATCTATATCCTGTTTATTATTGGAGAATCAACAATTTGGGGGCTGGTGGGAGATGACTAGTTAGGTAAACAAATGACACGAGACCCAACATTCCATCTGAAAGAGGATAGACTTTATGAAAAATAAAGAGTAGATAAAAATCTTATCACCAGGTGGGTAGTGTGATCAGACTTGTAACATAGATTAGTCACAGTTTTTAGATCTCTTTTAGGAAGGGAGTAAAGCTACAGATGGTAACCTATTTAAGAAGTTGTTGCAATAGTCTGACTGGGAGATAATAAGGCTTTAGTGGAAATTCATAGGCTAGTGGAGAAATTTTTTAAAGACTCACTTAAGATTTGGATATAAGAGATGAGAGGAAGAAACTTATGGTAAGTCCTTGATTTCTGATTATGAATCCTTGGGTTGTTGACACCAAAAATGCAGTTAAAAAAAGAAAAGAAAAAACAAGTTTTAGTATTTGAGGATAAGAAAGATATTGCATACAACATTGCATGTGTTGAGTTTGAAGTGCCCATAAGATACCAAGGACATGATATCATATATATAGTTGGAAGGTCAAAAGCATGTCTGGTTTGGAGGTACAGAATTTGGTGGGTCTTTTAAAAATACATTTTTATTGTTTGTGCTTTTATATTGTAAGTTATTAAATCCACAGAGATTGTTATTCAAGGGGATTCTCTAGTTCTATTCATAGGGTGCTTTCTAGACTCGATCTAGAAGTCCTCAGGAACTCTCTGAAGAATGAAAGACACATAAAAAGTTAAATACTCAACATGATGATTTTTATCAAGAGGTTATTAGTATGATCTTAGCCCTGGCTGGCGTAGCTCAGTGGATTGAGCACGGGCTGGGAACTAAAGTGTCCCAGGTTCGATTCCCAGCCAGGGTACATTCCTGGGTTGCAGGCCATAAACCCCAGCAACCGCACATTGATGCCTCTCTCTCTCTCTCTCTTTCTGTCTCTCTCTCTCTCTCCCCCCACTTCCCTCTCTAAAAATAAATAAATAAATAAAATCTTAAAAAAAAGAATTGTGGTGAAGCAAAAAAAAATAGATAAAATGTTTAAAAAAAAAGAGGTTATTAGTATGATCTTAACAAAGCACAAATTAAGGTTTGCAATATTTACAGACCTGTTCCAAGTGTCTTAGGTGTTGCAGATCTTGAAAATCCACATAAAGACCACTCGCCCTGTCTATGTGGAATGAAACATCCTTATTCTCAATTTATAGTTTCCCTTCACTTTTGTTTTTACTTTTTAAGTATTGACAATTCCCTAGGAACACAGTTTTCTGAATTTAATTTCAAATATCCAGTTGCATTTGTCTCCAAAGAGCAAATGGAGAATAGAAGAATTGTATCTTTTCCACTTCCATTTTTATATTAGCTTCTGCTCAAGCCTGCAACCCATAGCAGTAGGCAAGTGTTTCAAGAGAGACAAAGTTGATCTTGATAAAAAAAAACCCTCCAGCCCTGACACACACACACACGTATACACACACATGCACACACACACAAACTCACATCTTAAACACACACGCACACTTTCTTGGGTCTGGATTCACAGTGTTGACAATGTATTTCTCTTTTTTTGAAGATCTCTAGGTTGTCAGAAAATTCTAGCAAGACAATCAGTTGAGAGACTTCTGGTTATTATATTAAAATACTTAATTCTAATCTCTCTAATTTCCATGATGGGGTGTGAATGAGATTTCTCCATAAGTGATTTTGAAATCACAGCCACTTTGACCAATAACCCAGGAATACCAAGGCCCAAATTCCTTCCATGTCCATCACCACCTCTGCCTTCTGCCTCATAGACTGTGGGAAATTGGGGCCACCGTCCATTTGGCAGGAGCACCCCCCTATTGGTGCCAAGAAAAATTTATTCCTCTAGTCCCTTTGCCGTTTCCCAATTTTCTCTGGATTCCCCTCACCTCGCCTTTGTAATAGCACAATTTTTAATTTTGATAACAATCCATCTGCCTATGCACCACATCCATACTCTGGTAGCAGACTGGGTTTGTCCATCTTGTGATGCTATTTCAGAGAGCTGTCCTTTAAACTGGGTTTGTCCCTTTAGTGATGCTATTTTAGAGAACTGTCCTTTATCAGATTATAAAAAAAACACTCTTGTTTTCTGGGAAAAAAGTTAAGGTTCTCTCAGTATTTCTCCTGTAGGATTAAGTTTCATCTGTGCTAGCCAATAATACTACATGCTATCTCGTAACATTATAAAATACGATCTTCAGATCATTAGCATCGATGTCACCTGGGAACTTTTTAGAGCTACAGAATCTTGGATCCCACTCCAAGACCACTGAATCAGAAGCTGTATTTTAATAAGATCCTTTGATTATTTGCATGCACATTAAAATTTGAGAAGCACTGCTGTGGTGCACAAGCACAGCCTTTGATAGTGGCTTCATCACCTTTTCTGCACTGTTTTCCTTTCCTATTGCTCTGAGCAAGTTCTTCCTTTTCATACCCACCGTTTAGTAATTGGAACATGCTGGGAGGTGATGTCATGGTCAAATGGTCAGGTCTTGAGTGGCTTTACTCAATTTAAGAAGCCTCATTCATATTTCATTCATTTTATTTCCTTCATTGTTTTATAATGTGGTCTTTAGCTTTGATATGGAGCAAAAATCTATTTTCCAACACTCCAAAAATGGTTGGAAAACTTAACTACACTACTGTCTGCTTTTCAACTTTCTTAAATGCTTGCTGGATCATTTGATGCTTGTCATCAGGCATATTCACCTTTAAGACAATGGATGGTCTTAAATATTACATATGAAAGGCTTTCCTTCAATATCTGTTGTTTTCTGCCTTTTGAATTTGTCACTTTTACAAACTTCAGTAGCACATGTAGGTGCTATGTAGTTTTTCAGATTTTCTTAGCTCAACTGTCTCCTGAAACCTCAGGTGTGACACTTCACCCAGCAACTATCATGAACAACCAGCTCCTTATTAGCCTAAATGTTTTTGTCCTCAGAGACCAATCGAATCTTGAGTCTTTGGTATCTTTTATCAGTTCTGGACTTGGATAAAAACCTTGTGTGAAAAGTTATAGAATTATCTTTCAAGTAGATCGCAAAGGGACTGGATGATGGCACCCAAAACTATGAGGGAAAACAGAGCCCACGGACGACAGGAGATGAGAGGAGCCTGAGCAGATAAATTATCTTTAGTTTGCTCCCTTTGGTGGAACTTTCTGACCCACAGTATCTCCATTCATTCTTTCTATATATTTCTCCCATGGATAGACATGTGCATCTGATACATTTCTCATGAAGCAGAAAACTGCATTCACACATCACATTGTTTCATTTCCTGTTTCTCTTCTTTGTTTTCCTAGAATTCCACTTCCAAATAAATTACTAGTAGTTAATTCCTGCCTCAGGGTGTGTTTTCTAGAAAACCAAAGTGGTTCCTGAAAGCAAACTCTTAAAACAACAAGTAGAGATGGATTGCTCAGCTGTATAAAAGAAATAAGGATGCTTCTGCTGGTGACAGTGGCATGATGTTAACTTCTGGCATGCAGTGGCATCACATTTATGTCAAACCTTAACTTGTGGGTGTTTGGGAAGAAGTGTAATTAGAGAGGAAGCATTTAAACATCAAGCACCTGAAGTACTTGATCATTATGGGACTTTTAACGATGATACAGGGGAGTCACTGCTTTTAATGGCACAGGAGACTTTGGGAGGAAAATGATAGGTATAGAGCAGTGCTTTGCAAACTTGAATGTCATGTTCTAAAGGCAAAGAGCCTGCATGGCATTTGTAGAAGAGATTTTATTTCCTGCAGCCACGGGGTAGACTTGCTGGATATTAGGCCTAGGAATTTATTATGTAATGAAAAGGATATTAAATTCCTAGCCTCAAAAGATTTTCTGTCAAAGACAGGTTCTAATGGAGAAGGGGTTGAATTCTGAAACGTGCACAGTGACAGTTCAGGGGTGAGTGTGAGTATCTTGAAATCTGGCTCAGTCTCTCTGAACCTCCTGGCCAGCAGAAGTCCCTTCCTTACTGCCAGTGGAGAACCCTGCAATGGCTTTTCTCACACATATGCTTTCCTAGATGATGTTGTTTTCCACAAGACACATGACCGCCCCCACTCATTGCTCCTAGGCCTAACAGGGGTGTTCAACCTATGGACTGCAGGTCACATGTGGCCCAGGATGGCTGTGAATGCGGCCCAGCACAAAATCACAAATTTACTTAAAACATTATGAGATTTTGGGGGGATTACATGTCACAAAGTACTTAATGTGTGGTTCAAGACAACTCTTCTTCTTCCAATGTGGCCCAGAAATGCCAAAAGGTTGGACACCCCTGGGTAACACAATTCAACTCTTAGAGCACCCTAAGATCAGTCCTTTGCAAATAAGGGGTAGCCTATACTCCAAAGGAAATGAAGTTCCCCTTAAATATATACTGACAGAATCCCAGAGAACCTATATAGAAGTTGCTTTTGATGGTATGTTAACCTGGGGAAGGAGTAACTATAAGGCTCAATGGGGAAGAACTTATTTTCGTAAGGGTAGAAAGGATTCAGTATTTTTGCAATGTCAGCTGGAGCTACAGAATCTGGGCTACCATAATGTGCTAACCAGGGTTTGAACACTGTGTTAAAGGAGCACATTCTGAGAACTATTTCAGCACTTGATAGCAATGGTCATCAGTAAGAGGGTAAATAAACTCTGGTTTTGAGGGTTGATCTATAAAGATTGCTGTAGATCCATGATTTTCAACTGTGTGCTTCAAGAATTTTTAAAACATGCAGTACCTGACTGTGTAGTCAGGGGCACTGACCTCTTTTTCCTTAGATTGTCAAATAAGAAAATGATAGTAGCCAATACAACAACAGGTATCCAGTGTGAATGAGTCAAAATTATACCCACTTTTTTTTGTCAAACTGGCAAAAAAATGTATTTTGTGTGTGCTGTGGAATTTTAACAATTAATTTATGTGTGCCATGAGATGAAAAAGGTTGAAAATTGTTGCTCTAGACAAAGATCTAGCCTAGAAGATCTATTTAGTTAACTGATCTTGATATATATTTTACAAAATTAGATTTTTTAAAAGATTTTATTTATTTATTTTTAGAGAGGGAAGAGAGGGAAATAGAAAGAGAGAGAGACATCGATGTGCGGTTGCTGGGGGTCATGGCCTGTAACGCAGGCATGTGCCCTGACTGGGAAATGAACCTGCGACACTTTGGTTTGCAGCCTGAGCTCAATCCACTGAGCTATGGCCAGCCAGGGCACAAAGTTAGATTTTTAAAAGTCCCACATTACTAGAAATCAATGTGCCATGTAATTGCCATGTCTCAGTAACTTTCTATTTTTTTCGTTTTTTGCTATATTTTTTCCATTACCATTTCTCCTCCCTATACCCTCTTCCACCTCACCTACTCCCCCCTTACCCCCACAATCACCACACTGCTGTCCGTGTCTGTGAGTTTTTTCTTTTTTGCTCAATCCCTCCACCTTCCCCTCATGTCTCAGTAACTTTCAATGAAACCTCATTTGACTGCGTATGTAAGCATGACAGTATTCCTTGAGAACCACTCTATTAATTAGGGTATCTATACTCTCTCTCTGTTCACAATAAAATAAATAGCTTTCCTGGCACCAAGAAGCTTGGGCAAGTATATTTGCATATTTTCTTCTTCTTTTTTCTTTGCTGTATCTCTACCCATTCATCTAAAATTATACCCAAGAAAAGTGGTTCGAATCTAAGATCACTAACTAAAATTACCCTTGGTGGAACTGGCTGTACCACAGAGCAGTGTGTGTGTTTACTATTAGATATTTCTCCTTAGCTGAAGTACCTGATAGGGTTCTAAAACCCTCAAGAATTTATCTTTCCAAATTAACATGAAGTCCAGCATTTCCTCTGCCCTTGCCACCTCTGCCCTTAGCTAAGAAATCTCTCAAGGTAGTAGTGGTTCATTGATTTTGTGTTTGCTTTTGCTTAGTAGCTTGAGATGAGCTCAGACACTTCTCCCAAATTCTGCATAAATCTGTGACTGGATATTGGTTTCCACAAGATATTTTTACCTTTGTAATTCCCCAAATCTGGGTGGTCCAGACACATAGCATTAAAGGAGGATTGAGTTCTTGAGTCCATCCATTCCATCAGGTGTTTTTACTTCTGAGGCAAATTTAGCTTATCTCCTCTAGTTTCTTTAAACTTATTATACTAATAGATACTTTTATGTAAAATGGCAATGAAAATATCTACATTATTAGGTACATAATAATTACTACAAAATAACTGTTTGCAGTTAGTGTGCTAGGATTTTTTTCGTATACCTAACCATCCATCCAGAGAAACATTACTATTCCATTTTACAGAAAGGACACTGAGACTCAGCGAGGTTAAACTCGTCAATATCACGTAGGCAGTAAGCACCGAAGGTGAAACCAGTTCCCAGGCCTTTCTGGCCTTCTAGCTTGAGTTTTTCCTCCTCATCACCCCACCCTGCACGTGTTGAAAACATCAACTTAAAGATTCTAATTAGAAGTATGTTGTGTGGAGGAAATGCCATCCTACACTTGCATCACTTAATGACTGGGTTTATCTGATGGGATTATGCTCCGACATAATAAACTTGGTGATACCCAGCTAATTAGAAATATATTTTTTTTTCTTCTGGTAGGCAGAATGGCAAAGTTATTGACTGGTCCCAAAATGGGAAATATTGCTTTGTTTTTCATTACTCTTCAGCATGTAAGTAAAGGATTCCTAGTTTAGACTTCTTTTATGAGATCAAGGCAACATTTGAGACTCACTTGGTATTCAAAGTGCTAGAACATATCTATTAGTAATGGAAAGGAAGAAACCTACACCCAAGTCTAGGAGAACAAATTCAGTGTTTAGAGTTTCTGATCCTGAGAGACTCTGGCGGAAGAAGTTTAGATCTACTGAACAATCTCAATTTATAAATTGTGGGATTTAATCCAAATGAGAATGTGTCAGATTAGAATAGGAGCAAAAGTGACTCAATTATACAGAAGAGCTATAAAATAGCTTTTGATTCCTGATGTCTACTGTGGGGGCAGCCCTCATCTTTATATACTGAAACATTGCCACGGCAACTTTATACCAGCTACACTGTGATGTCACTGGGGAAAGGACAGAGAACTCATTAAATAAAGATGCAAGTTCCCACCCAGCCATTATCTATCACTACGGTTGGGCCCAACAGACATTATCTTTAGCAGTGTTTAGAGTATTGCTTTTCTGAAGAGTTTGCCACACTATCAGAAAAATTATGATTAGAGAAAACATCATATAATATCAATAAGGGAAGTATTTTTAGTTGACAAGCTTCTAGAAACTTTCATTGTTTTGTTTTCCCAATCATAATATTATTGCCTTTCAATCAATAAGTACTTATTGAGCAGCTACTCACAATGCTCTAGGTAAAAAATGCAGATTAAAAAAAAAGCAGAACTGGTATCTGCATTCAGTATCCCTTTTAATTTATAAGGTTTATGAAAGAAAACTATCACAAAGGCCAAGTATGTTCTAAGAGTTTCTCGAATAATCATAAAAATGAGGAGCACAAAAAGCTTTTTTTAAAGTGTAGTTTACATCTATCAATATTCACCATATTAGAAATCATAATTTTTAGGCATTTAAAATATGCCTTTGTTTAAAATAGCAATAATCAACCTATCCCATGTAAACATAATGTACTTTTATTAAACAATATTTTTCAAGCAACATAAAGCATTAATAGAAGAGTAACCTTGTTTTACATTTTTGCCAATCGCATTAGTGTCTGGTTTAGGGAAGACAGCCGGACTCTCCTATTTGCTTCTGTTGTAGTGTCGTGTGTCTGGCAGCCTCTGGACTGTTTCACTGTGCGCTCACGAGACAGTGAATGTAAAGCAGAAAATAATATCTTAGTGTTATTATGAAGTGGTTTTGATCTCATAGATCCCTTGGAAAAGTTTCAGGGTCCTTCCAGAAGTCCCTGGACATCACTTTGAGAACGCTTATTTTAAGGCAGGAATTGGCAACTCAATATTGTCCATCTCTATAAAATTGAAAAACAGATGCATTTGAGTGAGGTGGTATTAATGCTAAATTTTCTTTTTGTTGTTGAGGTCTGATGTATATTAAAGTACTGACCCAGTATGGGCAACTTGAATACAATTTGAAGAATTATTTTGATTTAAGTAAATGTTATGCTGCTATCTATGGGAAGGTACATATCAGCACATTGATTTTTTGTTGTTGTTTACTTAAATTTTCATACTGTCAACAAGAGGCACTCATTTGCATTCTCATTTTTAGGTTTTTCTGTATGACTCTGTTTCAACTTTAGAAAGTAGCCATGTGGGGGAGGGTGGAAGCAAGGGAGGGAGGTGGGTTTGGCTTGGGTAGGGGGGAAGAGGTGGGAGAAAATGCAGACAACTGTAATTGAACAACAATAAAGTAATTTAAAAAAATTAAAAAAGAAGAAAGTAGCCATGCATGTGAAGAAACTAGCTATCCTCATTGAACAGCTCATTTATGACACCATTTTACTGTATATAGCTCTTATTTTTAATGTTGGGTACCTGAATAAGATATCTTTTCAGTTTGGTGACACTAACCACAAAAACCTCTGTCCCAATGGAGTCAAACACCACTTTAGAAGAAAACGAACCCAGCAGGCAGAATGGCTTGTGTTGCTGCAAGAATAGTTGACCAAATATCAACCAAGTAGTCTGAATGAGTATACAAAAGAAAATAAATATTAACAAATGTATTTTTGTTTCACTACAAAAAGTCCATTATGCTTTAATAATGTTATCAATAAGTAAAAGTTGAGTTTATTTTTGTTATATCACAGGTCTGATATTATAAAATAATTTAAGCATGATTATTTTATGGATTATGTAAGAATTAAAAGCCCTTACATATGGATATAATGAATCACTTTATTTTTTTTTACCTGAAATCTAGTAATGAGATGACAGATTCTGTATCCCCTGCTTCCCAATTTCCCCCAAGGTTGTTGATCATGATTTTCAGAATTTAAAATTTAAAAAGGAAAGATACTCCTAGAATGCACTGGAAGAACCAAGAACTGATGATATTAAAAAAAAAAAAAAAACAGGCAGAGGCTTAAAAGAATATAAATGTTCCTTTTTCTCTCCATATTTCATCTCTCCCATTACCAGCTTGATAAAACCCTCTCAGTTTGGGATATATTTGGTTCTAAAAACAGGTTTTTCAGTGTCCAGATAAAGGGCTGCTTATTTCATGGATGGTCCTTCGGTACAAAGAACTGTGTGTTACTATTAGTAACACAATAGTCCAGCAGGTAATAGAAAACTTATGAATAGAAGGAAAGAAAATTGTAGTAAAACCAGAAGATAATCTGCATTTCATGTCAAGTACAAAGTCAGCCCTGTTCAACTACGGACTTTAGACCCGAGTCACATCTGGTGGTGCATCTATGGCTTTGTCAATACATGGGACGGACATCCTTTTCTCTCCTGCGTTGGAAATGTTTATGGTAAAAAAAAAAGTATGTGAAAAATAACTAGCTTTACGTTGTCTAGTCATTTAAAATGTCTCATTTTCTTTTTTAAAACTGCAATCTCTGCAACATGAGAAATCCAGTTACTGTGCAGACTTACCACACAGCCAGAAATAGGCAGTGCTGAGAAGGAGGATTCTTATTAAGGTTTTATAGTCCAGTCTCAAGAAATCGGGAGTTCACTCATGCTCCAGAATGTAGATGACAATTCAAAATCACAGCCACAGAGCAGAGAATGTTCCCAGTTGCATGGAAATTGTTACACTGATGGTATTTTTCTACCCGAAATGAAGAAAGATAAAATGTTCACAATTCACATATAAGAAATATGCCTATTGGCACAGATATCCATACATAGTAACTGTAAACATTTGGTAGTGAACACCATTATTAACATTCACCTACAGAATTTGAAAAATCCAGTTTAGCTAAATTTTAATTTTCCCAATATGCTATGAAAGTGGCGAGATACTTCAAAATAAGATTGAAGAAGACAAATGATTATACTATGATCCCTGTTTAATTTGAAATCAATGGTTGAGAAAGCATTGCCAAGGTGAATCATACATCTTTGCCTGCATTTCCATTGTTACTAAACTTCGTAAATTCACATGCCTCAAATTTCTTACAATCAGCTTTAATAATTGATTTTCTCTCTAATTATCTATATTTAAGGCACTTTTCCTCCTTATTTCTATAATATTTTTTAGCTTCTCTACCAGAGTAGGTAGAATGAAAATATGATGGGGCAGCTGATAGCGATTCCAACAAAGGATTTTGCAGTGTTTTGAACAGTAGACGAGACTCTGGAAGAACTATGTGAGGTCTCAAGGTGCCTACTTTGAAGGAGAATGAGACGTCATTGTCCTATGTACAATGTTTCTTGAATCTTATATCTTCTTCAATAAATGTCTCTGTTTTTCATAGCACATGGCTGGATACTTTCTGGACAGGCCTCTTATATAGCAACTATATATATATGACACAGATATCCATGGTCTGGAGTGATAAATAAATCGGTTAGTAATCAATGCACAGACATCTAGTTTGATTTGAATGGGTTTATTTTTATTCCCATGTGATTTTTGTGTTTGTTTTCATTGAGATCCATAATCACCTTTCTCTCTTTCTCCCTGTGTGGGAGCCTCAGCCTTCTTCAGTGCACAGAGGTCAGGTCAGGCCCTTAGAGTGTGGAATGTGTTGGATAGTGGGAGGGCAGTCTAATCACTTTGCTGCCGACAGAGTGAAAAGAGAACAGAGAGGTGGCTTTTGAAGCTTCCTCCTTTGTGGGTCTGAGTCACCTGCAGCTGTAAGGGTGCAGCCTGTTTGTTTTCAGTTTTATAGGGAGGAGCAGGGACTCCAGTTTTAATACCATGTTTGTTGTCTCCTGTCAGTTTGAGAGATTCCTGTAGAGTGGGGATTTTCAACCATTTTCATCTCATAACACACATAAACTGATTAATTACTAACATTCGGAGGCACAGCAAAAAGTAGGTTATATTTTTTGCTGATCTGATGAAAAGAAACATATCATTTTGATTGATTTAAATCAATTGGTTGGGCATGGTTCAACAAAGCAAAAGGATGCAGGCTTGATTCCCAGTAGGGGCACATGCCTGGGCTGTGGGTTTGTTCCCCAGTTGGAGTGTGCAAAAGGCAACCGATCGGTATTTCCCTCTCACATCAGTGTGTCTCTTCCTCTCTTTCGCCCTCCCTTTCCCTCTGTCTAAAAATAAAAACAAAATCTTTAAAACTAACAATAATAGTAATTGCTTACAGTTTTTGCTCCAAAGTGACTTTTTAAAAAATCAGGTGCCTATACTTGTATATAAGGATTTGGGGTACCAAAAATGAACCAATTAGATGCAACTTTCTTATGTGATGTGACCAATAAGATGCAACTCTATTATGTGACCTATATGTTTATGGTTCAAGACAGGGCATTCATACCGAACCACCATTTTTGCATTAAATGTTGTCATTTTTTTATTTGACATAAGGGAAAAAATGTCAGTGACCCTGACTCAGTGGTTAGGTATGCATGTTTTACAAATTCTTGTGGCACAGCAGTGTGCCAGGACACACTGGTTGAAAATCATTGCTGTAAAGCAAAAAGACAAACCATGGCATGACATTTTCAGCTCTGATCCAAAATGCTCAGATACCCACATGCCTTACATTAGATGACAGGCAAAGGAACCTACCTATAAGGGCAATTGCACAAGACTATATTTATCATCCAAAAACAAAAGAAAAAATCAGTGACTTCTTCATGCTCTCCATTTCCTGCGATTGGGAAAATAATTTATTGCAAATACATTTTCCTTCTTTCTTTCTTTCTTTCTTTCTTTCTTTCTTTCTTTCTTTCTTTCTTTCTTTCTTTCTTTCTCTTTCTTTCTTCTTTCTCTTTCTTCCTGTCTTCCTTTCTTTCATCCTTTCTTCCTTCCTTTCTTCCTTTCTTTCCTTCCTTCCTTCCTTCCTTCCTTCCTTCCCTCCCTCCCTCCCTCCCTCCCTCCCTCCCTCCCTCCCTCCCTCCCTCCTTTCTTTCTTTCTTTCTTTCTTTCTTTCTTTCTTTCTTTCTTTCTTTCTTTCTCTTTCTTTCTTTCTTTCTTTCTTTCTTTCTTTCTTTCTTTCTTTCTTTCTTTCTTTCTTTCTTTCTTTCTCTGTCTTTTCTTTTTTTCCTACCCAATGTGAAATGATGTGCTCTAGCCATCTGAAGTAATGTGTGGAGCGATTACTGCCTCCTCACGTTGCTTCCCTCTCCCTTTGTCTAGCCCCAGCAGGCTGTAAATCTGTGAAGATCTAAAGCAATGGATTCTTACAGTGACCTCACAAGGGTGCTCCGCCTCCTCACTGTGTGAGAAGCTCACTCTTCAGGACTTTTTCCAGGGGTTCGTTTTTTTCTCAACCTCAGATAGAGAACCGTCTTCCTTTAGGGAGAGGTTTTTACAGCTGTCTCTCTACTTTTTAGAGATCTGAAAAAATCTAGATTTAGTTTTTATATAATAAAAAGATTCCTACTAACATTTAAAAAGTATTTACACATTGTCAAGTAGTAATATTTAAAGTTGATTTTTACCTTCTTTTAACAAATCTAATCATTTACTATAATTTATTAGCAGGTTAACTTAAGGATCAAATGTTTTGTCATTGTTTAAAGATTTCTGTATATTACAAAGCAGGCTGCATGTAAACATGTGCCAGTGGGCACATACTGAAAACTAATCAAATCAGCATATATTTTAATCCTTGCATTTTGTACTTCATTGGTTTAATTGTATAATTTCTTGATTTTATTTCTAAGTGAAAAGAGAAAATTTTAGGCTATTTTGCAAGCACTTACAAATGGCACATTCTGAGTGAAGATAGAATATTTTTTGAGCATTGAAAATCTAACAATGAATTTAATACCCTTTAAAAATTGTTTCTGAAGTACAAGAAATAGCTATATAGGGAATGAGCTGTATTAAAAAAATTGGTGGGATGAATGTCAATGGTGGAAAGGATTAAGAGACAAACTTACAAAACTATTACCTCCATTAATTTGTCATTTAATATCAATTTGTTTATGACTGCAAGCAATGGTTTACTTTGGGTCAAAATTTTAGCAGTATATGATTTCAGATAAAACCGGTTCAAAACTCCACTCTGTATTGTTCTAAATCACTGTGGGAGCTGGTGTATTTGGGGCCAGTGTCCTTACAAACTTTTACTCTCAGGTTGCTCAGAAGCTCTCAGGAAGGGAGGACATTATTGAGTAATTTCAGCTGATGTTTTTTTCCAATGGAGAATTTAACAGATGTCACTTTTCCATGTACAATTTTAGTATTAGAGTTTGAGATCATCTCTCTTACTCAGGAAGAGTGAAAATAGGAATTATACTATATATATATATATATATATATATATATATATATAGTATATATATATATATAGTATTTATATATATATATATAAATAAATTTGTCACCCAAAATTTGTCTTGCTTTTTAATATCTGTGGTTTGGAGAAAGACAGCACAGGTTTTTTTTCTTCTTCTTAGAAAGGGACACATGTTAAAGGCTTTTTATTTTTTTATGTTAGTAAACTTTTTTATTGTGAAAATTTCTAAAAATCAGAAAAACAAAAAAATACACAATATTGCCTATTCTTATTACTGAGGGAAAATCACTGTTTTCATTTTGATATTTATATATTTATTCATCAATAAATCTTCCATTATCTAATAGCATTTTAATTGGAATCTTAATATAAATATTTTTCATAAATTTTGCCATTTATTCATTCATTGAAAATATTTCTGGGTGCCTGCTATGATGCCAGAAACCATTCTGGGCACTTGGTGATATAGCTGAGAACAAAACAGACAAAAGTCTGCACTCATAAGAGTGTTTATTCCTGTGGGGGAGATGGATAATAAATAAGATAGGAAAATAAAATAGACAAAGTAAACAAGAGAATTAAAGCAGAAGATGCTGATGTAAAGCGTGTGGGGAGGAGAGGAAGAGGGGCAAGTTCTGTCATTTTAAATGGGTCAGCTAGAGAAAGCTTTTCTCTTTGAGATGATATTTTCTCTTTTCAATGAGAGGATATTTGGGTAAAAATATGAAGAAAGAGAAGATACCTTCTGTCACAGTGGCTAGCAAGTTCAAAATGCCTCAGCCATTTAGAATGTACCGAGTCTCTGGAAGGAACTGGGAAGAAACCAGTATGGCTGGGGCCAAATGAATGAAGGGGAAGTAATTGGACATAAAGAGAAAAAAACAGGGTGGTTCACGAAGGGTCCTCTGGGTTATGGGAAGGATGTGGCTCATACTCTGAGCCAGCTGGAAGCCATGAGGGGAGTAGAGGAGTGATATTCATCTGATTTAGTGCTCTGACTCCTGTATTAAGATTATAATTATTTAGGGTAAGAGCAGACACAGAGTCCACTTATGAGACTATTGCAATACCATAGAAAGAAATAATGTTAATTGAACACAAATGATAGCTGTGAAAATGATAAGAAGTTGTCAGATCCTGAAGATAAAGCTGCCAGGATTATTGAAAGATTAAAAATAGGGAGTGAGAGAAAGAAAATAAAGATGACTCCTCTTTTTCTTTTTTGTATTTAGCAACTAGAATATAGAAGTAAGTAAGCACTGTCAAGCACTAGATCAGAAAGCCAGTTAAATATAGCAAGACTTTTGTGTTGGACATGACAAGTTTGAAATATTTGAAACATTGAGTAGGCAGTAGGAGTTGGACTTAAGAGAAATGTCAGAAATAGACACATACTTTTGGGAGTCACTGATTTTGCATTTGTCAGTTATTGTTGTGTAAGAAAGAACCACATAACTCAAGTAGACTATAACCCTAAGACTTTTAATTCTCATGTATCTGTAAGTTGATATGGGCTTGGCTCATTCTAGGGGTGGGTTTCTCTGGACAGGTCTGCCAAGTTAAGTGTCAGGCTGGACTTGCCTCCTCATTAGAGGCTGGGTTTTTGTTCTTCTTCATTCTGGGGCACAAGTTTAAAGGGCAGCAGCTACCCTCTTCTTATGATCAAAGCAGAGGCATAAGATGTAAGCCCCACAATTCAAGCATGCATCTAGTATCATCCCATTGGCTAAACCGAATGACAAGACCACCCCCAAATTCAGAAAGTGAGAAGCCTCACTGTAGTTCTCATGAGAGAAGGGCAAAGCTACAGAGCACAGGGTGTGGGGGACACAGAGAGAAGTGAAGAATAAGGACGGTAATTCATCCACTCTGGGCATATATGGCACATTTACAATGGTGAACCATGATGAGATCCAGAACGATTGTACGAATTTACTCCTTCACTAGCCCTATGTGAGTTTCTGCTTTCTTTACTCTAGCCAGCTTTGTTTTATTGGTTTAAAATTGATTTGCCAAGGTGAGTAATGAAAACTAATACTTTCTTGTTTTCACAACAATAATTATACTTCTAAACCAAGCTCCAAACATAAAAATGCTTGGAGTCAGTGTGTGATTTTGATTTTCCAGTAGGATTTCTTTTCAATGGCACATTATGCCGAGGTCTAGTGAGCAGGAAGAAAAGTTTCCCAGTAGATTTAATTCCCTTTTATATATTTAACCATCTTTATTGCTTTTATAATCATAAAAGAGCGATGAGAATGAATTTCAAATAAGTGTGGTTTATAAGTCGAATCTAACACCTTTACTTTACCCTCAATTACTATTAATTTATCAGAAGAGATCACTTGCTGGTGAGAACCAAAGGGAAAAATAATATGTAATTTATATATATTATGACTAAGAAAATCTTTATTGAATTTTTGGCCCACACATGCAGTGTTGACAATATGACAAATGGTAAAGCTGCCACAGAAAAACTTACCGTGCTCCTCTGCAGATAGCGGTGGAGGGTTTCTTATTTTAAAGTCATTACTGCAAGAAAGTGACCCGCGTGGCTCTCTGTGGCTAAAGGCTCACATATGCCTGTTCACTCTCAGCAAAGGGCATGTTGCCCTATTTACAATATATACAGTCTATTCAAGCCTTTTGAAATTCATTACGTGTGGGCTCCCTATATTTTCAGTGAGTTGAAAATATCCTTAAGATTTCTGAGGTATGGTAAAATTACATAATTCTAGTGACTGGGATATTTATCTTAGAAAAGAATTCTAGTATTAGGATTTCAAACATTGTCCACATGCAAATTGCATGTCTGTTTAGCAGTGATTTTGGAGACAAACACACGGCTGGGGAGCAGGGGTAAAACTCCAAATAGGCGGAAAATGAATCACATTCAGCAATGGCACTGGAAAACTGGTTTCCTCTTTCACGTGATAAAGAGCCCAGCACTGCATACTTTTATTGTAAAAATAGAAAATCCATGAAGAAATAAAAGCACTGTTGATCCCATTGCTTGAGAAAAACATTCCTCCATTCATTCACAGAAGGTCTATTCTCTCAGAACAAGACTTTTTGCATTACCTTGAATCGGATCCAAGAAATGTGTGTGCTGAACTCTAATTAACTAAATCATAGTGAAGCAATAGATTTCATGGTTTTATGTGCCCTATTTTATACCAAGAAGACTTGATCAAAATATACATTTTATCTATGATTATTTGTTGTCTTTTTCAGATGCATAGTCTTCCTTTCGACTAGTAAATATCAAATATGCTAAAAGTATGTTTTTAAAGATAATTAAGCAGGTGCTGCATCATTATTTGGCTTGGGGGAAAGTCAAACAGCTGGATTCAAAGTGGGTACAGATATTTTTTGGAATCAAATTCCTCCAAATACATCAAAGTGCAAAAACTTGATGGTCATATGAGACAAAAAAGTTGAGTGTTACACTTAATTTATGCTGTTAATATAAAATCAAATAATTCAAAACTAAAAAAGGGCATGAATTTTTCTAACATCACTGAATTTAGATGATGCCTAGTCAGCTAAATATGTCAACTCTACAGTGTTTTTTTTTTTCTTGAAAGTTTTATTTATTTCTAGAGAGAGGGGAAGGGAGGGAGAAAGAGAGGGAGAGAAACATCAGTGTGTGTGTGGTTGCCTCTCACATGGCCTCCGCTGGGGTCCTGGCCCACAACCCAGGCATGTGCCCTGACTGGGAATCAAACCAGTGACCCTTTGGTTCACAGCCCATGCTCAATCCACCGAGCTACACCAGCCAGGGACACAGTGTTTTATTATAGAAACAGTCTAAGATGACTATTACTATCTAAAATGTGAAACACAAATAAAGCAAATGGTCTTCAACTTTGCTATTTTAACTTGCAGTTTGGTGATAGGTTAAGTAGATGTTGAGAAAAAGTTTTACACATACATTTTCCTGACACCCAATCTTATTTTCAGGGCTTATATAAGAGGAAGTGGTATAATAGTAATAAATGTGTGGTTTTAAATCATATGCTAATTCCCAAAGGTATTCAAGATCAAAGATCAACACTTCTATAAACATTTTAAACATTTACAAATGTCTTTTTTTGAAAGTATAACAAACAATTTCATCCACAGTTTCCAAATGCACCATTTATATTAGGGATATACAGAATAGGTATGTTCAAAATAAATATGTAATAACCTAAATGTATATATTTTGGTTTTTAAAAAATATTTTATTTATTTTTAGAGAGAGGGGAAAGAAGGGAGAAAAAGAGAGAGAATCGTCAATGTGTGATTGCCTCGTGCGTGACCCCAATGGGGACCTGGCCTGCAGCCCAGACATATGTCCTGACTGGGAATTGAACCGGCAGCCCTTTGATTTGCAGGCCAGCATTCAATCCATTGAGCCATACCAGCCAGGGCTATATTTCAGTTTTTAATGGCCTGAAGACAATTTGTGTGTATACATTTGCACAAGTGTGCATATGTGAGAGAGAAAAACAACTACTTACTGATGTTTATTAGTGATTATATTGAACAATAGAGATATGCTGAGCAAACTTGAAATTAAAAATCACACCCTGCCTTAATGTCAAATTTTCGCATGTGCAAAAGAGAGCTCTACCAAGATGCTGTAAAATTAACGAATGCTTGGTTCTAATTTGTGTGGAGGTCTATTTATAGTTAAAATTCTTCCTTTTACATTAATCATAATCTAAAATGTATAATTTTTGTTTAATATATCTTCAAATTTTAAAGCCAAACTGTTCGCAATATGTATGTACTCCGATATGGCTTGGAAGAAAGAATGGCATTTTGATGTAATCAGTTGAGGCAATTAATTCATTTTTGCCAAACTTCATTGACTCAGATACCCACTTGGCTTGAATAGACCCCAGGATTAGGCTTCACTGTGAAAACTGCAACATGCCAGTGAATGGTATCTCAAACAAGATTTCATTATCTAAACACTAAATGAACGTTTTTTCTCCATTTGTTTCTGTGAGGGGATGGGGTAAAAAGTTCTCACAGCTGCCAGACAAAGAATGATTCTATTTAAAGAGTGGTTGGAAGCACAAATGTTGATTATCTGAATGAAAGAATTTAATTAAGTTTCCTAAAGAATGGGATACTACTGACATCATTGATTGGCAAAATGCAGCAGGGAAATACAGTATTTAACATTACGATTATTTTTCACTTAATCGTGCGAGTATTAGAAGTTGGCTGGTGTCCTGGAATATGCACAATGGCTTGGCAACAAATGAATTATTTTGCAGTTGCAGATGTGGAGCTTTGGGGTGTGAAAATCTCTTTGCCAGGATAGTTTTGGGAAAAGAACCAAAGCAATCACTGTATTTCCTCATCTCTGCGCATATCCTTGTTTATGAACATGGTTGAAATCACGATGTCAGATGATCACATCACAAACCACATTCAATTAACCTCCAAAAGTGGTTCTTTAACACATCCAATTGAGGACAAAAAGAAAAAAACAAACAAAAAAAACCCTCCTAACTGGCCTGGGTCATAGTTCATAAAAATAGATGAAATTTGCATGAAATATCTTCAAGCAATAATTTATATTTTGATCAAGTAGATCATGTTTATTAGTTTGTGAAAATTATTTAATGAGAATATTTAAGATCATATTAACTTTCAGTGCAACTGAAAATTATAGTGGGTGGCCAAGGTTAATGGGAGTTATAGGTCACATCATTTTCTTTTTTAATTTAATCCTCACCTGAGGAATAGGTTATTGAATTTTAGAGAGAGAGAGAGAGAGAGAGAGAGAGAGAACATTGATACATCGATGTGAGAGAGAAACATTGGTTGGTTGCCCCCTATGTGTATCCCTGACTGGAGATTGAACCTACAAACTAGGTATGTGCCCTGATTGGGGATTCAACCTGCAATCTTTTGGTGCATGGGTTGGCACTCCAAACAACTGAGTCACCTGGCCAGGGCATAGGTCACATCATTCTTATTTAACCACAAAAAATCTACATCAGTGGGTGAGGACCCTCAATGTTAAAATCATCAACGTAAAGAACATTGATAGCAGCATTAGGTTTTGGGTATCAACTGATATTCAACACAGTGTTGTTATCATTAATGTATATGCCTAGATATATGTTTAGCACTTAGATATGGCTCTCTATCAGAAAAATATGAAGATGGCCAAGGTATTGAAAATCAAATTTCTTGTTTTGTAATAGACCATGAAAGCAATGCTTGTAGTGAAGAACTATACATTCATCTTGGTCTGCGTGGTTCGGTGTGAATAGAGTTCAGTCACACACTGTTGGTTGTTCAGTGGCATGTTGTTTACTCTCCACATGCCTGTGAATTTTCCCATTTTCTTCGTGTAATTAATTTCTAGTTTTATACAATTGTGGTCAGAAAAGATGCTTGATATGATTTTAGTCCTTTTAAATTTATTAAGACTTGTTTTGTGGCCCAACATATGATCTATTCTAGGAAAATGAGAGATTTCCAGTTTATTGAAGAAAGCATGCATCCAATGAGTAGACTGTGCCCAAAATATATGAACCTTTGCTTATCCACACCCAACCATCCACTCCCATGACCCTCCTCATCCAAAGCATGTAGACTGGTTTTATTTTTATTTTTTATTTTTTAATATATTTTATTGATTATGCTAAAGTTATTTACATAACTTTAGAAACTGAATTAGAGCTTTTTTTGGAAATAGTTTGAAACTTTCTTATTTTGACTTCTACTGGTTTTGCCATTAAATGGAAACATAGTAGAAAAGCAACCATTTCAGAGTCGACATATTTAAAGTGCCACGTACTTCTTTCGTTTACATCAGGTTAAACAACATGGTCTCTCTTTATGAAGTAGCTTATAATGTAAACTTGATACAACAGGGACATAAAGAGAAATAAAAGTACAGGATAAACATTGCACTTTAATATAAGTATATGAATTATAAATATCTCCTGATAATGTAGTACTTGCAGAAACAAATAAATAGATAAATTCTTTGTGAGCTTCCCCAAACTCTAAAAAAGAATTATCTGTTGTAGTATCAACTGTAGACTTAATTGAAGTTGTCCCCAAATCTAGTTCTGTGGGGTATAATATCAATATTCATTTTAATTATGACTCAAATACCATAGTTACTAAAATGTATTTCTTTGAACTACTTCTAATGTGTATCTCCTAATCCTTTCTAAAGAAAGATATTGTCAAGAATTTATCTTCTTATGACTATTCAAAATTAAATCCTCACACTTATACTAGGAATACAAGTAAAACAAAACAAAGAAAAAAACATTATCCCTTGTTGTCTTACTGATCTTTCCAATGGATTCTCCAGTGACACAATAATAAATTGGGGCCTACTGAAGATTTTCATTGGGATCTAATAAATTGAAATGGGAATTAACTGAATTTCTGGAAACATTTTGAGAAAAATTTATACAAGAGATATTCTAAATCAAAATCATGAAATAAAATTATATGGCTATATTAAATTTAGCTAACTATTATTATAGCATTTGGGAAGAAAAGCAACCTCTGTGTTAATACTAAGAATTATTTGACTTTCTTTCAAAATTGACTGTTGTTTTGAATTTAACTTAAGGGACATTGTGACACCAACCTGAAAATAAAAATGATTTAAAAATACTACCCCCTTGATGCCGAGCCAATGTAAACTATGATATGGATGTTTTCTGCTCTTCCCTCGCTGACACTTTTGGGGAGTTATTTAAGGTATCTTTAGAATGTCTTTATATATATATATATATATATATATATATATATATATATATAAATGAGAAAGAATAAACTAAATTTTTTTTCTTATTTTATGTCCTGAACCAGAAATGTAATTCAACTAATGTCTAACTTAACTATATAAAGGAAAATATTTTTATTTATTAATTATAAATAGTGAGCAGGAAACTACTGTGAAACAAATATATTGTTTATCTAATCAGAGCAACTTTCAAGTTCTTGGTTTCGAACACTGTTGCCTGTTCAGACTGCCATGTGATGAGACCATCAGTAGTTCCCAAACATTTCTGGTTCAGCAAGGCTTCCCTGAGGCTCTGTGAAACTGTGATAACCCAGGACGTGCTCTAAATCAGAATTTCCTGAGGCCAGTCTTTGGAATTCTCTGAATAATTCTTTCCTTAGTCTTCAATGTTTAGATTCACTGAATGACCTTTGAGTTTTGATCCCTATGAGGGGGATCTTGTCAGAAGTTTTTCTGGCTTAGGGAACTGGAGATGGAGCAAGGGAGCTATTTGCTCTGGCTGCCAGGACACCTTGGGAGAGATGCTTACATCTGGTTGTATTTAATGTCTTTGTTATTGATATGGAAGAGCTGGTAAAAGTGCATTAAATTAATCTCATGGGAGATATTGTAGGCTACAAAGGCATATGAAAAACACAGTACAAACAGGATAACATGAAGGAAATTGTATTTTCCTTGGGTTGTAATTTCCAGCCCAATCTTTTACTGGAAAAAAAAAAAAAAAAACCCAGACACTCCCTTCCAATACTCTCCCTACTCCAGCCACCCCAGCACAGAGGACTAGTAATTCCCATTTAAAATGTGCTACCAGAAATTTACACAAATTTAATTTACTCTTCACAATAACATCAAATGGAGGTGATACTAGAATCATATTAAGATTAGAAAGTGGAGGCAAACAAGTACAGTAACAAGTAAGTGACAGAATCCAGACTTGAATACACAGGGCTGTCAGATGTCAGATACATGCATGCTCCCCATCTCTGGACTGCTTTGCTTTCCCCAAATGTAGAATTCAGAGCAAGTCAGTGTAATGAGGATTTACTGGTGGAGGACACAAAAAATATTTCAGAGTTAGTTACTTCTTTCTGCTTTGTAAAATCCTAATCAGATCTCATCTGGACTGTTAGATTTTTATGAGTACTGATAAAAACTGGAAATATTGTAATGCTTTTAATTTGCTTAGCTAATAAAATGGTAATTGGCAGAAGAGGCAAAAGTGAAATATATAGCATAATACATAAAAATATATTAACATAACTTAGACTTTTTAAAACTGTAATGATTTATATAATCATTGGTTTATAGCCAAAAATCTTAAAAGAACTAAGTATATATGAAAGTCATATTGTAAGGAGATTATAGGAAGGAAATAAGGAATACAGGAATAAGACTATCCATCTTATCCTCTATTAATATTAATATCTTATTATAAATTATCTACAAAATTTAAAAGGCAATATAACCTGCTGGTTAAAAATTGAACTCCACCCCTAGCTGGTGTGGCTCAATGGATCAAGTGCCGGCTTGTGAACCAAAGGGTCGCGGGTTTGATTCCCATTTAGGGTACATGTTTGGGTTACGGGCCAGGTCCCTAGTAGGGGGCATGTAAGAGTCAACCACACATTGGTGTTTCTCTACCTCCCTTTCTCCTTTTTTTTCCCCTCTCTCTAAAAATAAATAAATAAAACTTAAAAAAAGAAGAAATTGAACTCCAGAGTCAGAATGTCTGTATTTAAATTGCTTACCAATTGTTCTGGCTGGTGTGGCTCACTTGTTTGGGCGTCGTCTCGCAAAGTGAAAGGTCATGGGTTAAATTCCCGATCAGGGCACATGCCTGGGTTGCAGGTTCATTCAACAGTAAGGAGCATGAGCAGGATGCAAACAATCAATGATTCTCTCTCATGTCAATGTTTCTCTCCCTCTCATTCTCCTTCCCTTCCCCTCTCTAAAATCAATAAAAAAAGAAAGAAAAAAGAAATAGCTTACCAAATATAAACCAAAATTAATTTTAAATGGTAATAAAGATTAAAAAGCATTTATTTGAACAAAAAGGAATAGAAGCCTGGAAGACACATTCAGGTAGCAACCTAAATTGGGTTCCACTATGACAAAGGGGAAGCCACCTTTTATAGCTAAAGTTTCTACCCAAGTTCTCAGCTAGGTTCATTTTATGTAATGAGGTGTCCAAATTGTGCAGTTCTGATTGGACAGGACAGGTCTCATTTCCTTGGTGGAAAGGTAAACCAGGGTTTCCCTGCAGTGGTTGTCTCAGATGGAGTAAACAAGCAAGGCGTAGTACAGGACATTGAGAGCTCAATCTAAGGTTCTTCTCAGTATACAGAGTACGTAAGGAGCCCCCATCAGCAAATGGCTGCTAGACTTATTGTTCATAAAATGTAGGCCCTTTTTATGAGGAGTCCATCTCAGCAGATGAGTTTCTTTTTTTTTTCTTTAGATAAGACAGGAGGGATGATTTACTGTACACATGGCTTTTAGCCACAAGTGAGAACAGAACAGAATATCTCAGGTCCGGGGCAAAGGACCAAAAGAAACTGTTTTTGTAAGAGCAGAGTGGGTATCTCAAAAGATGGTTACAAGGATCAGATGTACCTTCTAGATCCATCAAGAAATTCCAGGCAGCAGGCGTGCAGTCCAACAATTTGTACCAGTGTCTCTGGCCTCTGGCTCCCCTTATTTCTGCTCCTATAGTGGCTTCATACTGCTCAGCATATTTCAGCTGGGTTATAGCATTGAATAGAATAAGTGCTAATTATTATTATTATTATTAGCTATAAATGTATATTCTAAAATTTGTGGGATCATTACAATATTCCAAATTAAATCTGATCAAATTCAAATTTATTTTCCTTGACTAGACTTCTGCCAAGTGCATTACTATTAACCTCTAATACCATGTATATGTTTAAGAGCAACTGGGTCCTCATAGTATGCCTATCAAAACCATGATACTGATACTGATACTGATACATGATACTGATGCAGCCGGTGGGGAGGGGGGGAGCAAATAGGGATTTGGAATGGGGTCCAGAGCTCAGGGTGTCCAGGAAATATTAAAAAGATATAAAGGATGTCCTCACCCCTTCCCCACACAGGTGTGAGTTAGGGGAAGGGACACATGGAGCAGGAACATGCAGGGCTGTTTTGTACAGCAACAGCTTTGCAGCTAACTTCTGGCATGGTCATTTAACATATCTATAACTTTTAACTTGTTGCATAGATATGTTAAATAGCTGTGGCCATGCTCTGATCCAGGGGGACAGAAGTGACTTCCACCCAAGATGAAACTGAGGGGCAGGTCCCCCTGGTTACAGTGCCTGTGTGAGAGCTTGGAGGAGATTGGCTCTATGACATGGGGACACACCTGTCCAGACTCATGATGGCAGCCCAGTAAACTTGGAATAATACAGGAATGCTGGCAGGTTTAACTGATTGTAGGAGGAGTCAGAAATGGGGGTACAGAGGAAGATTGGTTTGGGGATTTAAACCCAGACACAGCAGCCATTGAGGGGACGACCACACGCCTGTGGCAGTAGAGAAAGGGAACCATGTAGTTTTGCCAGAGTGGGGACCGCTGCAGCTTTGGTGGGGGAGAACCACCAGGTTTTGGCCAAAGTAAGGACCATGTGGCTATGGAAGTAGAAGAGGACCATGCAGCTTTGAGGGTGTTCCCTTTGGTCACGTGGCCTAGGAAGCAGGAGAGAATTTGCCTGGGAGAAGGGTGAAAGGACTCTTGCCAGTAGACTATGTGAAGATGCCACATGACTTTGGATTAACTGGGGTCCAAAGCTGGAAATCCTGACAGTGACACAGCTGATGGTGCTGGGAGCCTGAATCTACTTCTTTTCCTGAGATATGGTTCCCCAAATTAGGGCAGAGGGAGAAGGAAGGACTATGTGCAGCTGTGGGTATCCTAAAGGACTTTGATATTTTTATGAAGACGTTAAGTCACTACTTTAAGTCTGTATAGCTTTAAACAAACATTTCCTTTCCTTTTCACAAATCTCTGGCATTGAGAGACATCTTTCCTCTGGTGGTGGACAATGCAAACCTAGTAGGGGGTCCTTTCAGTAATAGTATATCGTACCCCCCCTTTGCCCTGCTCTGTAACAATACTACACTCAAAGTTATACTACAGCAACATATATACCCTAAACTGTGAGCTAACTTGCAAAGTAATCTCTCTTAGAATATACACATTCATTGACCAACTGATATTGCCTTTGTTGTCAATTATGTTTGAGCTATTCTTTTGGAATTTACCAGTGGCATTTACAAACACATCCACAATGAGTCAGTAATGGAATATCTTCGTATTTGGAACAAGAATTTAATTTGAGAAGACAGGTATTTGGAGCCAAGCTTGATGAATAAGGTGGTTGATCAAGACTAGGTCTAATTAAAGTGATGAGATTGATTTTTGTGAATGACTCATAAATAGTTTTGAAAACATTTCCGTATTTGGGGTGATGGCAACAATTCATATGCGCCAAGAACTTTGCCAGGGACTTTACGTACTGACGCTCATATATATGCCCAAGGTGATTTGGGGTCAAAATACTTTTTTTTTTTTTTGCATTGATAACTTTGAATGATTGGTGGGAAAATAGTGTCCACTAACTTACAGTCCTATGTTATTATCTTTGACAATCAGATTTTAATTATATACCAGAAAGGGTCAGGGCCTGAGTAATGCTCTCTCTGCAAATACAGATGCCTGCTGGTGACTCACAGGCCTTTCCTTTATCCACAGGTTTGGAGCTGCCTCGCCAAAGGGACAATGCTGGGAGGGAAAAGAAAGGGGAGGGTCATTCCAGAGATGCTGGGGAGACCTTTGCATGATAAAGACCAGTTTCCCTGGTCCCAGGATGGAACAATGGGAAGGAAGCTTGGAGACCCATTTCAGGAAGGCTGTTAGGATTTGGTCTCCCTTAGCTATGTGACACTCCTTAAGGACACATTGTCTCCTGCACTTTCATGCCTGACTTGAACTCTTTCAGTCTCTAAACAATGAAGGCATGGGCGCTGGGTGCTTCATTACAGAGTTTTATCCAATGAATGTACTCTAATTTCATTTTTCAAAGAATTAACTACAGTGACAACATAAAACATAAGCTAAAAATGGCCTAAACTGTTAAGAAACAAACTTGGAAATAGCAAGTGATATTTTATTTTATAGCTTTGCTTTCATTGTGTTGCTCTGCCTTTTGTGGCTGTTGGTAATTGCCCTTCCCATGACCTTCTTCATTGTCCCTCCAATAATAGTCAGTGTTTTCATGAGAATTGGGTAAGAAAAGTCAGACTGCCTATGTGTAAGTGGAGCATTCCTCCAATCTCATTAATTTGCAAATGGATGAGGTGATGTCTTTTGCCACCTGCTGAGGAGCAGTTGAGAGGCCACCTCCTTAGTCACCCAGACTGCCACTTTTGTGTGCAGGCTCTCAGGCAGCAATTGTAAATGAGGCTCCTCCTTTCAAGGCTGATGGGGTCTTTATGGGATGCACCATAATTCTTTTTTTCCGGACACTGGGATCAAAGTCTCCTTCTAGTGCCTCCACAGCCAGAATCAAGCTGGCTTTCTCTCCCTAGAAAATACGTTTATTTCCATATAAAAAGGTGACCTCAGTTCCCTACAGAGGATTTAGAACTAATCTATCAATCATTTACATATATATTACATCAGCTGCTGTTTGCCTTGATAAGAAATAAAGAATCTTGACTTCAAAAGGTTTTCTCAGTTTTAATGCTGGAATACATGCATGTTTCTTCTACCATATGGAAAAACTAAAGGAAGCAAAAAAAAACCTCAGTCCATGCTTGTTGCTGTTTGCTTCAGTGGCGTGCTTTTTCTATCACTTGCTTTTCAGGAGGTTACTTTGCACATACTACACTTAGGAGTTTAGTACTCATTTGTGTTTAGGGAAGTCACCTGAAAGGAAGTTTGTGCTAATGGGAATTTTATGTGAAAAGAAAACATTACTTATATTAAGTAATAACCTTTAAATAGTGTTTATTTATTTAAAAAGAAGCATAAAATTGGGCCAGTACCTGGAGGGGTGCTTATCACTTTTATAGCAGTAATGTCAATATGCAGAGTTTGTTATTGGAGAGCTAGTTAGAGTGGGAGCAGCAGCTGTTATAATTTATGAATGCTTGTTTTCTCTCTTGGATTGAATCCACAGTATCAGGGAGAATGAATTTTGGCTAAACTGTATCAGTTTACCAGGAGGCCTTTGGGGATTATAAAGATTATCAAGGCGTTGGGAGTCTGCTCCATTAATTTTGGTGCTATTTCTGCCACTTACCTGTTGGGCAAATCACAAATGCCTTAAAACTCAGCATTTTATTGAGAAATATTAAATCTTTGTTCATCAGGGTATTAGTCAGTAGTTCTCTTTTCTGGTAATATCTTTGTCTGTCTTTGGCATCAAAGCAGGTTAGTAAGAAACTAGAAAAATTCCCTGGTGAGTAAAATAAGGAAACTGAGACAAACGGTTGGACAAATGGGCAAAAGAGTTGAGAAGTTAACAGCTAATAAATCAGAAGACCTTGCCTTCCCTAACCAAAGATACCTGAGAGCAAATGGTTTAAATCACCAGAGCCAGGGAGGTAGATAACAAAAACCAGCCAGATACAGACTAATTCAAGATGGAGGGAAAATGGACCAGAGAATGACCCCAGAGCTCCTTATACCATCATTATGGTGAAAATTGACACCACAAGTAGAAGGTGGACCGGAACACTATATTAGGAACATGACTCCCTCCCAACCAGAAAAGGCAGAGTGAGAATTTTGGGTCATACCACAAAGCCTGGAGACAACCCCTGCCTTGGAAAGACATAGAGTCCCTAAAACTAACTGACCACGTGCCCAACTCACTCATGAGTTGGCCCCCATCCACACAGATGCATACTTTTCAATTCTTTCACTGTGGCCACTGTGCCCTAGCCTCTTTCTTTTTCTATACTGGGAAGAACAAAACAAAACAAAACAGAAGTACCAAAAAAATACGTGCTTTGTTCTCACTCCAATTTTTCTTTGACATTTTTCCTGGGCAAGTCAAAAACTTGGGGGTCTCCTGACATGCAAATAGTCCCGGACCCTGCCAGGAACCAGTGTGGAAGCTGGCCAGTAACGGCATCAGGAGTATTCTGGCCTCCGTGTAATGAGTTTGGAGTGTTCTCTCTTCTTCAGATTTTTTTTTTGAAACGTTGGAGAAGGACTGTTGTTCATTATTTTTTAAATGTTTGGTAAAATTTACCAATGAAGCCACTTGGTCCTGGGGTTTTTTTCACTGGTAGATTTTTTATTACTGATTCAATTTCCTTACCAGTAATTGGTTCAAATTTTCTATTTCTTCTTGATTCACTCTGGGTAAGTTGTATGTTTCTAAGACTTGCATTTCTTCTAGGTTGTCTACTTGGCATAGTCACCCATACTTTTCTTATCACTGTCCTTATTTTCAGTTTGGTCACCCCTCCATCCATTCTTCGTCATGCTGTTTTGAGGAACTGACCAAATCCCCAGCTGTAGGTTAGCTCCGTATAGTCTAGGGTTTGAGGATGACCTGTACTCTAAATTGATACAATTAAAACAAATCTCAGGAATTCTCGTAATGTTGGGGAACAATATCTTCCTTTTTCTTGGAGACACAAGGACAACTGGTAATTGTCTTGAGACTAGTGGTAAAGGCTGTTAAGACTGTGGCAGCATCATAAATTGGATCAGTGGGAAAAAAAATCGGTTCCTGATCTTACAGAGTGAGTTACCAGATCAGGAAGGCTTTACTTACAGCCAGTCCTATCTATTTATTTTTCAGTTAAGTATATGCATTTTTTTTTCATTTTCTTGCAATTTCCTTTTTTCTTGGTTTAGGTGAGTTGCATACTGATTTATTATAATAGTTCTTTATACAGCATGCCTTTGAAAAAGTATGTTATTTACTTATTTTTAGAGAGAAATAAGGGAAGTAGGGAGAGAGAGAAACATTGGCCAGCTGCCTCTAGTATGTGCCCTGACTGGGGACTCAACCTGCAACCAAGTTATATGCCCAGACTGGGAACTGAACTGGCAACCTTGTACTGTGTGGAATGATACCCAACAAGCTGAGCCACACCAGCCAGGACAATATACAGCATGTTCTTAATAAGTATTAATTATTTTCTCTAACGCAATGCTTGTGCCAGAATTTCCTCTTCTCTGTTCCATCCAACCTAACTCAGGGCTAATTCTTTGCTTACATTTAGGCCTCTTGAAAAAAAGAAAAGATTGTGTGATGATGAGATGGGATACTGCCAGAGAGAGTGAGAATGAGAGCAATAATACACAAGTTTGTCCTTTAAATAATGCATTCATTGTTTGAATTCCTAGAAAAAAAAGTGCAGTTCAGTCCTGAGCAAGTAGATAGTTAATGCCTGGCTTATAGGTGACCACTACAGCATCTTAATCATATAAGTCTTCTCAGTCTTCCTGTTGGCAGAGAAAAGCCACTTCAGCCATATGACATTAGTAAGACTTTATAGTTACACTTCACAGTCAGTGACCATGACTATGAGGTTTATGGTCCTTTAGCTGAAATTACTAGGTTTCGACAAACCTGGTATTTTCTCCCAAGTAAGATAACCTTAAAGAAATGCCTTCTTTGCTAAGAAGTCAATTATTTTTAAGCCTTTAGAACATGGCTGAAAACCAAGAAGGAAATGCTCTCTTCTCAGGATACAATTTGGACTTTGTGCCCATGCACTCAAGTTCTTTATCAGAACCTATTTATACTCCCAAATTATAGATATTTTGACTGAACCTGGTTATCTGGCTTTCAGACACTCAGACAGAGTGAATTACAAGTTGGGTAAATATTTTCCACCTTGACAGCCTGTTACCAGATGTGTAAGACAATTTGGGGAGATACATATTTTTTCACGTATGAAAGAAAGCACAGCTATTTGGGCTGTATTCAAATATCCCTGAATCCTAGAAGATTGAATAGAATGATCAAATCTTTGAAGAGCCTACTGACTCTCATCATAAACATTTCTATATTCAATCTTCAAGCATTTACTGAGCACTTTCAATGTGGGAAGCACAGTAATAGTCATGTTTGGCCTCAAAGTGAAAAAGTATAGGTCCTGACCTTAAGAAAAGTCAGGGACTTTTAAGAAAAGCAGCTGTTCTGAGAATGTCTTTTCATAGGAAAGGGAATGAGTTTAACTTAAGTGGCTCTTTTTAAACAGTTTATAACCTCAGAATAATAACCAAACTCTGAGAAAAGTCTACTTTCTTGAATGAACAATTCCTCAATAATACTTAAATTTCTGTAATATTAAAAATGCTGTAGCGATTTTTTTCTGAGGTAACAAAGGGATTTAGTAGCAACTCTGTATGTACACACATAACTAAATAGTATTGGGCAAAGACTCTAAACATTGGTTTTCAATCTGTAGTCTATGAACCACTTCTATTATATCAACAGTCTTTCTTTAAAAATGAATATTTGAAAACCAAAGACTTTTAGGCCAGGCTTGGTAATCTGAATATTAAGTTATTTTTCTAAAGTATTCTTAGACATATTACAGTTAAAAAAAATCTCTGCTCTAGATCATCAAGATAAGCAGTATGTCCACCTTAACCTATGCGTCCACAGTCAACTTAGCATGGAACTACTAAAGGTTTCAATATTTCTTTCTGCTTTAATTAGAAATAATTGCCCCAGCTTTTCATAAAGCTTTTAGAAGGATGATATATTGGAAATACCACTAGTGTGTGTTTTTTACCTGGTAATTAATGTTTTAGACATAAGCCACCTCTTCTTCAAACACTTAGGATGCTCCACACCCACGGGCTCAGAGAAGGATCTGATAGAGTAGAAAGCAAAGGGGGAAAATGGTTTCTCTGTGATTTTTGGTATTTAAAAACTAAAGTTCTTAGGGGGATAAAGCCATGCTTACTTTGGAGTAGGATAAATTATTGCTTCTCAAACTTAGTTGCATGTGGATATCTTGGTCAATCATGGATTGCTCTGCCCTTCTCCCATCCAGAGCTTTGGGTTTCTACATTGGAGTGTGGCATCGGTAACACATCGCAGTCAATGCTGATCTTGTCCATGCAGAAAGTGCACTTTGAGAAACCAATATTTGAAAATGGTGGGCTTGCAGAGGATAAAATTTCCCCTTCCCGTCCGTGTACCTCCCCACTCACCATTACTTGATAGACTAGAAAAACTTGCCTGAATTGGGTTGGGAAATGACAGATAAAGGGATCCAAAAGAGGCAGCAAATTCCAACATCAGTTTGTGGGTTCTGAGAGAAAAGTGGACTCTCCGCTCTCAAGGGTTGGTAATCCAGACCTAGACTGGATGCACAGCTGAGTTCAAGAAGATAGGACCAGAGGCACAATCGGAGGGTAGTGAACGCCCTAGGCTGGCATGGGGAATGCAAACATGAATTCTATAACTTGAGGCTTAGAACTATGGGCAAAATTATTTGGATCTGAAGGCTTCCGGTCAACGTCGACAAGGGAAATCTCCATGGTGACTCTAAAGGTGGATGTCTGAGGACTAGATTGGCGAATGAATGTTTTAAAAAATATCACTGAGGATAGAAAAAAAATAAGAACCATGTGGTCCCTTCCTTTCCAGTCCTTCAAAACTAGATAAAGACCCTGGAAATTAGACCTGATCTGGAAAAAAATGGAACCCTTGATAGAAGGAGAATAGATTTTTACTACTCTAGTAGTGGGTTAGAAGCTTAAAAATAGCAACTAAAATAATTTTATAAAATTAAGTCTAATTTACTGCACACTTGAGAAGTGCAATGAGTGAGTATCACATCCACTACATGGTGATGGCAATTTGAAGTAATGACACATTAGAAGAGAAGAAATTAAATCTGAGATACCATACTCTCTTCTGAGAGGATCACATTTTAGACAAAAGTGACTTCACATCTGCTGAGCTGATAACGTGTTCCTTCCTCCACGTACTCAGTGAACTTTGTCTCTCATTCACATCTGAAATATTGTTAAAAGTGAGTTTATCAGAATAATGACACATTTGCCTGCTATTTTAACATATTGCCCAAGCTGAAGTAGTTTTATTTTTAGAAGGGAAATAAGGCAAAGGTCAACTTGTCCCTGATAAAACAGTCACTTCAGTCTGCTTAAGACGACTTTAACCCGTGAAAGTTTATGGAGAACAGTGTTTGTGATTTGACTCAACACTTCTTGCTGCCCAGCTGAAAGCTAATTTTTTATGCATATACCTTTTACTTACTGCAAAATTTCAAGAGAAGAGAGGAAAAAGAATGTTTGGACTATGATTCTATTGATATGAGAGTGAAATAAGATATTAAGAAATTGGCTTTAAAAACCACAAAAATCGATTAAAAATAAAGCCTGTAGCAGAGCAGTCATGCAGGGGAGGAAATGAAGTATCAAACTGGAGCGATTCACATAGAAATAATTAAGGGAAAAATCACATTGTGTAGGAATGTATTTGCCATTAATTTAAATTGATTTTATAGCAAGGAGTGTTATTAAATTAGTCAAAGTCTGAGGACAAGCTAGAGTGAAACATCAATTCATAAAAGGGTTGTTTTAACCTTTTAGAAGTCAAGATACTAAAGAAAAGAACAAAATAAAAGCAAAATAAAATATATAACTATTAACATATCAATATTCTGGAGGTATTAACATCTACATTGATGCTAAAAGGTTTGTACCTGTATTGTGATGAAAAGAAATCTGATTCATCTATTAGTTGCCTTATTCTAATTCACTAAATTACAGAATTTTCAAGTCAGTCTTGGTGCTAACATTCCGACAGGCCCTTGAGTGTCCCATGCCCATGTTCACAGTTTCTGAGTCAGTCAGGGACAGTGCAGAGCTTACCGACTGCTTCTGTAGTTGTGTTATTTACAGCATTCCCCTGTCTTATTTATGGGGCATCCATTGCTCACCCCAACCACCACTGCACACTCATGTCAGAGGAGCTGCAGATTTTCCCCTTGGTTTCCAGCCAAGTTTGCTACTTTCATTGACAACACTACTAGGCATTTGGCTTCACCCTGTGCTCAAAATCAGATCCTGTCCTCTGCCAGCAAAATTGCTGGGTTTTTCAACTTTTGCTGCCCAAGCAAAACTACTGAGCTGATGGACGTGGAGGTGGGTGACTAGGGGAAGGAGAAGGGCACTGCAGACTCCTGCTGCTTTCCCCCAGAGATCTAGCAATGTTCTCTGTGTAAACAGTTCTCACTACATGCTTTGCCTCTGGTCAAACTCCAGAGCCCTGAAATCAATATTTTTTTGCTATATATTTTCCAGGTTTCTACTTATTTAGACGAAACAAATTCCCTGACTTTTCATACCAACATTGCTGGAAGACTTGGTCCATTCTTTTATTTTATTTTATTTTTTAAATTTGTTCTTGCTTTAGCTGGGTGACTCAGTTGATTGAAGCACTGTCCTGTACGCCAAAAGGTAGCAGGTTCAATTCCGGTCATGGCACATTCCTAGGCTGTCAGTTTGATCCTTGGTCAGGGCATGTATGGGAGGCAACCTGTGGATGTTTCTCTTGAATCAATGTTTCTTTCTCTCTTCCCCTTCCTCCCTAAAATCAATACACGTATCCTTTGGTAGGGTTAGAAAAAGAAAACTTTTGGCCACTTGTACGCCCTGTTTGGAGAGTGTCTATTCAGGTCCTTTGCCTATTTTTTAATTGGATTGATTTCTATGTTTTATTGTGTGTGTGTGTGTGTGTGTGTGTGTGTGTTGAGTTTTATAAGTTCTTTATAAATTTTGGATATTAAGCCCTTATCATGTGTATTGGTGAATATGTTCTCCCATTCTGTGGGTTGTCTTTCTATTTTGTTGATGGTTTCCTTTGCTGTGCAAAAACTTTTTAGTTTAATATAGTCCCATTTGTTTATTTTTTCTTTTATTGCTTTTGCCTGAGGAGATATACCAGATAAAATATTGCTACAACCAATGTCATGAAAATATGTTCAATGACACTAATCATCAGAGAAATGCAAATTAAAACCACAATGAGATATCACCTCATAACGATCAGAGTGGTTGTCATCAATAAATCAACAAACAATAAGTGCTGGTGAGGATATCAAGAAAGTGGAATCCTTTTGCACTGTTGGTAGGATTGCATATTGTTGCAGCCACTGTGGAAAGCAGTATAAAGATACCTCAAAAAATTTAAAAAATAGATCTGCCTTTTAACCCAGCGATCCCACTTCTGGGAGTATATCTGAAGAAATGCAAAACACTGTTTCAAAAGAAGGTAAGCATCCCTATGTTCATTGCAATGTTGTTTACAATGGCCAAGATATGGAAGCAGCCCAAGTGTCCATCAGTAGATGAATGGATAAAACAACTATGGGGCATTTATACAATGTAATACTACTCTACTGTAAGAAAGAAGAAAATTTTACCCTTTGTAAAATTTGGCACAGATGGGCCTGGAGAACATTATACAAAGTGGAAAAAGCCAATCAAAGAAAGGCAAATAGCATATGATTTCACTCATGTATGGAATCTGATGGACAAACTGAACTAACAAGGAAAATGGGGACAGATTCATAGAGAGCAAGATGACAGCTATGGGAGGTGGACAGTGAGGGCAGAGAGATACAGCAAAAGGATAAAGAGCTCATGGTCATGGACAACTGTATGGTGATTGTGCGAGGGAGGGAGGTATAAGAGAAATAAATGGTAATGGAAAAAATCACTGATACTCAATGATTTAATCAACCATGCCTATGTAATAAAGCCTTCATACAAAATCAAAGGGCTGGGTTCAGAGAGGTTCCAGGTGGGCAAACATATGGAGATATGAGGAGTGTGGTGTCCATGGAGAGGGCATGAAGCTCCTTGCCCTCTCCCCATATCTTGCCCTATGCATCTCTTCCATCTGACCGTTCCTGAATTCCTTTAACCACCACATCATACTCTATCCCAGTATACAATCTCATTTGATTTATTCTGAACATGGGAGTATCACAGTGTTTTTTCCTTTCAAGGAAATGTTTATGCTATGGATTGAGTTGTACCCCCTAAAAAGATCTATCGAAGTCCCAACCCCCAAAACTTTAGAATGTGACCTTAGGGCAGGGTGACGGTGCATGTCATTAAAGATGTTTATCCAGTACAATGGATGTTTTTATAAGAAGGCAACAAACGAAAAGACAGATGGGGAAGAATACCATGTGATACCAGATTCAGAGACAGTTGACCCCTTGATTTTAGGCTTCTAGTCTCCGGAACGATGAGTCAATACTTTCTGTTGTTTTTAGCAGCCTAGTTTGTGATAATTTGTTATGCTAATTCTAAAAACCTGATTAGTTTACTAGACACTTTAAACCTAGATGTAAAATATTAAATTTGTCACAATCTTTTAATTTTAGGCACTTACAGAAACTCTGGCACTATTTCTGGCATAAAATTTTACTTTAAAGATCAGTTGCTAAATTCAGATGATCTATAATGTATTCACATGATCTGCCAGTGAGAACATATATCATTTTAAGAAATGTATGGACTTTAGACCTATGGCAAAGAGAAATGTCCAAAAATGGCTTTAAATTATAGTTAAGATGCAAGGTAACTTCCTGTTGATGTCACTAAGAAGTAACAATTTAACTAGAAAGTAAAACAAATAATCAATATGCCTTTGAAAACAGAAAGATCACTCATAGACAGTGGCTCGTTTCAATATAGTTGTATATTTTTGAAACAATAGAAGCACACAAAAGAGATTATACAGTGCTTCTTTTTAAACATGGATTTAGGAACTTACTATTAATTCTAACTAGTAATTACCAAGTAGCTCTATTACTAAATCTACCTATTCTTTAATGCACCCCATATTTCTTGATTATCCAGTATGTGCTGGGATCAGTGCAAGGAGCTAGACATATAAATATCAATAAAATGATCTCATGTTCTTCTTTCAATAAGTATTTTTTATTGCTCTTCAAGTACAGTTGTCTCCATTTTCCCACCACTTTCCCCTGTCCCACCTACCCCCATCTCCTACCTTCAGTCCTACCCCCATTTGACTTTGTCCATGGACCCTTTATGCATGTTCCTTGATGCACCTTCCCCTTCTTTCCCTGATTATTCCCCTCCCCCCTTCTATGGTTACTGAGAGTTTGCTTTTTATTTCAGTGTCTCTGGTTATATTTCACTTGCTTCTTCTTTTAATAATTAAAAGGCCACTTAAAAGTAGGGGAAGTAGAATAACTGAGATTAACAGCAAAGCCACTAATGTTTGCCATCATGTGATTTTTGTGAATTGTTGAATTCCACTCTTTATTTCAGCTAATAACATAAAATCTGCATTTCAGGGAAATTCACCAAAATTATATGCTACATAAAGGAAATTTAAAAATGCATGATTTTTACTTAAATAATGGTTTTAGATATGTTTTAGATTGGATTACTTAAAGCTTTATAATATGATATTAAACTACATTATGTACAATGGTGTGGAAATATTCATCAATAAAGGTTGGAATTAATGTGCAGTGTATTAATGTGCAGACTACATAAGAAGAAACATAACGGGAAAGGGAATATGCCACTTTGGAGGAATATGAGGCACAGAAGGAGGAGAGAGGGTGCACAGAGTTTGACAAACCTGGGGGGCTGTGCAGAGGAGGAGACAGTTACAAATAGCCAAGGTCCCAGTCTTTGAATGAAGACAGTAAAGAATTTGGAGTGAACTATGCAGAAATCCAGTGGAAGAATGTTCTAATCAGAGCAAATAATACATGAAAATTCCTGAGGCTGGGGATTCTTTACCTTTTTAGAGGAATTTCAAGGAGGCCAGTGGAGCTAACAGAGTAAGTGAGAGTGACAGAAGGAGGTGGGGTGGAGGAGCTGGTGAGTGGCTGGTGGGCAGGACGTCACTGGCCATCACAAAGACTTCTGTTTTCCTCAGAGACAGGAAACCACTGGAAAGCCTGAGGACAAAAATTATGTGTCAGTCATGGAACTGATAGTACATGTAATACTAGGACAAGACTGGTTTCTTTCTCCAAGCATTAGACTAGGGGCAGAACTGAGTGTTGTTAATTGTACCTCTGTGTGAGTAGTTTGTTTTCCTCCCTTGGTGTGTTTAGAAACTTTCAGGAAATACTTTTTTTTGGTCACTAAATCACAGAGCTGGTCTCTACTAATCCCAGACTATGTTTAAACTTGATTATAAGACAGCTACTAGATATGATGACTTTAATAACCTCTTACAACATTAAACATAAAAGCTTATGATAATTACCACCCCACCTTGCCATAAAGTGTATCATTTTCTGCAAAACATGTTTTCATTGCTTTCTGCTTTAGAAAACCAAATGTGTTGGATTTTGGACCTCATCATCAAGGCATTTTGGATAGTTTTCAATATTTATTCTCTATGATTGATAAGGAAACCATGCCTTAACTTCCATGCTTCAATAAATATAATCTAGAAATACTTTCCAGAAAACCTCCTAAACTTCATTGTGTTCATTTCTGTCTGGTTTTTCTGTTATAAGTGAAAAGTCTAAGCAATCAACATTGATCTAAATATAAAATAAGGCATTGACCTAAAGATCTGTTAGACTTTCAGATACATAGTTTTCCTTGTTGTATCATATTGTACCATGAATGACAGTGGTTGACTCTCAGGTGTGTAAAAGGTGCCAAAGGAATTCAGAATGGAAATGGGTTACTCTGAAACAAAGCACTTCCAAACTCAAAAAGATTTCTTACTTTTTTGCACAAGTCTCAAGTTAACTTTTCTTTGCCAAAACATATAGAGAAGAAAAGGTAACCAGAAGATAAGGAGTGGCAACTTATTCACTGCATTGGTCTTTTGATTTGGTGAGGGTATATAATTTTACATTGATCAATATATGGTCACTTCTGAACACACACACACACACACACATGCACACACATGTTGCCCTGTTTTCTGACTGGCTTCGTTCATTCTTTAAGTCTCAAATGTAGTTTTTAAATCTAATGGTTTATAACAGAAAATTCAATGGATGCTAACAATATCTGAAACTCTTACAGCATTCTAATGCAAATGGAGAAAACGGCTAGTGAAATCTCTACAAATTATGTTGCATTTTTGTGTCCTATTTAGGAGCTTTATTTGTTTTCAGAAAGCTAATATCTAGCAAAGAAATTGTAAGAACAAGGGTTAAGTAGAATATTTATCCTCTCTTCATTAGCCACATGGCTCTCCCACACATAATGCTTCTTATGCAATCAGTGGAAGTTCTGTGCCAAGAGAGACTCACGATAATTAGAAGGAAAATGAGCATCAAATTGAAATTTACTTGTGTGTTTTTTATTATTTTTGTAACCATAGCAATGGATGACCAAAATAGCACTCAAAAGGAATTTGGGAGAAGTTTTATTTATTGAAATACTTGATAAGTATAATTCTGTTACATCTGGAATGCCAACATTTTGTTGCAGGATATTGTTGGCTTTAACTCATTAGCAATCTATTATTGTCACCTTTCTCTTTCCAAAACTACAGGCAGCAGCCTCAAAAAATAAAGCAAAGATTTTAGAGGGTTCAGTTAATTAAAGGAAAAGCAAAACTAAAAACTTATAGAAAGAGATCAAAAATATTACTAACACAAGTATACAGAATTAAACCAATTTTTTTTTTCAACTTTCCAGTAGTCAGAATATAAACACAGGGAATTATTTGTAATCTGAAATTATACAGATTATTGAGAAGAAGAATAACCTATAAATAACCTGACTTTAAGTTATCTTATTTTTCTAAAGTTTTTTTTCTCTCATAGAAAGCCTTATTATAAAGAGAAGAACAGCTTACTGACATCGCTACTATTTTTTCCTGGAGTATAGCTAAAAATGTACATCCAGAGATATTTTTGACATTATTTAAATATATATTTGTGTTACCAAAAATTTGCAACATATTTTGGTAAATGTCTGTCTAATAATACATTTTGAAAGGAAGCATGTAACTTTAAAGAATACGTTTTTCAGAGATTTTTTTTTTGCCAAGAAAATTTTGGCCCAAGAACTTCTATTCAAATAAATTGGGTGAGGGCACATAATTTTACATAAACCTACAAAATGTCGGGTATTTCTGCCTCCTAGTACCTCATCTGGCCTGAAACCCAGGCTTTATGACTGAATAATCATTCTATTCAATGCACAGCTTACAACATTTTTCTTTCTTCATTTCTTTTTTTTGTATTTTCACCCAGGACATGCTCATTGACTTTAAAAAGGAAGGGAGGGATAAAGAGAGGGAGAGAAACATCAGTGTGAGGAAGAAATATTGATGTTTGTCTTTTGTACACACCCAATCTGGGTACTGAACCCACAGCCCAGGCATGTGGCCTGATCGGGAAACTGAACCTGTAACCCTTTGGCTTGTGGGATTATGCCAACCAACTGAGCCCACCAGTTAAGGCCAACCATTTATTCAGTTAGAATCATTCCCATATATATAAAACACTCTAAAACTGTTTACAATGTTTCCTCGATGACTATATTAATTTCAGAAAATCTCTGTGTAGATATTTTCCTACTTTTGTAAATTAAAAAATACTAAGTCACAGAAGTGAAAAATGATATGATGGCATAGATGAAACTAGAACTGAGGGGCGTTCTGACTGTCAGCTCTTTTTCTCAGTATGACCCTGAGCTAGCTAGATGATAGATATAGATATATACATATATACACATATGTAATATGCATACATATAGATGTGTGTTTATATAGACAAATGCATATGGCTATCTTTCTTATTTGTTTAACTTTGATTTAATGGGCTGATATTACATTAAAGTTTTTAAAAAAGATGTTATTAGAACTAATGCTTCCTTTGTAGAGAAGCTTATAGAACAGTACGAAATGTTGGTCTGTCTTTAACATTTAGGGCTTGATAATCAGAAAGAGGACTGTCATCCTAATGCACTTGGTTATGTTGACCACATCTCCTCGTTTACTTAGCTAGCATGGTGCAGGTTTATGGGTGCATTTCTGGGGTAGTTATTAATAGCATTCCTTCCCACCTTCAAAAGTGTCTTTGATCGGAAGCATATTATATGTGATGTATGCTTCAACATCTCTGGAGACACAGCAAAATTTTATTTGTAAAAACTTTAATCAACCCTAAAGTGAAATAGATGACTGAACTCTTGTAACCAGACCAGAGGTCAACTAAAATATAGACTGGAGTTGGCTGACCTTTTGAAAAGAAAGAATTATTCCATGCACCGTGCTATTTTAAATATGAGATACAGACTGAAAGCATTGTCTGTCTTTATAAACTTTATGGCAGAAATGCCACAATCCCCTGCTCAGTGGCTACTCTTCTTCCCAGCACGTTCAGCACATTAACTTTTGACTCTCATCCTGGGCAAAAACCAGCAAGAGACATGATGGTTTTCCAACTTGACAGTCTGTTAAATGTGTGATTAAGTTTAGCTCCTAGGACTACTAGTTATTTGAAGGAGTGAGGTGCCATCTTTATTTTAGGAAAGGAAATATTGTAAATGTTAATATTTTTAATGAATCAGGGAAAAATACAATAAAATAAGAACATGAACACTTTACTGAAAATCCCTCAAACCATGAAACAATTTTGTTAGTTGTGATAATGTTATCTAATTTGACTTTTATTGACTGTCAAGTTAGATAATATTGACTTCTGATTGACTTCTTATTACTGACATTTTCCTTTAAATGATAATATCTTACCTGTGTATGTGAAACTAATCAGTGTAGAATGAAAGAAATGACAATTTGTTTAAATATATTTAACCACTGTAGTCCTTGTGAAATAATGTAAAACCAGTACAAGAATTGCACAAAGGTCCTGGTTAAACTGTCTCTGGTTAACATCTTATAGAGCTTAATTATAGTTTTAAAACCAGGAAAAGTGCATGCTGGCCATAGTGGTTTCCCAGACCTGCTGTAACAGGTTCTCCTAAGAATAAACATGTGGTTACCATATGACCTAACAGTTGTAGTTTGGATATTTTCTCAAAAATGATTAAAATATCTGCCCTGGCTGGCATAGATCAGTGGATATATTGAACGCGGGCTGTGAACCAAAGTGTCGCAGGTTTCGATTCCCAGTCAGGGCATATGCCTGGGTTGCAGGCCATGACCCCCAGCAAACCGCAACATTGATGTTTCTCTTTCTCTCTTTCTCTCTCTCTCAGATCGATAGACATATCCTCAGGTGAGGATTTAGAAAAAAACAGAATAGTTTAAAAATGTTCCTTAAAACTCCTACCCTTTGACACAGCATGGATGCAACTGGAGAGCATTATGCTAAGTGAAATAAGCCAGGCAGCAAAAGACAAATACCACCAAATGAACAACACAAACAAGCCAAATAGAACTAGAGTCATAGAAATAAAGAACAAACTGAGAGTAACGGGGGGCAGGGGGAGGAGATAATGGGGCAAAGAAGAAGAAGTGTCATCAAGAAACAGGTATAAAGGACCCATGGACAAAGCCAAAGTAGAGGAGGAAGATTGACTGTGGGAGGTGGAGGTGGTGGTGGTGGGTAGGTTGGGGGAGAAGAAAATGGGGACAGCTGTAACTGAACAAAAATAAAAAATAACAAATAAAATAAAAATAAAAATAAATTCCTTAATTTACATGTTGGGACAAAACCTGGATAAAGTTATATAGGCTTAGATAAGACAACTTTCTAGGTTTCTTAGTTTCCTGGCAGTAGAATACTTCAGCTTTAGAAATGACATGTTTACACAATATAGTAATTTACTGAAAGAAGCATGAAGCATCATTGATCTATTTGCTTCTTTTACCTAGTGATATTTCTTTTTAACATTTAAAAAATTTTCATTACAAAATATTTCAAATATATAAAAAGTACATAAAAGAATATAACACAGTGCCATTTCACCTAGATTTGATAAATAATATCATTTTGCCTTATTTGCACATTTTGTTTGAAAGAACCAAAACACTAATCCTTCTCTTTTTCCCCTATTTTCTCATAGTGAACAACTGTCTTGATTTTGGCAGCTATGCTTTTTCTGCATGTTTTCATATTTCATTAAATACGTGTACTGTAATGATATATTTTATTGTTTTATGCCTTGACTATTTACATAAGTGTTATGTGCATCTCTATTATTGTTTTATATATTCACATTGTTTTCAAGAAGTATTCAGGTTGGTATACACAGATCTAGACATTGAATGTCATTGCCCTTTATACAATGGGACACTACATGCTATCCCATTTAACAAATATGCTATTTTGTGTTCATTTAGTCTCCTATTGTTGGACATTTATTTTTATTTGTTTTTATTGTTTTGTTGCTGTTGCTTTGGGTATTCCAAACAAAGATCGATAAGTATCCTTGTACTTGTCTCCTTGAGTATTTCTCATCTTGGTAGGATTTACACCTAGAAGTAGACATATTTTCAGTACTATTGAAATACTACCATTGCAAGCCACATTTCTCCAGCTTTATTGAGAAATAATTGACAAATGTAACTCTATACATTTAGTATACAACATAGTGACTTGATATACATATATATTGTGAAATGATTACTGCACCATAATTAAGATAATTAATACATCCTCTACCTCACAAAGTTGTCTTTTGTGTCTGTGTGCATGCTGAGAATGCTTAAAGGTGTACTCTCAGCAAATCTCAGGTGTATAATAGTGTGCTATTATGTATAGTTGCCATGCAGAACACGTCTTCAGAATTTACTTATCTTAAAATGGAAAGTTGGATCTTTTGACCTACATATTGTTCTCTTCCTCTAAAGATTTTATTTATTTATTTTAGAGGGAAGGAAAGGGAAGGAGAAAGAGAAGGAAACATCGATGTGGGAGAGAAACATCAAAACGTCGACATGTGAGAGAAGCATTGATTGGTTACCTCTTGCATGCCCGCAACCAGGGACCTAGCTTGTAGTCCCGTCATGTGCCCTGACCAGGAATCAAACCAGCAACGTTTTGGTTCATGGGATGATGCCCAACTGAGATACACTGGTCAAGGCTACACATTGTTAAGGGCAGGAAGTCAAAGTTAGCATTGCATCTCTTCCTTACCAACCTTTGGTGTTATCAGACTCCGAAAGCTCTTTCCAATCATATATGAAAGGGCATCTCATATTTATTTCAATTTGTATTTTCTTAATTGCCAGTAAAGTAGAATATTTTGTCATGTGTTTATTGTTCTTTTGGATTTCCTCTTTTGTAAATAGCCTGTTTTAAACATTTTGCCTACTACAAAAGTTAGTTTTTGTCTTTTTCTTATTAATTTGTAAAGGCTCTTTAAAGTTCAGATACTAATGCTTCAGGAGGGATATGCAATGTCAACATCTCCCACCCATGGCTGTGTTTAATCAGTCTATGGTGAATTTTGTCATGCTGAGCTTTTAATACTAATGTAGCCAAGTCCAAAAACTTTTTAAATTACTTGATTTTGTATGTATTTAATTTTTAATTTGATGTTCTATGTTTTACATTCTTATTTTTAATTCATCTGGCATTTATTTTTGGAAGTAGTTTTAAAGGGATCCATTTTTTCTGTTGACATACAGTTGTCTCAGAACCATTTAGTCTTCATCCCTTCAAGAGACATCTGCCATCGATCTCACATGTTTGTGTGTGTGTAAAACTTGGTCACAGTGCTCTCTGATTTCTTTCAATGACTTGTGTATCTCTCTTTCAGTACTACATTGTATTTTACTCAAAAGTTCTATAGATTTGTGGTGAGAGGAGGGGTAGTTACTAGCTACCAAGTTCCAGGATTTGGAAATCAATTGAGTCATTGGCATTTCACAAACAAACATCCATATTATGCATATCTGCAAAGCCAGGGAGGTGTTAAAGGAGCTAGAAATCAGCTGTCTTATGAGAAAAAGGAGTATCTTTTCTTTTTTTTAAGATTTATTAATTTATTTTAGAGAGGGAAGGGAGGGAGATAGAGAGAGAGAAACATCAATGTGTGGTTGCTGGGGGCCATGGCCTGCAACTCAGGCATGTACCCTGACTGGGAATGAAACCTGTGATACTTTGGTTTGCAGCCCACACTCAATCCACTGAGCTACGCCAGCCAGGAGTATCTTTTTCTTTAAAATTTGCTTCTAGAATGTAATCTGAATATTTATTTTGAGTAAAAAATCTTTTATACAGATGTTTATACTATTTCTATTGTCTTCCAGTGATAGTCTTTTTTTTACTTCTCTGCTTCCTATCAATATTTGATTCTTTACTGCACAGCCATCTCTGGGCATTAAGCATATAGGTTATAGCTTCTCTCAGTGTCTGTGGAAGAGATAGGAGATTACATTTCAGTGCAGCCTTGTGGACCTTGTACCTGTGTGCATACATGTATTAATGTCCATTTCCCCTTTCTCCTGTATGAGACTATTTTGTGTATGAATAGCAATACCCCAGATCTTTTACACACTGATTTTCTTCCTCATGATAACAGCTTCTGTCTGCTGTTGGAGAACTGTAATATTTGTTCCTGATGAGCCAATAAATAAAAAACAAATCCAGGTCTTTTTCTGTGCTCCTAGAATGTGCTAAGTGTGTTGGAAGTCAGATCACCAACAAACCACTATGAACATCTGGGTGTATGGAAAACATTTATTTGAACTGATTTACTTAGAAAAGTCTTTATCTTATTTAGGCTTTTTAATTTTGTCTCTATGATGACAGACCTCAGATAACTGGGTATCACTTAGATGCATTAGGGTTTGTAATAAAACCGTAAGCCAATATTTTTATTTTTTGCCTATTATTATTTGTTCTTACTATTTGTTTCTAATGAGGAAAAGTTAAAACTGTGCCAGCATTTGGGACTGATATGATCATTAAATTATCTATGATATATGATCTGTAACTTCTGTTGTTGTGGTTGCTGTTTAGAAGTAATAGAAGCTATAAAAGTTGCTTTAAAAAAGGTTACCCACCTACTTATGTGAAATAGAATTCTCTTTTTTCTTTGACAGTGTCTTACATCCTTCAGCTGCAAGATATCTCCACAATATAAAAACTGGGACTGATACTACAGCAGTAAAGCCATGTGTTTCAAAGTTACTCTTCTTTAGCTCTTTTATATAACTCTAATTTCAGGACAAAAATCCAAAATTAGGATATAGCAATGCTCTGTTTTGGTAAGTGGCAAAACTGAGTCTATTAGCTTATGCTGAGTCATTATCCAAGACACAGTACCCTACATCTGTGTTTAACTAGTTGCTTTTATCCTTTTGATGTGACTATGTAAAGTCCCACTGTTGGTCAAAAGCCTATGACCTCTGCCTACTTTGAAAAAAAAAACAAATAAGAAAACCCTTAGAATTATAAATAGAAATATGTATAATTGTTATACAGAGTTCAGCAGAGCCCTGGGTGGTGTGGCTCAGTGGATTGAGTGCTGGCCTGCAAACCAAAGGGTCAATAGTTCGATTCCCCGTCAGGGCACATGTCTGGGTTGCAGGCCAGGTCCCCATTAGGGGGTGTGCGAGAGGCAACCACACATTGATATCTCTCTCCCTCTTTTTCTCCCTCCCTTTCCCTCTCTCTAAAAATAAATGAATAAAATCTTTAAAATAAAAAAAAGAGTATAGTAGAGTTGGCATTCTCTGGTGTTGTGGACAAATGCTTGACTTAAAGGCAAAACTAAAACTACTGTGCATTATTCCCATTAACTGTGTTTCTCCTCTTTGCTGTTGCTTTTGGTTACCCCCCTATTTTCTCTTATTTATGCCTGATGTTTCTTTAGAGTATCTTCTCCCTTCATGATTCATATTCATGATCTTTTTTTCAGATTGTTTTTAATTTTAATTTTTTTTATTGTTGTTCAGTTACAGTTGTCCCCATTTTCCCCCCATTGCTCTCCTCTTCTCTGCTACACTTGACCCCCAGTCAGCTGTGAAACAACTGAATTGTCAGTGTGTGGTGAAAATATTAATAAATACCTGTGAATGTTACCTGTTTTTCTGTACCTGTGATAGGGCCAGTGAAATTGCCACTCAGCTCTGTTCTGATCTGTATAACGAAACCTAATTTTAGGCAGGAGACAACTAAGAAGCTGAAGTTCCATCCACTGAGATTCACTAATCTACTTCCAGGATAGTTGTAAATTCACACTTTTGTATGATTAAAGGCCTCTGGCTTGTTCCTCTCTGGCTTGATGACCTACCAAGTACCTCATTGCCTCTAGGGCAGGTTTTGAACTCTCTGACAGGGTGTCCAATTAACCATATTGTTGAAGCAGAAGTCGGCTGAATGATAATTTTAGATGTAATTGAATAGGCTTTGATTTTCAAGAGTTGAGAGAAAAATGCATGAATGGAAATCATAATGAGTGTGAATATCTGAAGTTTAAAAAAAAGAAACTCTTTGATTTTGTCTTTATATTTGTCAAGATTATAATTTTGTGTGATTATATAAATTAATCAAATGGCATTGATAATATACTCACTATTATTTAAATCATCATACTTGATAGTTATTATATTTTTCACTGATGGATTTGAATCAAATTTTACTCATTTGTTATTAAAATAATATATATATTATATGTACTAATACAGTTACACATATACAATGTACTGTTGCATGCAGATGTGTGCATATACATTTATATTTATATAAATATAATGATCTATATATAACTATGTTATAGTTTTAGAAAGATGCTCCAAGATAATGCTTTTATAATTGAAGTGTATTTGTCTTACACTATCAAGAGGAAACACATGCCACGCTTTGAGGTTTGCATTTATTTATAAAATATTAGCCTATATTTTGTTAGCCTCTTAGTAGTAGATCAGGAAGCAAGTCAATGTGTTTCTGAAAATGAAAAAAAAAACAAAGCAAAAGAATTTCAAGTAACTTGTCCTGTTGATGTCCTGTTCTCTATGTAGGACAAATAATTATAGGGTAAACGTAATATAACCAAGACCCTGAGGTGTGGGTCCTAGGTTTATAACCCAAAAAGTCTTCTGCAGAGAGGGCAGGCAAATAAATAGCAAAAATTCACATTATGTTACTTCAGCTTGTTCTCTAAGTGAAGTATAATGAATACAACCTGTGTCTGAAGGCGGAGTTTTCTTTCTGTCTGATCTCACTGTTATTTATGTCCTTTAAGACTCCTCTTTTCTTTTTCTCCACCTTTATTAAAGTGTAACTGACAATTACAAATTGTGTGTATTTAAGGTATACAACTTGATGTTCAGATATACATATATGCTGGCAAAGGACTACCACAATCAAGCTAATTGATATATCCATCATTGTACATAGGTACCTTTTTCCTCTTTTTCTTTTTTCTATTTGAAAAATCTTTTTCCATCCATTTCTCCTTCCCTCACTTCTTCCTCTACTTAAAATCTACCCTCTTGACAAATTTCAAGTATATGGCACAGTATTGTTAACTATAGTCTCCATTGCTGCATGTTAGATCTCTAGATTTACTCATCCTGTATAACTGAAACTGTGTACTCTCTGAACATCTCTGCCCTCCCCACCCTTGACCCAAACCATGTGTGTTAAAATACCTATCATTAAAAAGCCAAATGATAACAAGTATTGGCAGGGAGGGTCTGGAGAAAGGGCACACTTGTGGACTGTTGGTGGAAATGTAAATTGAGAGGTTCTACAGGGTATCCGATCACCCACCATGGAAAACTGTACAGATGTTATGCAGAAAATTAAAAACAGAACTAACATAAGATCCAGGCATATCACTTTGGGTATATACTCGATTGACATCAAATCAGGATCTCAAAGAGGTATCTGCACCCCTATGTTGATTGCAGAATTATTCACAATAGCCAAGATATCTGAAAACAACCTAAGTGTCTGTTAAAAGATATACACACACACACAACATTTTCTTTATCTGTCTGTCTGTCTGTCTGTGTATACCCAGAAAGAGGAGGAAAAGGAGAGTAGCAGAAGAGACAGGGTATAGAATTTGGGGGAAATAAGGAAAAGCAAATTACCTACTATTTAAAATGGAATATTTTGCCCTATTGTCTTTGGACCCTTTACCCATTTCAAAAGCTATTTCACTTTCAATTACTTCTCCATTTTCACTATCTCAGAAAGGGAAAGATGAGAGGGCTAATCACTTAGCAATGATCTAGAAGGAGTGCTCCCCGACAAATCTGGGAGAAGAGAGATAGTTCTTACAGTTAGAGACCTATACAATGTGTTATCCACATGGGGCCATTTTGAAAGTGAAAGGACACAAGTAATAATTACTCTGATTTCAAATGTAAAAGGTATCCTTTATTCCTGCCTGAGGCAAAACAGGTATATGGTCACCCTACTTACAGGTTACCATATTTTTGTTATGGCTGTGGAAATAAAAATACAACCAGATGTGTGTGAATATGAGCCCTTTCTCAATGTCATAGCCTCTGACATTGAGACATGTCATGCTCGGTGTGCAAATGCCTGCATTAGCAGGCTCAGATGGTACCAACAGTGAAAATATTGTAGTACTATATTAGAAATCTTGTTTTGGTCTGAATACAACTTGTAATTGAAAAAATGCCAGATGTCTCATGGGAGAAGTTTAAAAAACTAGAGAGTTTTTCCATTAAAAACTTTCAAATATAAACTTGAACAACTAGGAGAGCTGGCTGGCACTGAAATACCAGTAAGATTCTTGAAGTAAATTATCTTAAAGGCCACTTTTAACTGTGAAGTTTGTTATTCTACTACTACTTACTATTTAGAAAAAAAAGTCACATCTATTTTCAGAAAAGTGGACATCTGTGAAAGGAAGCGACATGGAAAAAATCAAGAAACACTTAGTAAATATGGAGGAGTCTGTTATTCATTGCTTTCCCCCTTTCAGAATGCCAGGGAATTTACTCTAGGTTGCACTGTTAATTGAAATGAAAAGAAATTTAATAATTTCTCTGAGGCTTACTTGTAGAGCAGGAAAAAATATTGGTATTTCCCATCTTCCCTAAGCAAACTTAGACTTCCCGTAGAATCCTTTGATTCTTCAGTGAACAGACCATGACAAAAGAGGGGCAGCTCTGATTTCTCATTACTGCTGTTTGGGTCCCTTAAAGGTGAGATCAGCTGATGGGGCTCAAGGTCACATTATCTGGGTGGTGGAAAAGCCCCTTCACATTCTGCCAGAGTATATTTAGCATCCTTAAGAGATCTGTGTTATGTTTAAGGTCTGGAAGCCTTGTTTCATGATCCTAATCAACAGCTTTATCATAATACAACTTTCAGAGCTTATTTTGTCAATCTTTTAGCACTTTATAAGAATCTCTTTCAAAACCTCTTTGTTATACTGTATTATTTTTTGGCCATCTATGTTACCAGGGCTTATAACGTAACTTCTTAAAGCTTCATTGCTTTGCTAAAAGAAAAGAGATGTTTAATTAGGAATCTTTCTCATCTTCAACCATAGCACAGTCTTTCTTTCTCTTCTCTCTCTCTCTTCCTTCCTTCCTTCCTTCCTTCCTTCCTTCCTTCCTTCCTTCCTTCCTTCCTTCCTTCCCTCCCTCCCTCCCTCCCTCCTTCCTTCTTTCCTTTCTTTCTTTCTTTCTTTCTTTCTTTCTTTCTTTCTTTCTTTCTTTCTTTCTTCACTTTTTCTATGCTCCTGTATCAAATATACTTAGGTAAAGAAAAAATTCTATTGGCAAAAATGTTAGCAATGTTTAGAAGGGAAAAAATGAGTAAGATTGAGGTAGGAGATTGCCTCTCATTTTATTTAAAGTTTTGGATTAAGAGATTTCCCTGGAAAAATTGTTGTTTCTCATTCCAAACACACTCATTATGGGATGCTACTTAAAATTATAATCTTCTCTCAGTGATCAGTAACAAAAAAATTGAGATAGAAAAAATTAAATGGATCTCCTTCCCTTCCTGCTACAATGAATCAACTGAACTGCCTTCTAATTTTCAATGTGTCATTATTTTCTAGTGTAAAGTGAATGAGTGTAATGCATGTAGCTCAATGAATCAACATATAATCATCAACTCTAACAAACACATTAATAGTTTCTCTTTTTATGTTCTACATCACTTCTTGAATCTACCAATTTTATGAATGTCCTATCAGTGGCTATTATTTGGCTTATTTTAAGCATCTGATAAACAATTCTTTGCTTATAGTATGTTGTTTTAGTGAGAATTTGTTGGTTACATAGAACAGAAACACCCTCTAGAATCTGCAGGGTTAACTGTTTATTATAAGGAAATAAGTACTCAGTGGTAAACAAAGATAAGCTAGGCATAATGGGATCTATGGACTCAGACCTCAGGAGAGAGCAGGAACAGAAGTACCAAAACTGGAAATGGGGTTAGCTGTGGATCTGTGGCATCTTAGAAGTGTTAGCATTAGGAGGTTGTGGACTTTTAACTAGGGCTAATCTCATCTGTGTTCTCCCAGCCATGGGTCTGGTAACTAGGAAGTGGATATCTTATCCTCTGTCCTGAACAGGTCTTTTGTAACTCAGAGCTTATACCTATTTGTGACTTCAGTTGCCTCAGAACCCATCCATCAAAGCTCCAGACTGGAGGCTTTGCTTTGTGTATCTTTACCACTTCAGCTTCTGTTGACTGTTTACATTTTTCACTTTAAAGTCATGCCAAAGAGTGAGACTTTGAATGATCTGGCTTCTTATCATTTGGCTTTACATAAGGTAGACTAAACTTCCTTAAAGGCTTTGCCCAATCAGCTCTGGTTGTGGAGGAGAAGAGCAGGTTTGCAAGTCACACATCAGAGTTGCCTTAAGCCTCCTTGTTTGCAAAGAACTAATGTGAAGCATTTTCTCTTAGAAAAAGCTCCAGATGTAGGACCATAATGATGATTCTAGCATCTCCTCAACAGAGTCTATTGGGTTCCATCCTATACACTTTGTTCAAACAACTGTTGTCAAAATTATCAGTGATCTGCATTTTCCTAAAGAAAATGATCACTTTTTATCATTCTTCATATTATTTGCTCTTTTGGCAACAATTAGTTGACTATTTCATTCTTACTGAATTCTTTTCTCCTACTTTTCACACCTTCACATTCTCCTGGGTTTCCACCTACCCATTAACTACTTTAACTCAGTCTCCTCTACTAGGTACTCCTCTGCTTAACCTTTAATTCTAAGTTGCCAGGCTTACTCTTAAACTCTCTATAGTCTTCTCTAACTATACTCTATCTAAAAAGTATTTTATAATTCCCTGGCTTTAAAGAACACTATATACTATTGACTCACAACTGTATACCTCTATCTGTTAATCTCCTCTCAATATCAAACTCCCATTTGATAGATACAATTGAATTCCAATAGGCCATCTCAGACTAACAGTTAGTTCTGTTCCTACTTGACCTATGTTCTACCCACATGCCCAAGCCTAGTATAAGCAAAGAAAACATACAAAAGCAAAAAAAAAAAATACCAATCTTGATTGTCTCACATTCCAATGCAGTTGATCAACAAGTGCTACCAAATGTGTCTGCAAAATAATTGTGCTCCCCTCACTCTCCACTGCTGCCCCTTAGCCCAAGAAACCATTATTATTCACTTTATGTAATAGATGTTTAACTAATCACTCTTCCCCACAATCTGTGCTCTGCAGCCAGAGTAACAATTTAAAAATGAAAAACAAACTATATAAACCTCCTGCATGAACTCCTCCAATGGCTTCACTTACACTAAAAAAAAAAAATCCAGACTCCTTTTACAGGTTCCATAAGGCTCTATATCATTTGTCTCTGCCTACATCTCTTATCTTATATCTAGTCTACCATATCTTCCCTCCCTTTTCTCCCTTCTGTTTTTCAGTTGTAGGAAGCCTATTCCTGATCCAAGAGCCTTTGCACTTTCCGGACTACTAGATTTCCCTCAGTCTTCAAACAGTTGGTTCCTTTGTCCGATCAGGTCCAGCTCTACAGTCACCTCTTATGGAAAACTTCTCAGAAAATTCAAATAAAATTAGCCTCACCTTAAACACTGTTGTCTGTTTTCCTGGCTTCATAGTATCTAAAATGTTCTTGTTAATTTATTGGTTTACTTAATCATTGTCTGTCTTTCCTGCTGGAATATAAGCTTTGCAACAGAACAAGGATGAGTTCCCATTATCACTTCATTCTCCACTCCCAGCCTCCCGTGCCCTGGCAGGTCTGTAGTGATCATTTCATAAGTACTATTCAAATGAATAAACACATCATTATTTGGTATATATTGTAAATATAATGATCCTTTATTTGAGAATCAAATTTCTCAAGTGTTAAACATCCATATGTCATTCATTCATTATTCATTCATTCAAAAATATTTATTGAGTGTCTAAATGTCCAGCCGTATGTTAGGTTAAAGGTCTACCAATGGGGAAAGCTGTCATCTCTACTCTTAGGTGGTTTTTTCATTAGTGAAGACACAAGTAGACCAACAATGAAAAATAATATTGCAATCACTCTGATGGAATAAGATACAAATTGTCATAAGCATATGATATACTTCCATCTGCCTGACTGTGAAAGGCAGCAAATGCATGAAGTGAACAGTTTGACTAGAAATGGACAGCCATGAAGTTTTCCAGGCAATCAAACTTGGGAGAGACATTCTTTTTAGGTAGGGAATGCAGCTGAAAGCACATTAAACATTTAAGTGTAGTGCGGTTAGTGAATTATAAGTAGTTCAGTGTATTTTGGAGTATTAAAAGGGGAAACCATATCATTAGACAATGCTGATAAGGTAGGTGGATACCAATGTGTGAAAGGTCTGGGAATCTAAGCTAAGGAGTTAAAATGTATCCAGTAGGGCCCTGGTGGGTATGGCTCAGTTGCTTGGCATTTTGGATCATAATCAAAGTGTTGCAGTTTGATCCTGGTCAGGGCACCGGTCCCTATGACCCCAGGTCCAGATGCCTATGTTCCCTGGTCCATGCTTGGATAAGCACGGGCACCTGGTCCGGGTACCTGTGGGAGGCAATCACTGATGCTTCTCTTTCGCATTGATGTTTCTCTTTATCCCTTCCTCTGTCTCTAAAAGCAGTGAAAAAAATGCCCTTGGGTGAGGATAATAAAATAAACAAACAAAATATATCCAGTAGTTGATAGATGGAGTGTCATTAAAGGTGAATGAGGTGAAAGAGTAATGAATTAGAAAATTCTATCTGAAAGCAAATGGGGGATAATTTGATAGGAAGGATCAAAAGATACAGAAAGGCCATTTAGGAGGTTATTGCAAAATTCTTGTCAAAACTGATGTTAACAGAAACAATGATATAGGTAGGATGAAGAGGAAGGAGAAAAACATGCTTTTAAGAGGGCAGATCTACAGGGTTTGGTATCTTTTTGAGAAAAAAAGAAAGGAAGAAATATAGGGTAACACTTCAGTTTGATTTGGTCAGCAGAGAGGCTTGGACGCAAGCATTGTGGGGTAGGATGGCGAAGCGAGACATCTGCACAGTGGGAATGCTCAATTCGGTCGACCTGTGTGTGACGAACGTGGAAACAAATGATCACTTCCTCTAGAGACTTGAGTTAGAGTTACAGATTTGGGAATTTATTAGTAAATAGGTGGAAAACTGAAGCAGGTACGAATGAGACAGTTGGTAAGAAAGGAGAGAGAAACTTCAGTCTGCATCCCTTGCCAGCACCTGTATCATCAGGTAGGTTGAGATGGGTGAGATAGCAGAGGGGTGTCACAGAAACCCCAGGTTGTGCAAAAAGGACAAATTCCCCCCAAAATGAATTCTTCAAACCACCATTTGATTTGGAAACTAGATGGTCTTTGGATCACTTTAGTGATAACAATATTTCAAGTAAAATAGTTGAGATCGAGGCCAGATGATAGCAGGGAGTGACAACTGGGAATTGGACAGGCGGCCTGAGTATAGCCATCACCTTCACTTTCTCAGAGCGTGGCTCAGCAAGGATAAGGAGGTTCTGCTAGACAGGCTAACTATTTGGTCAACAAAGTGCATTTTCTTAAATAAAAACAAAATCTGCTTACAAAAAGATGCCATGGGTGTTATGTAAATCACTTCATGTTATTTTGTGAAAGTTGAGCTTAATATTTTTCTGTGGTTACTAAGAGGATCCTGTCAATATTTTATTTCCTAATGACATTACTAAAATGAATAAAGTCTTCTAAGATTAAATTTGAATGTGCTACTGTATGAAAATGCCTCTAAAGTAAGGAACAATGCTTAATTTTAAAAAAAAAGTCATTAACCCCCATAATTCTCCTTGTCAACTTTAGGGAAGGACTAAAGAAGAGTATACATGAAAAACTTAACAATGTGATATACTGGGGTGCTCTGAAACGTTATAGGTGAGAAATCTGGAATTTATTTCAAGATGTCAGCACTGTATTGACATAACATCTTACTCATTTGCGGGGAGGGAGAAAAACCTCCAATGGGATTTATCACTTCATAAGGTATATAAATGTCTAATCACTATTTTGTGTACCCAAAACTACTGTAATATTGTAGGCCAACTGTAATAGAAAAATATATTTGGAAAAAAGGGAGAAAACTTAAATCTCACATTGAAATCAATATGTTCAGAGCAATAAGGAATCGCATTTCTTTGCACAACAGTGTTGCCTGTCCTCAGTGTGGCCTTGAGTAGCATTTCTGGATTAGTCTGGGGCTTATTCTCTGGGTGGAGTTACGTCATCGGGGAGACACAGTCCAGTCCTGAACAGCATGGCCGGTCGGTCCGTACGGGATAGGTAGCCTGGACAGAGCACTGTTTGGAGTGGTGGGCCCAACCCACGCTGGCAGCAGTGCTATCAAATGTCCGCTTTGAAGTTGTCCTCTTCTCTTTTGCATTCATGTCCTTAAGCCTTCAGTAAATCTTTCAAGTATCGCCTGGATTTTACTGACCTTTCGAGAATTAATGCAGGAGAAGCATCGCAAAAAGATCAGAACACAGTCTGAGGAAGTCATTTATGAGGTGATAAATGATTCCATTTTGCCATCATCACTGGCCACTTGTAAAGCACACACAGAGAAAAATCACAGCTCTAGAGAAACATTCATTTTGAACAAGTTTTCTTGAGGGTGAAAAACAACTTTCTAGTGGATGAATGTAATTCATTTTTCAGGAATTTCCAAAAATTATTCGGGGAGGAAACTTAGTAGTAACATGTGTTTCCTGCTTTTTAGGTCATGGGACCTCAAGGGTCATTGTATTTTGGATCTCAAAAGAAATATGGCTTTATTTTGTAGTCGCAAGTTGGTAAAGTCTGGGGACATCTTAATAACATTCAGAGTTTATCTGTAATGTATTATTTATCCAAACAATTTAATTTAAGTACTAATATAACATGTCTCTAAATATGCTTTAATTCACGGAAATTCTTTGATATATTACGTTTTAATATTAATGCTAGCTTATCCATTAGAGGACTTATCTTTCTACCCTATCAATCACCAATAGTTAAGATTAACTAGTGTTGTCTCTGAGATTGAAGTTTGATTATTGCAATGAAAACAATTTCATGCTATGTTTTTGTTCTTTCTTTTCCTTGATGAAAAATAATTTTATCTTCTGTATGTTTTACTTACTATAAATATTTCAATATCTATTTCTCTTGGAGACTATTTTTTTTCAGATACAGCTAGATAATTTTCTCTCACCAATGAATGTTATTTCAAAGATTCTGCAAACAGTTTAAAATAAGCACGGGAGACACTTGAATAATGTAAACACATTTTAGTGTTGTGTTCTTTGAATAAATAGATAATGCTTCAGAATTTAATTATCTTACTGTATTTTATTTGATTTAATTATTTTGATTTAAAAGGGTAGTTCAATTTTTTAACTTCACACTGAAGCAGGTTCTGAAATGTGACATTTAATTAATTGTATTTTTATGTGGACACTCACATGGTTGGATAACCAAAGAGCTGTTCTGAATGAAACAAAGTTCAAAACACTAGATAATGCGCACCTTATCATTGGAGAATTTTAAAGCAGAGCTGTTTATTCTTACGTGTCTTCTAATATTTTCTGTATATTTGTCTAGTTATGAAAACAGAAATGTCTTATTAGTATGACTAACACTATTCTTTAGTCTATTCTCACGTTTATTCCCTCCCATGTCTCAGGAGCTCACCCCCGAAGGTCAGGGTCTCCAGGCTCCCTCACTGACTGGTTTCGGACCCGAGTTAGTGAGAGGCTACAGAGCACGAGGGGAGCAAAGGCCGGCTGCTCTCTCCTTTCCCTTCTTAGGGGAGCTTCTCTCCCGGGGCTTTAGCCTCTCCCTGGTCCCAGCAGGTGTCTGGTAGCTACCAGACACAGCTGATGACCTACCTCCTGGGTGTCAGGAAAATGGGTTTTACCCTTGTTCCTAAGGGTGTTAAAGGCATTAGTAGCATATTGCATTTTTTTTGTTCTCTAGGACTCATCTTCTGAAGTTGTCCTTGTGTGTTTTTGGCTACTTCAGTCTAATTTTTTATGTCAAGTTTCCTTTATGAACTAATCTGGTGGACTACAGCCCTTCTTCCATGACGAACCCTGAATCTTAGAAATACTTTGCAGAAAGAGTAATACCTAATTTATATGTTGTTTTTTTAAAATGTGATTCTAATCAGCACTTTAAAAATGTAATTGGGTAATTATAATTAGAATAACTAATAAACCTCAAATGTAGAAAAAAGTGAATACTGAAGCTTAAAGGACAAACTCATTCATATTGTTTTTCTTTGTATGTGATGTTAAATAGATGCTTTTTTTAGTTCAGAATTTCCCAAGCTTAAAAAATAAAATAATCCTACCATTGTTTTCTTGAATTTGGAAAATTACACTGAATTTATCTTTTATGTAATATAGCTTCTTAAAAAGAAAGGAAGTGAGCAAGTATGAGTTTATTTTGAAGAATTCCGTGACAATTTTTGAGATTTCAATGACACTATTGCTTAAATTAGCTTTTCTTTCTTTTTTTTTATTTAAGTGAAAAGGACACATAACATCGTGTAAGTTTAAGATACGCTGTTAGTTGATTTGATCCATTCCTGTATTAAAACATGATTACCACTCTTATCATATCACATAATTATTGCATTTTTGTGGTGAGAACATTTTGGATCTTGTCTCTTAGCAATTTTGAAGTTTTTATAAAGGAGAGGTTTGAATCAAAAGCAAGCTGCCACATGGTTCTTGCCCTTTTAATGCATGGAAGTTTCTACTTGTGTTAACATTTTAATGCTGTAATATTTAGTATTATCGGTGACTTAGTGGTGAGGCTTGCCTAAACAGACACTATAGCCATGAGTAGCAACCTAATTTGTTAGGAGTATCAAGTAATGTAACTTTAAATGGCAAGTATTCTTTTGTTCACTCACATATTTCAGTAAATAACATATTAGGAACGAATGAGGTAATTTGTAAGATGTTTTCATAACATTATGGCAAATAACTTTATTAAAATTGTGAAACTGTAGCAAGTTGAAGAGCAATTATGATATAAGATTTATCAGAACAGTGGAGATAAGCTCTCCTTTCCCCTTCCTTATGGGAGCATCTCCTTTTATAGAATTAAAACAAAATTAAAATATTTTTAAAGCTAAAAAAGTTTTCAGACTTTAACACCATGGAAAAATGATGCTGTAACTGTAATCAATATTTGTGTAAATAAATGTTATAAATATCTAATTAAATTAGAGTTCAGGATTAGAAATGCCTACATTCATTGTCATTTATGATTATTAATGGTTTTCATATTGGAGCTGTTAGAATTGTCTCAGCAATTTCCCACTGAGAAAAAGAATTTGACACATAAACTGTGAAGGGAAAGAAAGAAAGCATAATAGGAGATAAAAGACAAGTTTTAAAATTTAAAAGTAATACTTACTTGTTTCTTCTTCACTTTGAGAGTGTCTCACATCAATATTCATAGGGCCACACAAGTAAATATTAGCTGTGCTTTTTAAAAGCGATGGAATTTGTTTAGCCTTCACTGAGCTCCACCAACTGGTTGAGACCACTTTACAGTAGGGGTGGCACGGGGTGGCAGGTGGGGCTCTGCAGGGCAGCACCATGAGCCGCTGGGCATCCCAGGTGCCAACAGGTGTTTGAGATATTTGGAGTGAGGCCACAGAACCGCAGTGAGGGGAGAGAAGCTTGATGCCTCTTCTATCATTTCTTTAAGGGGAAAAGGGACAAATTAGTTCATTTAATAAAATGCTGCCCTCCTCATCATAAACCCAGAAGTTGGGGAGCCCTTTCCAATAATATCTTACTACCTAAACCCAGTTTCAAAAGCTTGTTATCCTCATATTCCTGAACTTAGGTGCAACTGAGTTTTCACTGCATTGTGCCGGGTGTAGAGACCCTAAGTGGTGCTTTATGGGAGAAAACTCTGGATTTTGGAAGCAAACAGACTATAAGTTTCCGCACTGTCTCTGTGTGTATTCAGTGTGTACACATGGCTTATACTTTCAGAAGCTTGGCTTCTTCATGTGAAAATACCCATATCCTGAGTGCATTTTGGCTTTTGAAATATTGAATTCTCTAGGAACCTTTACTTAGTAAATAAAAGTTCTCCATGAGTGGTAGCTGGTTTTATTTCACATAGAGTCTATGAACTTAATGTATCAGTTTGCAACCCAAGGTGTTCTAGGCTTGTTATTAAGAGCTGGAAAAGTCCCCTCTGAAGGCTGCTGTAGGAATATGTAGTAAATTTTTTGAAGCTTAAATCTGAAGTCAACTGTGGATATGTTTTGTAAATGGCAGAACTTCATATCAGCAAGTCATAATATGGGTTCCATGGGATTGTTATGAAGAATATTAATGGCTGTAATTCAAAAGATTTTGTGATTAGATAAGCCAGGAAACATAATTAAGGACATTTTAGAAATTTTCTTATGTCGGTATTATTTCTGAAGATTATAATAGAAAGTAGGTAGAACACAAAGCATTTCCCATATTTTTAACTATGAAACTTTTATTTTCACGAGGCATTTTATGACCACTCTCCATGGGAGAAGACTAAAGTAAAATGGATTTATAATTAGTGTGAAAGCAAACTAAGAAACACAATTCTTCCCTAGTGGGTCTCAAAGTGTCTTTCTTCTGCGAGAAGCACACTGATCCATTAAGTAGACTTTAGCATAGAGACTTTAATATTCATTTAAGTGTCAGTTTTAAAAAGAATATGAAAATACTATATGTCACTATTAAAGCAAAATAAAACTACAATATTTTTATGCAGGTTTGCAAAGCTCTGATGAAATTAGATTTCATTGCATAACCTGCTTAGGGAAGAATGTTTCTGCTGATTTTAGCTGAGAGAATTAAAAAGCAAAAGATGACTGAAACCTAGTTTCAAATGATAAAAAGGACATTTCCTTACACTGATCATTCTTCTCCTTCGCATGACAAAGAGTAATATTTACTTTCAGTGCTTTGGAGTAAGTTACCTAAATATGTTTGTATTTCTCATTGACTCTGGGAGTCGGCATTGTTTATATCTGCAGTCACATGAATGTAATTATCTGTATCCTTATTGGAGAGGTAGGGGAAATTAGGTAACTATATAATTTAAAAAATTCCTCTCCAGATACCCATTGCATTTCTAGGAAAGTAAGGAACAGAATTTGATTCTTAATTCCACATACTGTGTTTTATCCATTAAATCAGTATATTGGATTTGACACTTTATAGGTTCCTCGAACTTTTATGTGACTCTAGAGAGCAACGCAAACGTTACCAAGGTTCTTCAAGTACATTTTCATAATCACCGTTGTGTATCTTGCTGCTGCCAGTACCTCTGGGTTTTTCTCTAATATTTTACACATGAAGAGCAGTAAATGAAGACAGCTTCAAAGCATTAAAAAAAAAAGAAGAACATCAGTCGTTTCAGGGTTAGAGCCCATTGAATTCATGCAGATCAACACAGCGATTCAGCTGGAGCTATTTTCACACAATCCCTCTCAATGAATGAGTAGCCTTTCCTATTCTGGGGTTGATAGTTTATTTTAATAATAATTCATTTTCTCACAATGGTTGCATTATTCTTCACAATAATCACTATATGGGCATCAAATGATAATCTGGGAAAAGGGAAACCGTGGAAACTGTAGTTAGGGGTGTACCTACGTGCATAAAATTCTAATCTTGTCAATAGCATAAGTTTAGTCTTGCATCAAACTCAAAAGACTTTCTATTTCATTCCCCTTCGTGTCTGACTTATCATGCCATGACACAGCAATAACATTCTTCTCTTGGTAGAAAGGGTATTTCCTTGAATATGTTAAAAAATGTATGAGTCTCTTTATTTTGAAGATGTAGAACCTAATGTTGGGATTGGGACACAATCGAAGCAGAACAGATAGTTTAGATAACATGATTTATTTTCCTTAATGTTTTAACTGCGAAATGAGCTAACAAAACAAAGCCCAGCATAGCCCCAGGCCTGCCGCGGGATTTAGTTGAGATGAGGCTTTGTGCGTAGGTTGTGACAGCTGCCCCGAACAGGAGAGCACAGTTAACAGGCAAAGCCTGATGGCCTCCAGCATCTGAACCAATCCACCCAGTGAAGCCGAGAAGCCAGAGGAAAAACAGCCACTTAGAAAAAGAAATCTGTGAATACTGAGAAAGGCGATTTATAATGAGGAGGTATTGAAGCATATCTTAAATTTTATTTTATACTTACCTTTTTAAAAAGACATCTTAAATCATTTTTGTATCAATATATGAAATCTATTCATATATAAGTAGGAGTCTTTGAAAGAAAGTTAATGAGGCAAAAGGATTCTCCATAGGCACTGTGTTAGAAGTCGCTGCCACCTTGGAGCCACACTAAGTACTAACTCCTCCCTGGGCAGCAAGGTAATAACTTGTGATCCATGAGGTTAATAAGATTAATCATTGGATCTAATTATTTGGGTCATATATTTCTGGATCCATACATTTTGGAATGGAAAACATTTTAAGAAATGCTTTGAGACCTAAATGAAATATAGAGTTTTATTAAATTAGCTCACTAATATAAAAACTGCAGTGTCAGTCTTGAGAGTGGGCTTGTAAACACTATTGTTTAAGCTGCTCCATTATTAAAATTTTTATTGTATCCTTATCTAAGGCCGAGATTGTTCCTTTACATCCTATTTGTGATCACCAAATACCCAATTCTTTTCCCCTTCATATGTTGAACATCACACCACAGAAATTGTCCTTTAACAACCTGCAAAAACTTACATGAGTTTGTTCAGAAATGCACAAAGTCTCTTCGTTGCTTTTAGAAAACTCCTAAAATCTTAATTTCCCTTCATGATCTGACCCCTCATTAAACTGTTTCTCCCCAAACCATGTATACCTGCTTCCTCATAAACAATGGACACATCCTAGAAATTATTCATTCTAAAATTAAGGGCCATTTTTAGATTGTGTTGTGCACTTTTGTCTCTCTGTTCTGTAGCAATTTCTATTTCCTCTCCTGGCAACATTCTTTCCTAAAAGCTCTATAACATTGCTCTAATTTTTCAACATCATGTGGTAGATATTTCCTTTTTAGATAAGAATATTAAAGATGTGAGAAACTTTTTATCAGCATTTAAAAAAACATCAAGCAAGAAAGGTGTTGGGGTATCTTCTTTGTATACTAATGAAGTATGACTAATCTACTTTGCCAGTTAAATATAGAACAGTATTTAATAACCAGCCATGTATTAGCTTAACTTACTGGAGATGAAAATAGTTTAATAAATGGTGGTGTCAGAGTCAAGATTCTAACCAATTTTACCTCATGCCAAGGTCCATATTCTTTTGAGAAAATTATACTCTCTCTAAGGTGACCTAGAAATAATGTAGAAATGTTTACAAGCTTTCATGGTAAATGAGCTCCGTGTTTCCTTTGTCATCAATATTCTCAAAACCCCCTTCCATCTTCCTTGGAGCTGTGTTTAATCCACCATCATAAGTCTGAGTTTATTTTAGAGAATTTTATTGATTTTATTCTCACACATTTTCATAATCATACAACTATCTCACTTCACCATCTTCCATTTCTTATTCTCTCTCATGTTTTTACTCTTAAGTATGAATAACTATTCTTCTTTTTGTTCATTTTCTCTTTTCCTTCATAACATGAAACAAATATTGATTGCATGTGCATTTTTTAACAAGCACAGAGCTAAGTATTATAAGTAAAATCAAACAAGACTTTTCTCTTAAAGAAGTCATGGTCAAGCTAAGAAAAATGTATGTAAGTGGGTTGTTGTCAGAGGGGTCATGAAGACCACTCTCTGATTCACGATTAGCAAAAGCTGCTTATTTGGAGCTTGTAGCAAGGAATCAGCTCAGTTTACTTGTCTTTTGAGAACACTCAGAGGCTGGAAAGGAATGCAAAAGATTTACAGCTTAGAAAGGAGAGGCTTCACGTGTACCCTGATTGGAGGTTTTCGACATGGAGACACTGGAACCAGGCTAACTAGAGGCGGTCATCTATGTGATTAGTTAGGGTAGCCATGCTTAGAAAAGTCACGTTTGGCTTTCTTTAGTTCATCTGAAAGTGGAAGTTGGGGTAAAATTAGGGAAGCTGGTAGTTATTGATAAAGTCCGAACAGTTAGGAGCTAATTGCTACAGAAGTTGTGGCTACATTTCACTAGACCAGTTGCTCCCGATTGTAAGTCAGCGTTCCATGTGTCTATATGGTCTTCCATCGTTTGTTTGTATATTCAGTCTCAGAGCTGTATTTAGAGACTTTCAGAATGGCCAGTCTATTGATATTTTTAGGCAACACAGCAATGTCAGAGCTAGGGACATGTTTTATAACAATGAAAATATGACAATAAGTCTATGTTCCCAAGATCCACAGGCTCATCATATACCCCGCCACCTAGAGGCAGCCATCAGCGTGGCCTGGTGCAGGCTCTGAGTGCCAAACCGGAGACAATCCTCAGCAGGATTATGTCATCAACTGGCTGGTGATGTACAACATTCTGTTCATAAGAGCTAAAGCTTTCAGGTCTGGGAACCAAGGGGCAGACAGGATTAGTTCCTCTTACCATCCTTCCAGTGACTTGAAGGCAGGATTTGTGTTTCCCGTCTTTGCAAAATTCACCTTAGCCAGGCGAAAGGGTTTCTTGTTTGTTTGTTTGCTTTGTTTTCTTTTTGTTTGACCCATGTAAAGCTGGATTTAATGAATAAATGCTCCTCCCTTTTTCCTTATGGCTAAATGGTCTTAAAATGCAGTTTATGTCTCTAGTGGGAGTATTCTGGAAGATGCAGTAATTAGTGGCATTTAGTATGCTCGTTGACATTGGTTCTCCATCCTTCCTGCCTCAGGTCTCTTGTCTTTCACTGCAGCTCCATGGAATTGTTCCCTAATAAAGCACCAGCACAGACATGTTCATCCAGGCTCTGCACTTTGTGGAATCCAGGCAAAGGCATCAGGGTTCCAGGAGGAACCCCTAGGCTTCCACTTTGTGGCGTGCCATTCACTGATTTGGAATACTTGAACGTGATTAGAATTAGGACTGAGAGATCATTCAATCAGTTGGACTTGGTGACTAATTTAGACATAGAAAGTATTAAGGACAGTTTTAGATACATGTGCATGCAGCTGAGAAGAGGTCAGGATTGTACACAAAAGAAGATGGGAGTCGTCCGTATATGGATTGGAACAGAAGCTCTGATTAGGATGGATTGTCTAGGGAAAGAATATGAAGTAATAAGATAAACAGATATATAAGCAACCCTGAGAACTATTACATGTGATCCTACAATGAAATTGTGTAGAAGCAGAGAGACCCTGATGAGACAAAACAAAAGCAAATAAAATCAGAGGTTATACAAGCCAAAAAGAGAGAAGAGTTCAAGTTTGAAGTGATGGGTGACAGCATTGAAGGCTACTGCAGAGTCAAGTAAAATAAACACCAAAAACACATCTCTGAGGTGCAGAGTCACGAAGATGATTGGTGATGCTGGACGAGTGGTGGTGGGAAAACTATTTTCCTGAAGTGAGGGGTAGAGAGGGCAGAAGACATGGTAGGCATTAACATGAAATAGGAAATGTCATAGAGGAAAGAAAAACATGGGATGTCCTGCAAACATTCTGTAGTTTGCTGTTGCTAAGGTATAGACATTAACACACAATAAAGGATGCTACAAGTTTTGCCTAAGAAGACACTTTGTATTTGTATGAAACCCTTCATTATGTGGGGGTATGGAGAGAGGTTTGTTTTTTTCTGACCTGGAAGACAACTAGCATAGTAGTTTTGTAATAGCCTATGGACCCCAGAGTAAATAGGGAAGTAAAGAAATCCCTTAAATTTATATAAAATTGTGTGTGTGTGGTGCATGGGGTGGTGGGGGTGTTCATTTGTATTTTACTAGGGAAAATAGACATTGATCCAAGTTTAAGAGAGATCCAAAAATTCCAAAAGATAAATAGCCATTTATGTAGAGTATCTTCCAGAATCTCTGTTTGCAAAAGAGTTATTGCTTTAGACATTTTTTAAATTGCTGAACAAAAATACAAGACTGTAATTATAATCTCAAGTACGCTCCCGTAAGTCTGAAGTGTGGGGGACCGTGCAGACTTTGATGGGAGCGAGATAATTACAAGCAGCATGCAGAATGTAAGTGTAGGTTTGAATGCCAAGAACTGAGAGAAGTATGAAGAAATGAGGACTCTAAAAAGAAAATTAATTTAAAAGAACCAGTGTACTTGAAATAGCAGGTAAGAGGGGTTGGGTTCTCTTGGAGCAATTTCTAAAAGAGCAGTAGAGCATCTGTCTGGTGAATTACTAATTATATATGAAAACTAAAAATCTAACATATTGATTGCAAACAGATTATTTCCTTGGAGTGAAGTGATCTGTATCTTCCTCAGCTTATCTAAAGTGGCTAACATGAGAAGTAGCAAAACAATGATAATCCGAGAATTGTTATAAGAAATACAACAAACTTCCAAATCAAAGAACTTTTTTCTATGAGAACCTATGTTTGTAAATATGATCAAATTTAAAAACTACTAAATATTACATATGATTTTTCCTCATTTATTCCATTTGAAGTCATGCTTAATATATCTTCAAAGTATAAACTTTAATGGACTACTCATTACTAAGAGATTCACAGATAGTAGCGTTCTGTATTTGATCTCTGACTTTTTGATTTGTCATTTTCTTTCACGTATTTAGCTGAATTGAGCTGGAGTACAGTTCCTAGGAGTTAGAATCCAATGCAAGATGCAGGCTTGGCTGCAAACCTGTTGTTTATCTTGTATCAGTTTTCTAACAATTATATTCTAACTGTTTCTAGTCTTTTGACTAAAACCACCCTGATGCTGTCTCATTTTGCTCTATTTTTCTTTAACTTTCTGGGTGCCTCTTCATCCCTTCCACATTTGAACTGTTAAAACTTGGGCTCTCATTTGCCCCTCTATCATGAGTTTCTGGGGAGGAAATAACTTCCGATGTTTACACCACCTTCTGATGCTTACAGTGCTCCTGCAGCTGCACCCCTGGTTACAGCTCCTCATCTTTTCAGGATTCTGTTTCCAGTTACCTCCAAATAAACAACAATTGTTAGTCCCTGTGCTACGTAAATTAGTGTGTTGGTGTTGAAATCATAATTTACTCTCATTTACTGCTTCCTATTGTTTTATGTCACAAAAATTAACATTATCTTTTATTTCTGTCTCTTCCTTTTCACAGTAAATATTACTTATACAGCATATGTTTATGCAGTATCTCTCAGAATACAAACTTAGCCCCTTTAGGAATTTGAACACTATCTTTTTATTCCTCTATTTTTTTAACCAGAGCAGAGGATGCAGTTATCTCTCTAGATAACTTTATAATATGAAAAAGCTAAATCAATAATTAGAATAAAAATATATGGGAATACTCATTACTAAATGTCCAATATGTGTAATTATTTATAAATTTTTATAGTGATTCAATCATTTATTTTCATTCCGTACAGGATATTTTGAGTGATCCTTAAGAAAATTGCAACATGGGTCCTGGCTAATGTAGTTCAGTGGGTTCAGCACCAGCCTGTGAGCCAAAGGATCACTGGTTCGATTCCCAGTCAGGGCACATGACTGGGTTGTGGGCCAGGTCCCCAGTGGGGGAGGTGAGAGTCAACCACACAGTGATGTTTTTCTCCCTCTCCCTCCCTTCCCCTCTCTCTAAAAGTAAAATAAATTTTTTTTTCAAAAAAAGAAAATTGCAATATGGGATAAAAACATTTTTATATGTCATGAAATATAATTTTCTAAGCGATCAAGAGCCCAATAATAAACCAAGGCCATTGTTCTTTAAGATGTCAACCTCTGTCAATGTGCTCTTGTTCGGAAGATAGCTTCATGTACACACTGAGGGGAATTAGGACCAAGAGGAGTCTGAGTAAGTCCTGCATGCCCACAGTGATGAGTCTACAGATCACTGCTAGTATCTGCCTCAAGCCTGGAGAGGCACCGTTTTAGCTCTGGGACCAGAATATTTGGAAGATTGAAGCCTCTCAGCTTCTGAAACATTTAAAGCAGAGCGCATAATCAGTAAATACAATTTAGACATTGGATTATATAAGAAATAATTAGGTGGCACTCTATCTCTTACACACACACAGACACACACGCATACACACACACTTTCTTTTCTCCCCTGTTGTCCAGAAATTTCCATTACAAAGCAATGAAATAATCAATGTACAGTCTGTCTCAGAGGCTGAAGCATGACTAATTCGGGGAAATCCTATAGCAGAGACATAGCAGTTGAGCTTGTGGATTACTTTAACTCAGCATGCCAAAAAATATGTATTTCATAAACATTTTCACCTCTTAATTAAAATGCTTATGTTAATACAGCATTAAATTCAGGGGTTGATGAATTACTCAAAGGTGTTTTATGGTAATAACACACTATTTATCAGTGAGATCTTTGTGTTACTTTTGCAGTGAACTGTGGCCCTTTTATTTTTCTTTCCACTTTTCTGTGGGATGTGGCAAACACCAGACAGAATGGGCCCCCATAGTATGTAGGTCAACTTATGGCAAGAAAACCTGCAATGAAGTTAAGCTCAACAGGGAGTGTGCAATCTAAAGGTTATTCCTTCTCATTTCATTTTCGCTCACACAGCCACTAGCCCTGTGTTTATGAGTTAGTCACAGTGTCATCCTTGGTCCTAGATGTAGGAGACTTGGCATTGAACACTTAAGAGGAAGTAAACATGGATGTGGTCAGGACCGTTGACCTCTGAGGTTGGGAGCATGGTGCTACCCATGCAGATACTGAGTGCATCTTGGCTCGGGGTCTGCTATTCTTTGTGAGTCTTCTGTCTGCCATGGTTTGGCCAGTAAACTGATGGGCAAAGGAAATTGCCTTCCCAGCCTCCTCCCAGAGCACAGCATGTGGGATTGATGCCTAGTGAGAAAGAGTCCCTGGTCGCTGGTGGGCCATGTACACACTGCACTGAGCTGCAATGTCGGTCTCCCAGCTTGCCTGTGAAGGAAGGTTTATACTCTCTCAGTAAACAAATAGAAAATATTATGACTGAGAGTAACTGCAAAACAGGAAAAGAGTTCCATCTTTCAGTGCCTTTGGTACTTTTTCTTGCTTTTTGAGCAACCAACCCCACATTTTCATTTTGTACTGGGATCCACAAATTACATAACTAGCCACAGATATGGTTGTCAAGTTTCAAGCATGGTTTTATGTTTAACATTTTTTATTGTGTATTAGATAATTATAGTAACTTTCCAGATTTAGCCAAACCTTTTACTCTTGCTTCTCTTCTTCACACAATCCAGGGTATAAATAAGAACAATGGTGCATGTAAGGGAAGATGTAATTGAGGTGTAGAAAGAACTGAAATAAACAGCAGCATGATAGAAAGTGAGGGGACAGTTGTAACTGAACCACTGTGGAATGACCTATTTGGTTAATATTGGAGGGGCATTCATAAGAGCAAGTGGAAAAGCCAATGGCTGAGTCTCCAGGCAGATTCACAATGGCATGGAATGAATCGCTTTTGACTGCCCTAGGGCATGCTGCCCTTTTTACATGAATATTACTCAGATATTTGCCCACCATAGGAAAGAGAGTTGTGTGAGTGTAGGTACCTGGTTTCAAAAAAGTAGTTTGCATAAATCTGGAAGAACTTATGCAAGAATATGTAATATTAGTGAAAAGTCTGACATCAGAAAAAAGAAATAATAATTTGATTTGGCTAGTGGTATTTTTAAAATTTGCCAGGCCATCATTTGGAGTGAATCGTTACATCTGGTGTGGCAAAAAAAAAAAAAAAAAAGAATTATGCAAATGAGAAACCAGTGTAGAGCTGGGTTACATTGATTAGACTTGCAGACTAGAGCCTTATAAAATATCTTTCTTAAACCATTTTTTTGTAATGATGGTTGGAACAGGTACTTTGAAAGGGAAGGAATTATACTACTACATTTATTACAATGTTGCCCAACACAAATGCAAGTAGACTGGTTTTGAAATCAAAGAAAAGCCTTGTGGACCACAGGCATTCGAGGGTCTTGTTTGCTTGTTTTAGTAGAGTCGACCCTTGGGCTTCTCGGTGTTCTCTCTGGCCTGCTCACGCACTGAATATATCTTTCTCAATTTCCCTGTCATATGAAAGATGTGAGTAAACATATTTTTATTATTTAAATACTTTTCTTCATATTTTGAATCAAATTATGCTTTCTTTGAATGTTTTGTGTTAATTTTGGGGGAGTTTGGACAGTTTTTTTTTAGTTGTTGTTCAAGTACAGTTGTCTCTATTTTCCTGCCACCACTTTCCCCTACCCAGCCCACTTCCACCTCCCACCCTCAATCCTACCCGCTTTGGCTTTGTTCATGGGTCCTTTACACATGTTCCTTGACAAACCTCCCCTTCTTTCCATTATTCCCTCCCCAAACCCCTGTGGTTACTGTCAGTTTACTCTTTATTTCAATGTCTCTGGTTATATTTTGCTTGCTTGGTTTGTTGTTGTTGTTGATTAGGTTCCATTTATAGGTGAGATCATATGGTATTTGTCTTTCACTGCCTGGCTTATTACACCTAGCATACTGCTCTCCAGTTCCATCCATGCTGTTGCAAAGGGTAGGAGCTCCTTCTTTCTTTCTGCTGCATAGAATTCCATTGAGTAAATGTACCATAGATTTTTGGTCCACTCATTTACTGAAGGGCACTTAGGTTGCTTCCAGCATTTGGCTATTGTAAATTGTGCTGCTATGAACATTGGGGTTCACAGGTTCTTTTGAATTTGTGTTTCAGGATTCTTAGGGTATAATCCCTGCAGTGGGATTGTTGGCTTAAAAGGCAGTTCCATTTTTAGTTTCTGAGTAAATTCCATAATGTTTTCCACAGTGGCTGCACCAGTCTGCATTTCCACCAACAATGTACTAGGATTCCCTTTTCCTTATAACCTCACCAGCACTTATTTTTTGTTGATTTGCTTATGATGGCCATTCTCACCGGTATGAAGTGGTATCTCATTGTGGTTTTAGTTTGCATCTGTCTGATGGTTAGTAATGCTGAGGATCCTTTCATATGTCTTTGGGCCCTGTGTATGTCCTTGGAGAAGTGCCTGTTTAGGTCCTTTGCCCATTTTGTAATTGTATTGTTTGTCTTCCTGGAGTGGAGATGAGTGAGTTCTTCATATATTTTGGAGATCAAGTTCTTGTCCAAAGTTTCATTGGCAATATATTTTCCCATACAATTGGTTCCCTTTTCAGTTTGCTGATGTTTTCTTTGGCTGTGCAGAAGCTTTTTATTGTGTTGAAGTCCCATTTGTTTATTCTTTCCTTTATGTCTCTTGCTCTAGGGGACATATTGGTGAAAATATTGATGCTTGAAATATCTCAGATTTTCCTGCCTGTGTTCTCCTCTAGCCCTTTTATGGCGTCATGACTTATATTTAACTCTTTTATCGATCTTGAGCTTATTTTTGTGTATGGTGTAAGTTGGTGGTCAAGTTTCACTTTTTTTTTTTTTTTTTTTTGCATGTAGCTGTCCAGATCTTGCAACACCATTTGTTGAAGAGGCTATTTTTACTCCATTTTATGCTTCTGTTACCTTTGTTGAATATTAATTGACCATAAATTGGGTTTATTTCTGTGTTCTCTATTCTGTTCCATTGATCTTTGTGTCTGTTCTTACGCCAGTACCAGACTGTTTTGATTACAGTGACCGTGTAGTAGAGTTTGATATCGGGTATATGACCCCTCCTACTTTGTTCTTCTTTCTCAATATTGCTAAGGTTATTCAGGGTCTTTTTTGGTTCCACATACATTTTTGAAATATCTGTTCTTCACCTGTGAAATATGCTGCTGGTATTTTGATAAGGATTGTGTTGAATGTATAAATTGCTTTGGGTAATATGGACATTTTGATTATATTAATTCTTCCAGTCTATGAATACAGTATATGTTTCCATTTTTTCATGTCTTCCTTAATTTCTTTCTTCAGTGTTATGTAGTTTTCTGAGTATAGGTCTTTTACCATCTTGGTTAGATTTTTTCCTAGGTACTTTATTTTTCTTATTGCTATAGTAAATGGGATTTTTGTCCTGATTTCTGTTTCTGATATTGTTTTTCATGTCAAAAAATATATTCAGTTTCTGAATATTGAAGTTGTATTCTGCTTCTTTGCCAAATTCACTTATTAAGTTGAGAAGTTTTTTGATGGAGTCTATAAAGTTGTATTAATTTTTGAATGATTTGTGTTTATGTAACTAATTAGAATTTGAGAGATTTTAAGATTTTTAAGGTCCTACTGATAATAAACCTTCAAAAATATTTGAACTTAAATAAACTGCAGAAAATGTCATGCTGTTCTCTCCAAATGGCACAGGAGATATCAAGTTAAATTTTAATTACTGGTAAAAGAGAAAAGCGATTTTTAACAATGTGAATTTTGTATACAAGTCATTTCATAGATATTAATCATGAATTATGTTTAGCTGACTTATTTTAGTTAAGATGAAATGCAATCATTCTGTATAGATGACATTGTAAGGGTTAGCCTGCATTGAAAGCTACATATTTTTTTAATCAATATATATCTTTGACAGGATGTATTGCATGCTGTTACATTAGGTTGCCCCGGAAAATACCTCCCATTCTTAGATAGCTTTTCACCCTGGTTTTAGGCTTAAAATTATTAATAATGGGAAATATAAACAACTTCGATTCCATGATTTTTTTTTCAGCTTGAGCAATGTGTACTAGAAACAATAAACATTGCTTGAATCCATGTTTTAAGTATACAAGTGACATATTTTTATAGGGGAAGCATGAGGAACTGAGCAGATGGAATTTTGATCCAAAAGGAAAGAAAGGGTAAAGAAAGAGACAGGGAAGGTGACTGAAGACAAACTGTAGGACTTCATAACTGCCCCCTTGACTCCTAACTTCAGCAAGTCAGGTGACAAGTCTTTAATGGAGTGTTCATTCTTATTCATGTGAGACAAAATATTATAATCCACAATGGGCCCCTCTTAATCACTCCTTGTTATATACTTTATGAAGTAAATCCTCTAATCTCTCTCAAAAGAACTAATAGAAATGAAATAACCTACCAAGTCCACTTTGAGATTAGCAGCCCTTTGGTTTTTAATTAAAAATGTCTTGTGGAGTGAGATTTTATGAAGCCTTCTTCTCAATTAAAATGTACAAGTATTACTTTATTAGGTAATGAATGACTTTAATATCCCCAAAAGCACTCATGCATTTAGAGCCATAGGCTGCTTATGAACTTCTGACATTCTGGTTCAATAGCAGGAGTCCCCAAACAGGTCTTATGGTGATTCATGTCTCTGAGGAGTATAAACAATGCACTCGATTCGGCACAAGTCTGTGGGATCTATTGTTTGCTTTGCTCTGCAGAATTTGAGCTCTCACCCTGTGGACTCTGAACATGCTTTAGTGAGTCAGTGAGCACCCTGTACGTGTATGATAGTTCGTGTGTATATTCACGTGCTTCGGGAAGCTGAATAGGTTTCATCATCCACTTACAATGATTCATAACTGAAGCTTTCATAACTACTGTAGCACGGCTTCTCAGTCTTAGTGCTATTGATGTTTTGGGCCAGATAACTTTGTGACAATAGGTGCTGTCCAGTATTGCAAGATGGCAGGGTGTTCGGCAGCATCCCTAGACTCCAGCATTAGATGGTAGTAGCAATTTCCTCTTACTCCTGCTTCTGACAACCAAAAGTCTCCAGACGTGGCCAAATGGCCTCCCAGGGACAGATTCATTCCATGTTCAGATTTTCTTCAATTCTTATCACATCTAATGACTCATATAATTCTAGCAGGTGTCTGTATTTATCTCTAAAGTAAGCAAAAGAAAGAAAGCAACCTTTTATTGTTTCCTGCCTTACAATAGAAAAGAAGGTAAACACAACCACTCTGGCCTACCCTGCTCAGCCCTGGATTAGGAAGCAGTTAATTTTGAAACAAAAGACCTAAAATTCAGTCTTAGCTCCACCATTTTTAGCTACATGACCTTGAAAATGTCCTAAGTGGACCACAGTGTCCTCATCTATGAGAGATTATTAGTATTAACTAAACCTATTCCTATACATTGTTTGAGGGTCAAATATGATCGTGGACATGAAAATGCTTTGTAAACTGTAGAGCAATATTGAATTATAAAGTAGAGTAATTTAAAAAACAGTAGAAAGTGGCAGAAAAGGTGAATTGTCATCATCTTCAATAAACATCAATTGAGGGAACCCCAGAGTAGAGTGTATCCACTTATCATTTTGCTCCAAAAGGTAAATTTGTCTCATTCTTCTACATTTTCCCTTTGTGTGCATCTTATAACATTAAAATATGTAAATACAGTATTCTCAATAAGACTATTGTAAATAAGACAAACCACTTATTGTTAATGCATGCTCAAAAGTGTTTTAACAATACAGCTCTATGCAAAAATTTTGGAGACCTCTATTCTGGAAAACAGTGCTCTGGAAAATGGTATAGGCCTTGTGGCTTGTGGGGGGAGCACTTTTTTCTTTGTAAGACTACAAATTATTGTATTAATTGCTAAGAGATTAACCTAGATGTTCTCAGACTGGCTGATTATCAAGATCACCTACAGAGGTCTTTTACATTTGGCTAAGCACAGCCTAGATGTGGTGAAGTAGGACCTCCAGAGCTGGACCATAGCATCCAGGGATAATTCTGACATGCAAACATGCTTAGAACTAACTTCAACCTCAGCAACTAAAAAGCTAGCTATTAATTAATGTCTTTACAAGTTTAGTAAACATAGGCCAGGGTGTATAGGAAGACTTCCAGGGCAGAGAAAAGAAATGAAGATAGGAAAGTATCAAAATAAATTTTACATTTTTTTCTCAAAGGTTTTTCTAGGACAGACCATAACCTCAATATTTCTCTTTATAAATAACTTCAGCCTCTGTGCTGTAAAAAATTAATGTGTCATTGTTGCTCCTAAACTATGGATTTCCAAATACTGAAAAATTAGAAAATGATATGAGTTATAGTTTCTCTCTCATTATTCTTTGTAATGTTTTATTTTAACTAAGGGGAACTATTTTCTAGGTACTGCATGAATTTTACTGTGTGTCACAGTTCCTATGACATAATAATCAGTGTTTAATGAAAGGAAAATAGACTGCTAAGCCTGGAGACCCACAGGAAACATGTTATTCTTCAGTATTTGCAAAGAACTGATCAAAAAGTTTTTTTGAAAAGCTGTCTGTCTCTCTTCTCTCCATCTCTCTTTCTTCTCATTTTAAGAATAGACACCATAGCTTCTTTGGAGCTTCAAAGACTCACATGATTTTACAGATATGAAATCTTCTTCCCTTTAGCTTTTTGCCCCAGGCTATAGATGAGCAGTGTCACCTTTGATACAAGAGCTGGGCCATTTGGTGATAATGGATGAAGAGATCCTCCGGGTAATCACAATTCAACATAGGATTTTCACATGCCTGGCAGAGCTGCTAAAAAGCTGTAGGTCAGTGGTTTCTTATGTATTAGAGTTATTTTAAAGATAAAAACATTTGGCCTTATGATATGTGTTTGCTGCAACATTTAAGAATATTCTGTTTTATCTGTTGAAATAAGAGAAATAAATAAGGACTATAGGTGGAAGATTACAGAACCAAGTAGACGTGAGATGTGTTGACAGAGATAAAGAGAATAGCAATATGTAGGATAAGAAGAGATGGAAGATGTGATTGGTTAAATTGTGCCACTCACCCTCTGTGCCTGCCAGAGTTCTGCAGAGAAACCATTTCAGTATCTTGAAAGAGATCTATCTACCTATCTATCTATCTACCCGTCTGTCTATCATCAATCAATCTATCTATGATAAGGTAATGGCTTTCACAGTTATGGAGACGGAGAAGTCCCATAATTTTTTGGCTGCAAACTGGAGATCCAGGAAAGTTGGTGGGGTAAGTTCCAGTCTGAGTCTGAAGGTATGAGAATCAGGAGTGTTGATGATGTAGTCCAGGTTCAAGGGCAGGAGAAGACCGCTATCATTGCCAAGCACAAGTTAACCTTCTTCTACCTTTTTGCTCTATTTAGGCCATCAGTAGGTTGGATGATAACCAAACACACTGGGGAGGACTCCGGTTTATTCAATTCACCAATTCAAATGTTCATCTCTTCTAGAGAGACTCTCACAGCCACCCTCAGAAATAATGTTTAGCCAGATATCTGGGCATCCTGTGGCCTAGTCAAGTTGACACAAAATTAACCATCACACTCCCTCAGATTCCTATGACAAAATTCTAACCTCCGGTACCTCAGAATGTGGCCCTTACTTTGAAATATGATAATTAGAGTTGTAGTTAGTTAAGATGAGGTCAGACTGGACTAGAGAGGGCTCCTAATCTAATATAGCAGACATCCTTATAAAAAGGTGAAATTTGACCACACACACACACACACACACACACACACACACAGAACACCATGCAAAGATGAAGGCAGAGATCAGGGCGATGCAAAAGGGAAGGAATGCCCAAGACTGCCAGTAGACCACCAGAAGCTGGGGCAGAGACGTGGGACAGATTTTTCCTCACAGTCCTCAGAAGGAACAAATCCTGCCACTTGACCATCTAGCTTCCAAAAATTTCTGTTGTCGAAGCTACATGGTTTGTGGTTCCTTGTCACTGCATCCCTAACACAAACACACAAGGGCTTAGACACCAAACATATATGAGGCATTCAGGACAAAGAAACACAGAAAAAGATTTAGAAAGTTCTTGTACCCTACCCTAAGTGTGTTAACTTACCCTATTCTTTTTTCCCTTGCTTCTTGCTGTGTGTTTAAGGTTGATTTAACAAGCTGGGTGATTCAAGCATTTTAATTTGGAAGGCAAGCATTTGTGTTCCATGACATCTGGGTTAGCTTGCCTGATAGTGTACCCAGAATCTTTCCATCGAATCAACATAATGTCCCAGTTGACAAGCCCTTCTGAATGTAAAAATCCAGAATTAATTTTTGTGGGGTTTTTTTTTTGCTCCTTGAAATGAATAGATCTCTAAGACAACTTCAGGTTCTGTCTGCTTTTCAGGTTGTGGTTTAAAAAAAATGTGTTCTAGGGGAGCTTGCTTTAGAAATGTGAGCATAATTTGCTTTAGGCAAATTTTAATTTTACTGATTGTACAGTCAGTATTTTCCATATCCCTCCCCCCGTGGTTGTTTCTCTTTTTAATTGTGCATTGCAAATTTTGTTAAAGATAATAATAGAACTGTGTTTGAAAGCATTGATTTGCTACTATGAAGTCTGTTTTTCCCCCCACAAAATGATCTCATGTGATGATAAAATTATGTTTGCAGTTTTAACTTCACTTTTGTTTTTATGCTTACTAAAGCATTTTTAAAATCTTAAAATACAGTCATGGAGAAAAGTCCTTAGAAATAAGTTTTTTGAGACTATTCTACATTTGCTTACTTATGTTAAGTGATATTTTCAGAGGCGCTTTTGACTCAATGGGTTTTCAAGGCTTGCCTGGAATTGCTCAACTTCTATATTTGTAGACTAGTTTATTATACCTGCAAATCCCCTCTAGGGATTCTTAGGTTTATGTTTGCTCTTGCTCTTTTATATTTAACTGCTCACAGAAGCCAGGATAGATATCATTTGGTGGTTTGCCTACTATTTATAATTGGGATTCTCTTAAAGCAGGGGTCAAATTAACTCATGGGTTTGATCCTAGTAATTTACCTTCACACTGCTTATTTCCGTTTATAAGCAGACATTTACCATTCTAGCATGCTACTTCACTATGTAATAATGACAGCGAACAGCCTGATTGCTGATGAAACAGCATGATTCAATAGTATAGGATGAAGTGTTTCCTTCTCTAGTGGTGAGAAGGCCTTGCATTACAAAACCCAAGCCTTGACTGATTCACTTCATAAAACAGTCTTTGCATTGGGCACAGGGTGTTTCTACTATGAACTGTAGATTAGTTATTTACAAAAGGTAATTTTGCAAGTCAGCTAGTAGCATATTGGTTGAACGTGTAAGCCCAGGGGTCAAACTGTTGGAAATTCTGGCTTCAGCCATAGTGTCTGTGTGAATTTAGGCCCCCTGCTTAAACCAACAGGTCTCCATGCTACTCTTCTATAAGATGGGGTTCACAAGAGCACCCACCTTATAAGGATGTTGTAAAGATTAAAGAAGATAACACATAGACAAGTATCTTAGCACAGTGTCTGGCATGTTGAAAGGGCTTTATGTCTGCTACCTGTGGTTCATTTTTACTTTCTAATATTTAGTTCAGTTTAGCATTTTATTTATTTCTCTTTTAAAGTGAGGCACTTCGATTAGAAAGAGGTCAAATATTAGCCTTTTAATAGAGGTTCTCAAAATCTGGTTAGGGAGAAAATGCATAAGAAGGTAGTTCACTGTACTAAGATAAAGGCATGCAGTGGGTACACTGTCAGTACAGTGGAAGGGCCCTCATACCAGCGTGGAGAGTCAGGGAACATTTATCCTAAGTAATCATGAAAGCTAAGTAAAATGTAGCTGGGATTAGAAGGAAACAGTTTGAGTAAAGACAAAGAGCCACATTAACACCATGCTATATGCCAGTAACCAAACATCGCTGAATTCCAGAATATAATACAAGAAGGAGAGATTAGGAAATGGATGAGAGGGATCCCCTCCTGCTGATGCCATTCCCAGGAACTTGGCCTGTGAGCTTTGAATGATAGATTAAGTGAGGTCCTTAAGCAGGATTGAGCCATGGAGCTCTCTGGGTGCTGTGTAGAGAATGGATTCACAGCAGCCAACGCCAAGACCGAGACACACGCCTTAGAAGAGATCATGCCCATTTGCACTGAGGCAGCTACAGTAAAAGTGGAGAGGAGGTGGTGGGTGTGAAAACATTTAGGAGGTAAAGCAGGCAGTACTCGGTGCTTGGCTGAAATGTGGGAGTGCGGGACAGAAAGAAGTAGGATGAATCAGTTTTCTGGGTTCAGTACCAGGGTGGATGGTGCTGGTAATTACTGAGGCAGGGGACACAGGAACAGACTGAGAGAGGGTGGTTGGGGGTGGGAGAATGGTGACAATGCGATGACTTTGGAACCTTTTCTTATGAGACATCCAGGAGGATATAAGGATTGGAAGATAAGAATAGTCGACTTAAATCATTGAAAAGGAAGAGCTGCTAATACCATTTGTCAATCTATTAGTATCCAAGAAGAAATTCTTGCATCTACACACAATGTTTAAAACTCAAGGCATTATAGGTGTTGAGCTTCTTCATGCAGAAACTATTATTTATTGAAGATTATATTTATGCTAGACTCTTCTTCTGATCTCACTAGTTTTATATATTTACTATTTTATCTGCTAGATATACATACCATAGCTACTCATTATATGTAAATATTTTTTTAGTTACTCCTAGTTTTGTTCACAGATTTCTCATTTTTATCTTCTTTCTTTTTTTAGATTTTATTTTTATTCATTTTTAGAGAGGGAAGGGAGGGAGAAAGAAAGAGAGAGAGAGAGAAACATCAATGTGAGGTTGCTGGGTATCATGGCCTGCAACCCAGGCATGTACCCTGACTGGGAATAGAACCTGGGACACTTGGGTTCGAAGCCCACGCTCAATCCACTGAGCTACGCCAGCCAGGGCTCATTTTTATCTTCTTATGTAGAGAACCTAAACAATTTAATCTATAACCTTTTTAAAGAAGTGATACATTTAGTTAAACTTAGCATATTTTAATGAAGTATGTGTACTCTTTCAGAGTCTAAAAGGAATGTTGTAAAAACAAAATACAAATATTTTATACCTTTTCAGTAAACATATTTTTAATTATTATTTTACTCATATTCAATCTCTTTCCCTCCCAACTTTCTGGCTACTTTTATGGAAAAAAAATTCTATCTAGTTAATTTCAGGAGTTCAGCTTTATCTTAGTGCCCTCCAAAGAGCAGTCATGCCTTCTTCAGTGTCCATACAATCCTGAGTGGGATTATCTCACTTGGTCTATTCCATACTTCCAGAGGGGAATGTAACTTCTTCTCCTCCTCTAACTTTCATGTTCACTCACATGGAGCCCTGTTAACACGGGGCTCCTCTTCTGCACTCTTAGAAACAGAAGTTGTATGCTGCCCCCATTTTATTCCCAGGTTTATTTTACTATGATTTCTTCTCCTGCCCACTGACTTAGGCAGCTCGGTGGGCCCTCTGTCTCTCGGAATTTAAGGATATGTGCTGGGACCAGTATTGTGTTCACAAATATACCCAAACTACAAGGGACACAGACAGGGACCCCCAATAATTTGCCCATGCTTTTTGCTTTGCTACTCATAGAGAAGCACGGTGAGCATATGAAGTCTGCAGCTCATAGAGCAAACAGCCCTGGAGAAATAATACATTCCTCTTTTTGGAATTTGTTCAAGTGCTTCTCTCAGAACTCACTCTCAATCTGGCTTTGAAAAAAAGAAACCCCACCATAAACATTGTGCTTTATTTGTGGCACTTTCTTCAGGTCTCAGTTTCCTCACTTCACCCCCAATCCATGTGTCTCCCTTGTTCTTTTCTTAAAAATTATTAGACGAGGGGTGGTTGATGGCAGTCAGGCAAGTTCCCTTTCAAATGACCTTGGGAGATGTCTGGCTCCATTGTTGGTTCCTTTCTTTAGGATGCAGGGTATTTACTTCAGAATGTATGTTTCTTTATCCCAAGCTTTGAGCCTTGCCACAATTCCAGGATAACAGGAAATGTCCCATTCAACTCCCTGTTACCAAATTTAACACTAAAACAAACTTAGTATGGTTTGAGGAAAGAACTATTTAAGGACCCTCACATAGAACATACAGCTCTTATACGGCAAAAGATTGTCCTTTCTGGGGAAGCCACGTACTCCTGACAAATGCTAGATATTCTTGGGGACCTGGGTTAGTGAACAAGATTACAAAAGATGTTTTTAGGGACAGCAGAAGATTGGAGGAATTTTAGTGGAAAGATGAATAAACTAGGAATTGTGAGCAAGTCACTTCAACTCTTAGATTTTGGTGGTCTTTCTCTGGACAGGGAGGAAGACCTTAAGATAATCTTAAATGCTATAATTCCATGACTCAGGTTTATGATTTTAATAACATTGCAAAAGGAACATGGAGGATGAGTATAGACTTTGTTATAGCCTGCCTCTCTATAGTCATATGAGGCAATTCTTTAGAACCGTTCACAACTAGATTTTATTCTACTGGTTTGGCTAACTTGGAATTAAAGTTTTCCAGGCCAGCTTTAATCAATTCCTAAAGGACATAGAGACATTAAGGAAATAGTCACTTCCAGTACTATTAGAGATCCGAAACAGCACTGAGAAGAGGCCAATTTATGCATAGGAGTAGACCAGGCTAACTCCTGTCCTCCTTGAGCTTGAAATTTAAATTTTAATGGAGTCCTGTGCCACATAACGATGTTTTGGTCAATGGTGGATCGCACATACACTGGTGGTTCATCAGATTATAATGGGGCTGAAAAATATCTACTACCTAGTGACACTGCAGCAGTTGTAATGTCGTAGTGCCATGCACTACTCATGTCTTGGCAGTGGTGCTGTGTTTGCAGTGATGCTGGTACCGACAAACTTACTGTGCTGACAATCAGAAAAAGGTATAGCTCATGCCATTATGTATAGAATGTAATACTGGATACTGATGACAAAAAACTATGATGCTGGTTTATGTATTTACTATCCTATACTGTTTATCCTTATTTTAGAGTGTACCATTTCTGCTCATAAAAAGTGTTTGCTATAAAACAGCATGCTGTGGTATAGTAGCAGGAGCCTCGTACATCTTGTGTTTACAAGCTCTCTCTTTAAAATTTAATCTCTATTGTATTTTTCCATTACCATTTAGTCCCCTTACAGCCCCCTCCCCCACCACAATCACCACACTGTTGTCCATGTCCATGAGTCCTTTGTCCTTTTTGCTCAATACCTCCACCGCCTAATTTCCCCACCCCCACTACCTGTCATCTGCTCTCTATCTATGAGTCTGTCTCTGTTTTGCTTGTTAGTTCAGTTGGTTCATTAGATTCCACATATGAATGAAATTCTGTGGTATTTGTCTTTCTCTGACTGGCCTATTTCACTTAGCATGATATTCTCCAGGCCCATCCACTCTTGACTGCATCGTTTTCTCTTGTAGTTGACTTAATATCATGTTGTTTTATAAATTTAGTGTAGCCTAAGTTTAGTGTTTATAAAGTCTACAGTTTGTAGTCATGTCCTAGGCCAGAGGTTTTCAAGTGGTGTGCTACAAGAATTTTTAAAATATGCAATACCTGACTATTTAGTCAGAGGCATTGATTTCCTTTCCCTTAGATTATTAAATTAAAAAATGACAACAGCCATCACAAAAACAGTTGGCAGCTATGAATGCCCTTTCTTGAACCATAAATATATAGGTCTCGTAATAGAGTTGCATCTTATTTTTCATGTTGCATATTAAGGTTGCATCTGATTGGTTTATTCTTGGTACTAGAAATCCTTAAATATAAGTATGTGCACCTGATTTTTTAAAAGTCATTTTGGAGCAGAAAGGGTATTTCATAACTATTACAATTTTTATAAATCAATTAAAATTATATTTTTATCAGATTGGCAGAAAATATAATATTTTTGGTGTGCCATAGAATTGTAGCAGTTAGTTTGCGTGTGCCATGGTATGAAAAAGGTTGAAAATCGATATCCCAGGCCCTCACATTTACTCACCACTTATCACTGACTCACCCAGAATACTTTGTCCTGCAAACTCTATTCATGTTAGGTGCCCTAGACAGGTGTTGTCCATTTTTTATACCACATTTTTACTGTACCTTTTCTATGTTTAGATACACAAATACTTACTATTGTGTTAAATTGTCTGCAGTGGTCAGTGAAGCTCCTAGGTATGTAACCTAGGAGCAATAGGCTGTGCCACATAACCTAGGTGTATGGTGGGCTATGCCACCTAGGTGTGTGTAAGTGCACACCACGATGTTTGCACAATGGCAGAATCACCTAGGAACACACTTCTCAGAATGTATCCCTACCATTAAGCTGGTACGTGATTGTATGTGAGAATGTCTCATCTGTCAGATCTCGTGGTTGATCTGGGCAACTTACAATTAATAGTCCTGTTTAGAATTGCCTCAGAAGCATTTTTAAAGAGAAAACTAAAATCAGAATTAAATGAATTAAGATTTAACTGGTTTAACTAAAGATTATACTCCAAAACTAAAGTCAAATATTTACTTAGGGTGGAAAAAAATAAACAACAAAACAAAACAAAACAAAAAAACAACAGAAACAAATGCTGAACTTGGAGTTATTGGCCTTTGGTTACTAGTATCAGTTCCCTCTATAACCCGTTGTGCATGAAAATATTGACAAGTGGCTTCAGGAAGCTGGGTTATTTGGCTCTTCTAATTAAAAACAAAAGACTAGGGGCCTGTGATTTTAAAGTGAAGGATACAGAATGAAAACCATTTATCTTTTTGCCTTAAGATTTTTAAAATTTAGCCCTGACTGGTGTGGCTCAGTTGGTTGGGCTTCATCCTGCAAAGATGAAGGTCGCTGGTTCAACTCTTGGTCAGGACATATGCTTGTATTGCAGGTTCGGTCCCCAGGTGGGGTGCATGTGAGAGACTGATGTTTCTTTCTCACATAGATGTTTCTCTCCCTCTCTTCCTCCCCCACTTTCCCTCCCTCTAAAAATAAATAAATAGAATTTTAAAAAATGTAAATTTAGGTATATTTGGCATGTATTAGTTCCAGACATACAAATGGAAATAATTCAATATTTGTATACACTGCAAAATGATCACCACTCTAAGTTTAGCTAACATCCCTCAGCATTTATATTTATGAAACTTTTTTCTTGGGATGAGAACTTTTGTGATTTACTTTTTGTAACTTTTAAACGTGCACTTCAGTATCATTACAGTCACATGCTGTATATTACATCCCAAGGTCTGGTTTATTTTTTAACTGGAAGTTTGTACCTTTTGACTATCTTTACCTATTTCACCTATTCCCCATAAAATATTTTTTTTCATCTTGCATCATTATTAAGAAAACTTTTCTTGATGCTATGATGCAAGTTCAGTTAGTGTCAACCCTGACACACATATTAGTACCATGGTCACTAGAGCCATTATCATACTCTCCTTTTGTCAGCACTTCTGCCGTGCCAGCATCTTGGGTCCTCGGTAAGTGTAATTAAAAAAAAGACTTGGGGCAATACTCAACTGTTCCCATTATGGACCTCAGGGATATGCTCCATCTGGCTGGGGAGCGGCGTGCCTGGCTGTTCCCAGGCGGGAAACATGGGCTACTGTGTATCTCAGTGAAAGTAGAAAATCAGGGAGCTTAATGTTCATGCTTCAAGGTTGCAGGAAATCTTTTAAAACATTTTCTTTGTTGCTTTTCTTTCTTGATTTTCTAAAATGCATTTTTATCTTTCATCAGACCATTTGTGTACACTCAGTGGATGGTAACCATGAGGTATTATCCCATTTCCATCTAACAGAAGGGAAATAATTAGCATAGAGTGTATAAGTGGCTCTTTCTAAGGTCACACCATAAAAGGCAAACCTTGTATTTTTGTGTTTTTATTTGGGGCAAACTTCCAAGGAAGGAATAGAAGGGTCGACAGAACAGGCCCCTTGTCCCCATCAGCAGCTGGTCTTACAGCTGCTGTTTGGTCCTACTGACAGCTTTGGTGGGGTGATCTCCCAGATCCTGGGCATCTGGGTTTTCTGCTTGCCCTGCCCACGCCTTCTTGATTTCCTTTGCTGGTTTCTTTTGTCTCTAATGCTTAGACATTTTTTTCTTTTCTCCTGTCATGAATTCCCTAACTTACTACCCTTTTCCAAAGTCTTTAAATACCATCTACACATCAGCAGCACCCTGTCCTGACCTCTCCGGAGCTCCAGACTTACATAGCCAGCTCAGCACTGCTCTGTGAATACCTACTAGGCATCTCAAACTCAGCAGGATCAAAAACAAAGTCGTGATTTTAACTCCAAGCCTTGATCCTGCCACAGGCTAACCATCCCCATTTTAGTAAATCAAAACTCTGTTCTTCCACTGGCCCTGGTGGGGGTGGGGTTGGGATAATCCTGGACTCTATCCTTTATCTCACAACCCACTTCCAATCAGTCAGCAATTCTTAATCAGCTTTAATGTGAGACTGCATCCAGACTCTGAGGACTTCCTTTTATCTCCATCATGAACCCCCATCATCTCCCCTAGAGGATTATGGCGGTGAGTTGCAGTGAGGCATTTGTGCTTTAATCAGTTATCTCCTGACTTTTTAAATCCAGGGCTGATTTTATGCAACAAGAAAAGATAAGTGGAAGAATCATCTGGACTCAATACATTGGACTTCCCTGGAAAGACAGAGGGCACAGGGAAAGTCTTAAAACACATTCTTACTGCATAATATATTCTTACTTGTTTAATTTCTTCTTAGAGAAGGAGTTGCAATATGACAAGGTCAGACACATTGTGGGTTTTTTAATTTTTTTTTTGGTGAGAAAGAATATCACTATCTTTAATCTATGAGTGCCATGTACAAGTAATGTCAGAAGTCAGAATAGAGTGGGCTGCTCAGGACTTTGTGTTCCCAAAAATTCATTTGAAGTAAACTCTGTTGCAGAGCAGAAGTTAGGAAAACAAAGACTAAAGAAGGAATAGAGGAAATCCTCAACTTTGCCACACATCCATAAGAGAAGGTTCCAAGCAGCTGAAGCATTTGAGGAATTCGGCTGCCTGAGCTTAAGAGCATTAAAGTCCCCTCCCCTTGATCACATCACCTTTACCCCTGCACAAGCCCAGAAAATTTAACACCGAAGATGTTTGTAGCAGCCGTGAAAATCTCTCTAACCATGAAAAGAGAAAGTGGAGAAATAGGAGTCTTTGCATGTTTTTTTTCTTCCTCGTGGCACAATAATTTACTTCCTTTAATGGAAATTTTTTTAAAAAGTCTGGATATTTAGATGAATAAACTCTATAAATGTAAGACACATGGAAATTGAAGGTTTTCATATAGCTGTGACTGTATTCCCGTGACAAATATTTCTCTCTGTGGAATTTTAAATTCTTTAACAATTCCATTATTCCCCCCACCCCACTATCTCAGGGTTACTGTTATGCCAGAGTGGAGTGGAAGGGTATCAGGGAGGCTGTTACATTCTGCCGGTCTGCCATATACCAGATGAGATAGAGAAAGAGTAAGACGGTAAAAATACTGGCGAGGGTAAATAAAGTGCAGGGGTCATGGCTGGAGATACTATGTTGACCAAATGAAGTGCTAAAATACTGTGTGTCCATTAGTATACTTTCTACTTGTCAGATCTTTATTCTGACAAGTCATTTATATGTACAAATCATATCAAGATAGTCACTTTAAAAGATGGCAATAGCAGTAGATAGAAAAACCCATATTTTGCTCCCGATTTCCTTGATTTTTGCAATTCTGGTCCGAGATTGTAATCCTTTGAAGATAATAAAGTCTGAATGTGGTATCAGCAGGAATAATGCAAGAAAACTAACATTTGTGGAACTTCTACTATATACCCTACTCTTCAATTTACTATTTCTATAATCACAACCTAATTTATTCCTCATACAATTATGTGAGGTAAATCTTATAATGCCATTTCGTAGTTAAGATCATCGAGGCTCTGAGAGTCCAGTCTCAGAGTAAGTGAAAGACAGCACACTCTTTGCCCGATACAGCACTGCTCAGTAAGGAAGGAGGCCGCGCATGGGGAAGCAGGAAAACTACGGGCCCCCATTTTCCATCTTTCTCTTTAGGGAAGTTCTCAAGGATTTTTTTTAATAGTTTTCAACAGCAAGTTTAGAAGACTGAAAAAGAAGTCAATGATTAGTGAAAAGGAAGAATGTTCTCCCTGTCATATTTATCTATATATTGTATGTTATTTATTTATATGTATGTATGTTATGCATATAATATTTCATGGATACATAATTTGAAAAAACACACAACAATATTTTAATTTTCACTTAATCCGTGTCACTCGTCTTTCTTTACTGGTTTGAGATTGCTGTAGAATGACAAATCACTGGATTTAGGTCCATTGACCTTGTAAGACTCTAAATTGCTTTGTTTTTCCTCCTTCTCTTCTTTCCCAGGCTCCTCAATCATATAAGCATTGGAATGGTGTATCGTCCTCCCTGCACCACAGTTCTGATTTATTATTTTTTGCTATAGTTATCATTCATCCCACAAGAGTTGCCTGTTCTTTAGAAGTTGTAAGTGGACACAGGTATAAACTGCTGTCTTTCTACAAATGCAATCACTGGTGATGTCTGCTGGAGTGTTCATCTGCTAACGGTCATCTGCTTCAAGTATCTAGGAAGGGTGCTTATAGGACATGGGGGTGTGGTATCCAAGTGTCAACAATTCTGGCTTACAGAACCATAGCTGCAATGCCACCCTCTAGTGGCACAGTGAGGTATGCCCCAGGGTATATCAGAAGAATTTTGGCTTTTTTGGGGGGGAGCAAATTAAAAAAAAAAATTCTTTTGAAGTCTGCTCAGTTATTTCATAAGAAAAAGCATATTCACATATGTCTCAAGAATAATATAATATGTACTTGTCCTTTATCTGCTATATATTTTCTCAGTATCACTTGGGGATTGTTTTGGCCAGTGGAGGGAATAATCATTATTAAAAACAAAACACAACAAAGGAAGCTTGGCTTGGTGAAACTTCAATTTCCTAAATCCTGGCTAGGCACCATGTTTTCTGAATTGGAGAATTTATTCTATTCAGTGTATTTATATTCAATTGAATATGGAAATGTGAAAAGGATGAATTTTAAACTGTTTTAAATAGCAACCTACGAATATATTTGAAACCTTCCCCAATGTGAATGACAGACAGTTAAATCTGCTTTGCATAAATGTGAACACGAAGTAGAAAGCAACTGATTCTTTGAAGACCAAGAAGAAAGAAAAAACGAACTATTTAATCTTTTGTTGCATGCTGAGGTGCTCTGGAGCAGGGAAGACAATTGATGAGAAATCAGAACATAACTGTTTAATTTGCAATGCTGTGAATATTATCTAAATGCTAATCTTCTGAAAAAGAAAAAAGTATTAGAAAAGGAAAGAAACCACTTCCTTACTGATGGAGTAGCTCACATTTTTCATTACAGATCAGTAACAGTGAGCCTCTTAAATATTCAAATAGGTTTTCCTGGGGTGGCATGCTGTTTATTTATATAAATATTGTATCTGCATAGAATGTTATATTATAGAACTTTGTTATAGCCTGACACAGAGAAATCACAACTAGAATCAACTTTTCTTTACTGTAGGTATTATTACTTACAGACTCATGAAGATTTGTTTTATTGGCTTCTCACATCTAGTCCCTTCCTTAACAATGATGTTCTGATTCACCAAATATCTTTTGGAAAGAGTGCTTTCCAAATACATTTATTTTATTTTGTTGTTAATCTTTTATCTTGGAATCCATTACTCTTCCCAAGACATTTTCTGCCAAATAGATTCCCTTATTAAAGGAAAAAAAAGTTAGATGCCAAGAACTGACAAAATTAATGTGATATACTAAAAGAAACAGATTTTAATTTTAAAAATGCTTGCAGTTCCTTGACCAGAAAGAACTTGAAAATAAGACCAAATTATGCACTTTTTTCTTGTAAAATATATATTTTAACACCATATATTTTAACATGAGTTTTGATATATTAAGATATAGCAGATACATACATAATATATATGTATATTTAGATATAGCAGGCATTTATCTAAAACCTATAGATACTGTTGATATAAATAAATAAATTTCTGCCTTTAATAAGTTTGGAATATATAAAATAAAATTAAAAAAGAAGTTTGGAATATAGTTGGGGGTGGAAGTGGGTTAAACAGATAAAATCATGATGAGAGAATCTGATAAGAAAGTGCTATTGTAGAGGCAAATGGGTGTTATTGTAGTTTATAGTGCTGCTATAACAAATTATACACACTGGGTTGTGTATGGCCCACCTGAAATCCTACATGATTTCATCTCAAGATACTTAACTAATTTAATTACATCATCAAAGACCCTATTTCTAGATAAGCTCACATTCTGAGATTTTTGGGTAGACAAATTTTGGAGGGACAATATTCAACCCAATATAGATGCCCTGGGTAAAGAAAAAAGGAGTAACTACTTAATTCAGCCTAATCTGGATATGGGTGGCAGATTCAGAAAAAGAATTTCTGAAACCAGGATGCTTAAATTTAATTGGAAAAGATGAGCTGAAAGGGATGGAGAGTAACCAGACTGGGTAGGTTCTTATTTACCATGCTGAAGAATGTGTATTTTACCTTATATCTCTTTGATTCTCCTAGTTTTTGTTCTTTGTTTTGTTTTGCTTTTGTGACCTGACACTATTAAAAGAGGTGAAGCTCTTTCATATGAAATAGCAGGAAATAATCCTGGAGTGGGGAGGCTACACACATTTTAATCTTAAAAGATGATGTACAATTTTTACAAGTTCATTGAATGATTTAGAGATGACTCTTCCCTTTTCTTTCCCATAGATGGAGTACTGATAAGAAAATACTAATGGATTTAAACATCAAATGAAAAGTATATGCACATATGTGTATATATAGCCACCCCAAGATTTGTCTCAGTGGTTTGCAGATTACTTTCAGCTGAAGGAAATCAGCTTTGGGCTGGAGGAAAAAGTTCTGCCATTCCCTTTAAACTGCCTAGAAGATTTTTAATTAGGGGCCCATAAGAGATTATCAGAGATAACTTCTTTTGAGTTCTCTATAGAGCAGGACAAATTCCTATTTACTAAAGTCTGTTCTTCTTATCATCCTGCAATGACTTTCTCAAGCCCCCAAATCACCTCACCTTGTCCCTAGCCCTTGTCCCATACTTCAATCTTGCTTTCTGTCCCTGAACCTTTCCTGCATGTGGGGTCACCGACTCTCTCCTGTATGTGGGGTTCCTATGGACACAAGATTAAATTTGATTTTTCTCTTGCCATTCTGCCACCTGTTGATTTCAGTATTTGGTCAACCAAAAAGAATCAGAGGATAGAAAGGGGAACTTCCCCCCTTTCCCACAATAGTATTGCACACTGTATTTCATTATATTGATGGCATTATTAGGAATAATAATGTCATATGTATATATTGTATTACTCTTGTTCAAAATGAAAGTAGATTATAAGAGGACAACTAGAAGCAGAGAAATGAGTTTATCAGATCATTAAAAGTCATGCTGCTTTTTAATGTCATGAATACAACAATGAAGATGAAAATGTAAAGGTGTGAATTGATTCAGGAGGTCTACAGGAGGTAGATTAACAAGATTTTATTACATTGTAAAGAAGACTGGCAGTGACAATTCTTAGGCTTCTTGTCCATGGGGACTTAACTAAGGAAAGGAAATAAAGAGGAAATAAGGTTTAGAGACAGAGTTAAAGATTTCAGTTTGGGATGTGCTGAATTTTCTGAGTCTACAGGATATCCATGTAGAAATGTCTGGTGGTCAGTTGAATAGATGATTGTAAAGCAAAAGAGAGAAATAAACTATGAAGTTTATAGCATATCTATCTATTTACCTATCTATCAATCACCTATCTAGTAGGCAAAACCATATATGAAAATGAGGTTTTCTAGGAGAGAATATGTGGATCAAAATGTCAAAACTACCCAAAGCAGAGTCCTGTGAAATTCCAATGAATAAAGAGCAAATAGAGGAGGAGTGGGGGAGAAGGGGGCGGAATTCAATGAAAGAGACTAAGAACCGGTCCCAAGGTAATGAAAAACCCAAGAGGATTAATGCCCTCAGAAAAAGGGAACTTCCGAGACTAGCGACTAGAGGAGGAGGTAAGAGTGACGAAGTCTTTGGTTAAGTAACCATTGAATCTGGAAATCAAAAATCTGTGTGAATTAAGGAAAAGTATTTTTTGTAAATGCAGAGACAGAAGTGATATTCCAGGGGCTTGAAGAATAAATGAGAGGCGAAGAAGTAGGCATATGTATGTGTCTAAATGTATAAACTTATTTGGTATATCTGTGTGTATGTGTATGCCATATAATATATTATATATATTACAGAAATATAGCATATATGCTGATAGGCCAATCTTGAGCATATTAGGCACTTCGGTCAATTCAGTTGTGGTTTTAAAGGGAGCAGCTCTACTCTAAAGGCATGTTGCTGAGGAGTTTATAACCTCAATAGAAATAAAAACCATCAAATCTGAATTTACTAAAGCCTTCTTTTCAGTAGCAGTTGTTCAATTATACCTAATTTGTAATGAAATTTTGTTATAGTTTACGTAAAATATACTTTTCTGAATTTTTGCATCAGTCACTAAACTGTTGGACAAGGACATGTTGATGCTATTTTCATTCATCTGTTATAGAAAAAAAGAAAGAAAAAAATCTGAAGTTGGCTTATGGAGTACTGAGTAAAGAATAGATTTAGAACAATGTTGCTGTCTCTGAGAGTATAAATTTTATTAATATGCTACCACTTCCATAACTACATTATGTCTGTGAATTTCTGTTTTTCTGTAAAAAGAATTGAAGCTACTCAGGATGCTCTATTTTATTTTACTTTTTCCAGTTACTATTTATCTCCCCATGGCCATCATCACACTGTTAAACTGTTGTCCATGTCCATGAATCCTTTTGCATTTTTGCTCAGTCCCTCCATCCCCAACTGCCCACCCCCCTCGCAAGCTGTCAGCCAGAATACTCCATTTTATTTTCATTTATTTTCATTATGCAGTCAATGCTGGCTGCATAATTCTATTCTTCACTCTAGTTCTGCCAAGCAATGCTTTATTTAAAGAGTATTTCTGTTGCTAAAGCTTCCTCTTTATGCTTTTTTTGACCATCAGTTATCTATGATTTGCAACATGTAGCCATTTCTAACTATTCTTCACAGTTTATCATAAAGGGTTGTTCTAGAATTTTAGAGGAGGTGTGATGATAGATTTAGAGTTTGTTGTTGATTATCCTGTGCACTTGACTGCATCGATTCACCAGGGACCTCAAATACTTCAGACTTTTAATCATATTTATAGGTTGTCTAGTTCTTTTATGATTGGCTTCAAGGCCTTACAGAAAAATTGTGCAGGAGCCTGCTGACAGGTGGAACAGGTATGAGGAACCCAGTTGTCTACATTAATTTTTGAGGGTCCCCCTGAAAGACACCATTGAATAAGCATAACTTTTAGTTTCTTACTATATAATAAGCGGGACTGATAGGTATGTGAAATTCTTTCCTTGATTTCTTCATTGGAATAGATGATAAGGTCTTTTATGAAATTACTCTGGAGACACACTGCTTTCACTAGAGTGACAGAAAATTATCCATGAGAATGATATTTTATCATAAGAAAAACACAGACTTTCATATGCAAATGTTTATATGCAAATGTTTACCTTAAACATATTCACTTTCAGCAATTATTTAGATACATAGTGAAACTACCACATCTTTTGTTCTAAGCTGAAACCAGTGTTGGTAGATGAGGAAGCCTCAAACATTCTTTCACTTCAGTCTAATATTTCTTAAATAACCTCTCTTTAATTAAATTCATATTTTTATATAGCTTTATTCTCAAGTGCAATCTTGGGCACAAGAATGAAATAGGAAAACACAAAGGACAGCATGCAGGTGTTGTGCAAAAAACATCATTGAGTGCCTAATGTTAACTAAAGGAAGGAAATAAGGACATGAACAAAAATTAAGAAATTTGAACACTTAGTAAACCCTGGCATGATGGATTTTCCGATATAACTAGTAATAAAAGGGCAAATACCTGAGCCTAGATCCTGAGTATAAATCCTGAACACACCTATTAAGAATAAGGATGAATAATACTACTCTCAACCTATTTTCTCTACTATAAAATAAGGATAATAATATCCATATTACAGGGTTTTATATGAATTAGATCAGATAAGTTATATTAAGTATTTAGAGAAGTTCTTTGTACATGTTTAATGTCAGTACAATTTGGATGTCATTTTCATTATTAATACTCTCAGTGACATATAAGATACTATATCTTTCAAATATTTTTAATATATTTTATTGATTATGCTATTACAGTTGTCTCATTACCCCCCTTCATTCCCCTCCATCCTGCACACCCTCTCCCACCCACATTCCACCCCTTTAGTTCATGTCCATGTGTCATAAGTTCTTTAGCTTCTACATTTCCCATACTATTCTTGCCCTCCCCATCTATTTTCTACCTACCATCTATGCTACTTATTCTCTGTACCTTTTCCCCTCTCTCCCCCTCCCACTCCCCTGTTGCTAACCCTCCATGTGTTCTCCATTTCTGTGTGTCTGTTCCTGTTCCAGTTGTTCACTTAGTTTCTTTTTGTTTCTGTTTTAGGTGTGGTTGTTAATAACTGTGAGTTTGCTGTCATCTTACTATACATGTTTTTTTATCTTCTTTTTCTTAGATAAGTCCCTTTAACATTTCATATAATAAGGTTTTGGTGATGATGAACTCCTTTAACTTGACCTTATCTGAGAAGCACTTTATCTGCCCTTCCATTCTGAATGAAAGCTTTGCTGGATAGAGCAACCTTGGGTGTAGGTCCTTGACTTCCATGACTTGGAATACTTCTTTCCAGCCCCTTCTTGCCTGCAAGGTCTCTTTTGAGAAATTAGCTGACAGTCTGATGGGAAATCCTTTGTAGGTTACTGTCTCCTCGTCTCTTGCTGCTTCTAGGATTCTCTCCTTCATTTTTACCTTGCTTAATGTAATTATGATGTGCCTTGGTGTGTTCCTCCTTGGGTCCAACTTCTTTGGGACTCTCTGAGCTTCCTGGACTTCCAGGGAGTCTATTTCTTTTGCAGATTGGGGAAGTTCTCCTTTATTATTTGTTCAAATAAGTTTTGCACTTGTTGCTCTTCCTCTTCCCCTTCTGGTACCCCTATAATTCAGATGTTGGAACGTTTAAAGATGTCCTGGAAGTTCCTAAGCTTCTCATTTTTTTGAATTCTTGTTTCTCCATTCTTTTCTGTTTGATTGTTTCTTTCTTCCTTCTGATCCACTCTATTATTTTGAGTCCCATTACTATTGGTTCCCTGTGCATTTCCCTTCATTTCTCTTATTGTAGCCTGCATTTGTTCATCTAATTTGCAACCAAAATCAACCAATTCTGTGAGCATCTTGATCACCAGTGCTTTGAACTATGCATCTGATAGGTTGGCTATCTCTCAGTCGTTTAAAAGTACTGACTCTGGGGCTTTTAATTCTGTTTAAGCCATCTTTTTTTTCCCCCCTTTCGGTCTGGTCACACCTGTTACGTATGAGGGGTGGAGCCTTAGGTGTTCACCAGGGAAGGGCACCCCAGTCACTGGGTTGTGACATAGTGTGTGAGGGTGGGGTCCGAGAGGGAACAACGGTGCTGCTCCGCTCTCTGTCGGACCTCAGTCCCTTCCGCCACTTCCCCCAAGCAAACTGGGCCCCTCTGGTGCCAATTCCCATGTGGGTGAGCTTGTGCACCCCATGGGTCTTTTGAACAACCTCTCCTGTGAGGCTGGGAGTCTCTCCCTGTGCCTCAACTCCCACAGGTGTTTTAAATCAATGTATTGCGGCTCTATTTCCCAGCGCTGTGATCCTGGGTTGTGCACAGTGCCTTCATTCACAATTCCCGCCTTGCTGTGTCTGCAGCTTGCCACCCCTCAGTCAGGGTCTGCGAGCTGCTGCTTGCACACTCAGGGTCCACCTGCTTCGGTCTTGCGTGCCCCGGATGCCTTATGAGCCCTGTCCCAATGCTCCCTGCTCTCCACAACTTGACCCGGGCCGGGCTGCCTGACTTGGCCCCTCCTACCAGTGTGGATGAAAGGGTCTATTTTAACTTCTTGGTTGTCTGACTTCCATACAGTTCAATTTTCTCTCAGTTCTGGTTGTTATTCTGTTTCTAAATTATTGTTATCCCTATCTTGGTTGTGTGAGGAGGCACAGTGTGTCTACCTATGCCTCCATCTTGGCCAGAAGTCCATCTTTCAGACATTTTTATACATCAAATATTTACAACTGAGATGCGCACTCCTCAGTATACTTAATATAAGTACAATGCTTTCCTGAGATTTAATGTCAGAATACTTCTAGCCTAGGCCTTTTGGCTGAGCTCCAGATCAGTACATCTGTCTACCTGATGAACTCTTTCTTGGAGGTCATGATTAAAAGCCTCTGTCTTACCCTGGCCTGGTTGTTCATTTGGGTGGCGTGTCATCCTGTACATCAAAAGGTTGCAGGTTTAATCCTCCATCAGGGGCACATACCGAGGTTGTGGGTTCAATCCCTGGTTCAGCTGCAAATAGGAGGCAACTGATCAATGTTTTTTTCTCACATTATTTCTCTCTCTCTCTTCTTTTCCCTCTCTCCCACTTTAATCCCCTTCCTCTCTCTCCAAAATCAATGATAGAAAATATCCTTGGGTGAGGATTAAAATAAAAAGCCTCTATCTTCACGTATCCGTATCATTTTTCCTTATACCTTTCTCCTCCCCCAGCACCATCATAAATATATTGTACATGTCATCTAAGCCAAGCCATGTTCAAATTATGTTGGACACCTTAGTTTCCCTAATTAACTAATTAATCAATCAATGAGTTCTATTCATTGTATGTCATAACTGTTTTTTTTTATTTTTGTCTGTTATCTCTACCATTACCTGCTCTGCCTTGTTTCAATCCTCTCTCTTCCTTTCTTCCTTCCATTTTTCTGATCCATGATTGAGAAAAACCAGCTTGGCCTGTTTCACATTTTTTCTGGGGGCATCCCTTGTATTTATCTGTTCACTAGAAGCCCTGCCCTCTGCAAAGGCTTTATTTTTATACATTTATTTTAATCACATGTAAGGGTTTGCTTGTCCATCACCACAGTCTCTACATAGAACAGTTCCATCACTGAGAAGATATTTCATCTTGACCTTGCATTACCACCCTCACTGCCCTTTGCCCCACCCCACCATGAATCTCTTCTCCATTTAAAAGAAAAGTATCATTTCAAAATTGTTACATAAAATTATACAGCTTTTTAGGATTGGGTTTTTCAACTCAGCATAATTACTTGAAGAGTCATCTACGATGATGTGTATATTAGTAGTTCCCTTTATGTTTCTCTGTTAGTTCCCTTGAGAGACTTAGGTCCTGGAACTATTTTATGTCTGTGTACTTTTAAGATCAATGCTATTGGCATACAATTTAATACAATAAAATGCATTCATTTTAAGTGTACTGTACAATGAGTTTTACAAATATGTGTGTGTATATATGTATCTATGTATATGTATACACACACATATTATATATATACATATATATCTATGTAACTATTACCACAGTGATAATAGAGAAAATGTCTATCATCCCCCGAAAGTTCACTTGAGCCACTTATACTTAATATGATTTAAAATTATAAGCATTAGAATATCACATTATATGTTTAAAACCTATAATTTCAGTTTTACTGGAATTGGGATCAGTTTTAATGTTTAGAATTTTTTGGTTGAGTTTAACAAATGAAGACTATATACCTCTTCAAAGAACACCTCATTTTTAAAGAGAAATAAAACAGCTTAATATTTCTACGGAGGTTGTTTTATGATTCCCAAAGGTTACTATTTGAGGGATTTTTATTGTTTGTTTATAATTTTGGATTTTTATAGGAAATAAATGTTTTAAAGAACATGAAAACAATTTCTATGTATCACAAGAAAAAAAAGACAAATTAATAAAAAATTTGGCCAAAGGCTTGAATGAATATTTCACAAAACATAATGCCCACATGATCAGTACGCCATGAAAAAATGCTCAATTTTATTACAAAATACAGATTGAAACAATAATGAATTAGCATTACTCACATACCAGAATGGCTAAAATGAAAGACTAATAACACCAAATGTTGACAAGGCTGTGGAACAACCAAGATATCCACTGCTTGTCTAATCATTAAACCATGCAACCACTTGGAAACATTTTTGTAGGCTTCAAATATGTATATGTTATGATCCAGCAATTTTACACCTAGGTATACTTCCAACTAAAATATATATATATAGTCAGCAAAAATACTCTTTACTAGGAAGTTTGTGGCTGCATGATTCATAATGAATGAACACTGGAAACTAACCAAATACTCATCTGCAGGAGAATGGATCACAGATTGTGATATACACATGCAATGGAATGCAGGAAAAATGAGGAATAAAGGATTTATGATTACAGGTAACAACATGAATGACTCTCATAAATACAATGTTGAAGTGAAATGAACCAGACATACAGGAAGGAGATGCTATACACGTGCGGGGAAGGGTTCACAGTAGGCCTCCATTGCTCAAGCTGTGTATTTCAAAGAAAGGCTTCCCCTTCAGAACTGGCCCTTCGCTGGCTCCCAGGAAATAAAGCTCTGAGCCCTTGAAATATTCTTCCTGATAAGAGAGTTTTGTGAATCTGAATCTAACTCTGAATTTCTGAATACCCTCTTTAAGAGGCTGGCAAGCGTGTTTATGCTTGCTTGAGTACCATTTAGGACATTTTTAACCATATTTTTAAGATAAAGGAGTTCTATCAACATGAAACACGGTGTGAATAGTTTTGAATTTCTAAAACATAAAAACAATTGTATGTTAATTGAAGATTGCTTTGAAAAGTAAAAAAGAAAAGTAAATTAAATTGTGTTGGTAACCCCAAACTAGACATTTAAGAATATACAATGGAATAAAAGATCATAAACTATATTCTCTAAAAGTCCAGGGCTAATATCCCTGAGACCGGAGTGCAACAGAAAGAAGTGGCTTCATGTCACTTCCAAACTCTTTTTGTTGGAGGAATCATTTTGAATAAGTTAGGTAGTCATTCAAATACCGTACAATTATTCTAGACCCAGGTCACAGCGTACTGAGGCTGTCCCATGCTGAGTGTGACTTCTGGTGGGTTCAGCTCTTTAAAGATGCACAATCCTACAGATTATCCTTCAGCTACTGAAAAATAGTTTACTTTTTAGAAAATAATGTCTTTTCAGAAAGGAAAATATATAGGAAATATTTTGAAAATGAAAATAATATGCTCCGACTTTCTATTTTTAACTTCCTTTAATATTTTTACAATGCTAAAGATTATGAACCATCAATTCACAGAAGTTATTGTCATTTTCATAAGAAAAAAGTGAAGTGTATACTAAGAAGAATTTTTTTGAGGTTAGACAAGACTCAATAAATTTAAGAGGATTCTAGTCTGATAAAGTATTTTCTCTAGATACAATAGAAATAAAAATAAAAATTAATACCAAAAAGGTATCTGGAAAAATCTTCAAGTATTTGTAAACTAATAAGACTTCTGAATAAGTAACTCATGGGTCAAAGGGAAATGAAAAGAGAAATTAGAAAGTATTTAAACTGAATGAAAATGGAAAGCAACATATCAACATTATTGAGAAGCCAGTAAAGCTGTACTGCAGAGGACATTTATAGTACTAAATCTTACCATAGAAAAGAAAAAACAACTTGAGTGAATGACTCCAGGTTGCACCCTAAACAATTATTTTAAAAAACCTCTAAGAAAACTGTACTTGAACAACAATTAAAAAAGTATATATATACTACATTAACCTTAAAAAACTCTAAGAAATAAGAAAAAATGAAATAATATGGAACAGAGAAAAATCAGTAAAATAAAAATCATAAAAACAATGAGAAAAATCAATAATATTGATAAATCTCTAGCCATATTAATTTTAAAAAGTCAGGTTACCAATATCAAACATGGTAAAATAAACATCACTATTGATTCTAGATCTTGATACATAATATGGAGATACTATAAAAAACTTTATGGCAGTAAAATCACAACTTAATTGAAATTGTCAAATTCTCTGAAGACACAAACTATTAAATCTCAATCAAAAAGCAATAGATAACCCTGGCTGGTGTGGCTCAGTGCCTCCAGCCTTCAAACCACAGGGCACATGCCTGGGTCTTGGACCAGGTCCCCTGTGGGGGGCACAGGAGAGGCAACCACACATTGATGTTTCTCTCCATCTCTTTCTCCCTCCCACCCCAGCTCTAAAATAAATAAATTAAGAGCAGTAGATAACACCCTAATAAGCCAGTTATGCATCTAAATTGATATTTATTAGAATGTTATTGACTATGTTCTTTATGTTGTAATTTACATTATGTAATTTTTCTAAAGGAAGAAAAGTTTGAATAGCATAATAGCATTTTCACATGTCCTTTATATATGTTGTGAGTTTGTTTTTATTTTATATTGAGAGCGCAAGTAAAGTAACATTCTTATATATTGCTAGTGGAAATATCATTTATCTTATAAACCTTCAAAATATACAAGGCCAGACATCTCTTATAAAAATTTTTTATGCAAAGGAAGAAGTGGAAACACATGTATAGTTGTTTGCACATGAATAATATTTTACAGCATTGTTTATGAACAATAAAGCAGATAATGTAAAGATTAATAGTAGAGAACCAGTTAGGTAAATAAGTTATGGCATGTCTATCTAATAAAACATTATGTACCACTTAACTGATAAAGAATTATTTTAAATTTAGATAGGCTCTTATGATATTTTAAATTAAAATGTTTATAAAATATATACTGTATTTGGCCATGTATAATGTGCTCCCCTGTATAATTTGTACCCATATTTTCAGCACAAACTTTTAGGAAAAAAACTTTCATTTTAATTCAATTGTTTATTTATTTATATTTAGAAACAAAACTGCTGATCATATTCCAGGGTATTATTTTTACTGTTATTGCTTTCTAGAGTTACACTTTCTATACATAAGCATAAATAAAAGAATTAAAAACATTTATATAGATATGAAATTAGTACTACTCATGCATAATGTGCATCCTTATTTTTCCCTTAAAAATGTGGGCCAAAAAGTGTGCATAATACATGGCAAAATATATGTGAATACACATACGCCCCTACATATGTATGCATCACTAAACACACACACACACACACACACACACAGTCTCTTTGGGGCTTTCTGATTATTTCCTAAAGGTAAATTTCTAGAGACATAAATTTTGTGTCTGATCACAAGTATATTTTAAAGGGTATTGATGTTAATTGCAAAATTACCTTTCAGAAGATTTATAGACATCACTTTACAGACATAATTTAAAAAATACTAACATTGACTCTGGTGGTCATTTCTGAGTGCATTATAATTTCCATTTTTATTTTTTATTCTTTTGCACAGTAAATCTATTGCATCAAGGGCTTGGGAGGCAGAGGAGTTCCTCAGAGGAGCTCTGAGGTGAACAGAAATGGATGGGTCATGCCCCAGGCACAGGCTCTGCAGAGGTCCTGACCACCCCTGTTCTACAGCTTGTGGCGACAGGGTCAGGTGCCTATCTTTCTGTTTGCCTCAGTAGTAAGCAGTAACAATGCAGAGTGCCCTTTCAGATTTAGATTTAAAATGCAAATAACCTATCTATACACACAGCTGCCATTCTGCATAATACTTTTAGCAGTGCTTAAAGAGGGACTTAAAAGAGACCGCCTCCTAAGCCCCTACATATTTTTAAGCACCCTTCATTGGAATATATGTATAATTCAATCAATATAGTGAAGTGTCATGTCTGGCACTTGCATTATCTGAAGTAATTATTCTTTTAACCTAAGGGCTCATTATAAATGTATAGTAAAAAGTAATATCATTTAGTGTTTCTGAAACCCCTATTTGGCAGAAGGGAACAGAAATTAGTGTAGCATATAAAGGGTAATACCCAGAGCTCTGGAATTCATATACAGAGAATCTTGATAAATAGAATATAAAATGTTTTTTCAATGTGTTAAGTGTTTGCACATCTCCTACCAGTTGTTGTCACATTACCAGTAGCACTGAATCACCACTTGCTGAGGACAGACCTAATACTAAAAGTGTGTCTCCACCAGCCTAGCTTTGGTCTGTTTGAAGAAACTGTACAGTTTGCTGTGACATATTACTGAATTAGAATTGATGTAGCAAGGAATGGGAAGGCTGAGCTCGAGGTAATTTGGATGAATTTTAAAACATGAGAGGGCCGTGGCAATTATAATAAATAATGGTGGGAAAAGGCTGTTTTAAAAAATTATATTGAATGATTTTAGGGTAAAATGTATTCTCTAAAGAACTTCAAAGAGCTAATAGCACAAGTAAAAAAATTGGCGAAGAACATGAAAGTTTACAAATGAAGATAAATAGCAACCATAACAGAATGAGCAAGAACAGAAAATTGTATTTTATTTTAATAACAAGAATGATTTGCTTTTCATGATGTGACAAAAACATGAAGACTAAACAGATCCTAATTGAAATTCTGAATGCACACCTTGTACTTAGGGTGGGATACACATGAGGCCCCCAGAGAAACAAACGCTGGGTACGCAGGGAGTGAGAGCCCAGAGGGGACGGATAAGGGACTAGACAGATGGATAAACATTCGTGGTTGAGTCTCCCTCTACTTGAATTACATTGCCAAGGTCAAAAAAGAGCTGAGGTCTGTGAAAAGCAGCAGCTGTGCTTTGTGTGGCCAAATTTCAACAACTAAATCAAAGCAAGAGTCTAGGAAGCGTAATAAAATATAAACATTTGATTATTGTCATCCAAGGAGAAAGCATGCATGTTAGAAAACTGAGGAACAAAGAGACAAAATCTGGCGGCTAGTATGAGTGTTGCTATTTTAAAATTCCTATGACCTTGGTCGAACTCTTCATCTCTCTGAAACTCTGTTTCTTAATTTCCTTTGTGTATCTCTTGTACACAGTCCTTGGAGTCATCTTAAGATAGCGGCTATTTGTCTTGGTTCTAGTGAGAGACATACAGGGAAAGTTCAAAGCTCAACTTTGTCATAAACCATTGGATCATTTACGTTATTCTCTGCAGGTTATAGTCTCCTTAACTTTAAAATAGGTGTGTTAGAAATGGAGATACATGGAGGATTATCAGCAGGGAGTTGGAGAGGGAAATAAGGGAAAAGGTGTAGGGAATAAGGATCATAGATAAGAAGTAGGGACAAAATAAGACAGGAGGAGGTTAAGAATGATATAAGAGAAGCCAAAGAACTTATATGTATGACCCATGAACATGAACTAAGGGGAGGGGATTGCAGGGTGGAGAGGAATAAAGGGGAGAAAAAAATGGGACAACTGTAATAGCATAGTCAGTAAAATGTATTTTAAAAAATAGATATGTTAGCGGTGCCTATCTTTTCAGGTTGTTAGGGTAATTCAGCACAGGTGAAGCATTCAGTTCAGTGTCTAGAATATAGCAAGCACTCACAAAATACTTGCTGCTGCTATGAAATGACGCTTTTCTAATATATCTATCAAAAATGAGAATAATGACTCCAGACATTAGCAAAATTAAATTATTTTCAGGAAATGTCTTCTTTTTATTTTTTACCTGATTTTTATATCATTACTGAAAATAAAAAGGGAACCATGGTTTCTTAATTACGTACATACAGTTTTTAAAAACGTGAAAGTTTCCTTTTGTGTGTGTTATGCAGTAGGCCCCCTGTACCTGCAGTTTTGCATTCTGTGGTTTCAGTTACCAGTGTCTGAAAATGTTAAATGGAAAATCCCATAAATAGAACATCCATAAGTTTTAAATTGTGTGCCATTCTGAGTAACATGACAAAATTTCATGCCATCCGTTTCTTCCTGCCCAGGGCGTGAATCATCCCTTTGTCCAGTGTCTCCACACTGTATGTGTTCCCTGACAGTGGGTGGGCCACTTAGGAACCCTCTCAGTCATCAGATTGACTCTCACGGTATCTCAAGGGTTGCTTGTGTTCAAGTAACCCTTATTTTACTAATATTTCATTCACCTCATCACACAGGCATTTTATCATCTCACGTCATCACAAGAAGAAGGGTCAACAGTGTGCAATAGATATTTTGAGAGAGAAAGACCATGTTCACATAACTTTTGTTTCAGTACATTGTTATACATGTTCTGTTTTATTATTAGTTACTGTTATTAATCTCCCACTGTACCTAATTTATAAATTAAACCTTATTATATGTATATATGCATAGGAAAACAGTATAGAGAGAGTTCAATACTACCTATGGTTTCAGGCATCCACTGGGGTCTTGGAACATACCCCTGCAGGTAAGGGTGGACCACTGTACTCTCAATTCTGTGTTGTTACCCTCATAAGAGGCTTTCACCTTTGCTGTGGTGAAGTATCAAAGAAAAGATAAGTCTATTTTAATTGGTATTTGTTCATCAGTTAATCTTAGACATAGCTCAAAGGGGATTCAAAGCATTTCTCCTTTCAAATTAACTAGAAATCTCCCACGAATCCTTGCTCTCCTAATATACGTGTGGTGGTCAGAGAGCTCATGCACTGGGGTCAGGTTGCCTGGCTGTGTGTGCTGGCTTGACCAGGTACTAGCTGTGGAAACTTGGGCAAGTTGCTTAATCTTTCTAGGTCAGTTTCCACAATCTTAGAAAGACTGTAAGATAGAATGGATATAAAGTGTCCACTATGATGGTTGGTATATTTTTAAATCCCTGCATGGCAAAAAGTAAGACCTGTTAGTCATTATTAGTTATCATTATAAATTTTCCATTAAGGTCTACAAAATTGACCATCCTAGAAGGTATTAGAGCATGTAGCAGCTACAGAGAAGGCCCATCTGGAACTAAGCCATTAAAAATTTATTTGTGTTTAAATCACCACATGAAATCTTTGGTAATTACGAAAAATTGCGATGGTTCTAAATGGATTTGACACTAGATTTTCCTAGTGAGAATTTGTTATCTATTTTATATAATACTGAGCTTCAAGGTCCTCTGTATTATTTGAAAAGAAACTTTACAGTGAAAAAAATCCTAATACCTATTTATAATCATTCAATATTTTTCTTTCAATTTACCAATTGTATGTGCACCAGAAAATATTTTTTAAGCCTAAGAACTAAAAACTTGCAGATGAAACCAACAGTTGCCCTCTCTCTTATTCTTATGTTTTTTCCCTTAAATCTGAAAAATAAATATAAAATTATTTTATTACTATTTTGATTAATGCTCTATACTGAACTTTTCTCTTTCTAGAATTCAGTAGCCATAGACTATAGGGAATATTAGAGCACACGCTTGAGATTTGTGAGGAAAATATTTCTAGAACTTCTGGAATCCAATATTTCCCAACAAGACTATAGCACAACCTTTCCCCAATAAAATATAGCAAGAAATTTTAGGCTGTAGGTGGCCTTTGAGCTCATAATCTAGACTAGTAAGTGATGATGTTAATAATAATACATGATCTTTACAATGTTTCTAGCCTTCTCTAATCCTCACACCAATTTCATGAAGTGGGTAGTATTGCTACTGTCCTCACTTTAAAGATGAGGAAAGTGGAGTACAAAGATGCTATGCTAGGTGCTCTTTAGTGATGGTGGCAAAATGTTCACTCAGGCAGTCTGGTTCCAGAGTGCACCTAGATAGGCACTTGCTATCTTGCCTTGAAATGAGGACCATGGAAATCCTGCAGAACGCTACTGTCATAGATCCACTCCACGTGCCTGTCACTGTGCTAAGTCTTGTTCAGAGCCTTATTGTATTACAGATGGTATGCTGTCCACACTCACCAAAGGAATGTCTCTCCCGCAGGATTTTGATCTGTGCCTCAGCAAAGTTTGTTGTCGTAGGTCAATGAACCATCAGGCACTTGCAAAATATGCACAACAGGGGGATTATTTTTCTGATTCTCAAAAGTCTTCTAGAAATATAATGATAAATGTACAGCCAGTTGGAATAACTATAACTTGGTGAAAGCAAGCTATTTAACAGATCTCTTTTTTAAAGACAAAAATTTAAAATGTCACATACTGAAATTCATTAACACTTTGTAACTTTGTTTCCTCATATTTGTGAAGTATAGATGAAGACAAACAACCTTATGTCATCTTTCCTCCTCCCTCCCTCCTTCCTTCCTTCCTTCGTTCCTTCCTTCCTTCCTTCTTTCCTTCCTTCCCTTTTTCTTTCTGTCCTTTTTTAACTTTTTTCTAGTCATACTTATGGACCCCATGACAAGCCTCTAAGACTGCATGGACAGAATAGGGCAAGGATAAGTGAAGCTTATGATGAGGACAGAAAACCACATTTCTATTTCTTTTCCTTTATGTTTTTCTCTTCCCTTAGACTTATAGGGAGGAGCCTGAGCAGTTTCCCTCTTTGAAATGTGCTTGCCCTGCACTATCAGACATTGATCAGGATGGGACTCATGGGTAAGGAAGGTAAAGTACAGGCTCCTTAGGGCTACTCTTTTCTGGATACCAGAGAGAAGGATACGAGAGGGGAGTCAAGGTGGCGGTAAACCCCATCCTAGCACAGCAGGAAAGGAGAGTGTATGGAATTGAAGGCAAAACCCCTTTCCAAGAATCAGAATGTTGAGCCTGGAATCTATGTCTTATCTTCCTTGTCTTAATTTAGTAAATGTCAATAAACACAGGGGTGGGCTAAAGTAGATTTACAGTTATAACACAAATAAATAATACAACAATTAATAAATAACAATATGGGAATAAACTCTGTTTTGATACTGACCACTGTAAACCTCCTTCACCCCACCCCCCATGTTTATTGAGCTCTCACTGACTCATTGTTAATACAGTGAAAAAAAAAACCCTCCCCCCTAAAATACTCCAGTATTTTTCTTGATGGTGGGAGGACTTTGCCTTGGTCAGGGAGAATATTTTAAATATTTTGTTCCCAGCAAAAGACCACCATGAAAATTCACCTTATCTGTGGAAAACCTTTGTGTAAATATTTCATTCATGCCCTTTTAGAATTTTCAAGGCTTTTTCCCTTCTTATTAGAACCATCCTCTTCTTTTCTCCTCTTTACAGAAGTTTATACCCTCATCTATTCTGAGTCTTACCCTCTTCCCAAAGTTTAGAGTGATGTGTTTAAATTAAAACTGTATTATTCACCAAAATAGCTCTTTGTTTAGAAGATGTATTTTAAAATGTACTTGGAATGGGGAATGAGCATGAAAAGTTGAGCTCCAGCGTGAAAATAAACTGTAAGACAATCCCAGAGAGACTTAGGAGTGGAATTTGTTTCTAAGAAGTTTAGCTGGGGGAGAAGGAGGGAGGAAGGAAGTGGAGGGTGAAGCTGTGTTACAGAGCGGGCATTCCTCAATGTCCTCGGCACATGTGTGTAGTTTTGTGTGGGTGTGTAACACAATGAAGGGACTGGGTATTAGAATAGACAGGGGATGAATCCGAGGAAGCGTGTATGGCTGCAAGAGCCTCAGACAGAAGATTATGGCTTTTCAAGGGATATAGAATTGAAGCTGGAAAATCAGGCCATATTTGCTGTCATTTCCAAAGTCCCAACCATATAGGAAAGTCTACCTTGTTTTAAAGTTGTGGTGGAGGCCAGCAGAAATTTTGGGTATTAATGCTGCCCTTTCAATAGCATCATTAAGGGATTTAAAGAAGGAGAGTGGGAGAAGTAGATTTATGGCTTGAGGAGATTGCCTGGTGGTTTGGCACAGGACCTGGAAACAAGGGCATCATGTTAGCAGGCAGAGAAATGCAGGACAGAGTGGGGGACTGAGGAGTTGGGCTCATCAGTATACTGTTGGCTGTGCAAACCTATAACATGGGTGAGCATATGCATGTAGTAAGTGTGCATAAGCTAAGTGTGTGTTTGTGCACAGGCGCTGTGGAGAAGCAAGACAAGAGGGAGTAGGAACTCTGGGGAACAGGAGCAAAGTGACTGACATTTGTCATATGTAAGAGATTGTTTGATTATAAAAGTAAAATTGTATGAACTTGTGAAGAAAGCTACACTTTGTTCTTAGCAATATAATTTTGTAATATCTCCCTAATTCTCCAGAGAGGACAGCAAAAATAGGTCAAAAGTTTCAAGATTCCCTGCCCCTTGTCACAGAGAATTGGAAGATGAGCTTCCTAGAAAGTTCCAAGAAGAATCTTCATATAAACACACAGATAATTTCTAGAGTTCAGATGGAGGGCAGATGACAGCTAGTGGGGTGGGGAGGTTAGGAGGTGGAAGTACTGAGCAAAAAGGAAGAAGGACTCATGGACATGGACAACAGTCTGATGGTGATTGTTGGGGTGAGGGGAGTATAAGGGGACTAATCGGTAGTGGAAAGAATAGAATAAAGATTAAATTAAAATGAAAAAAAGAGGCCCTGGCTGGTGTAGCTCAGTGGATTGAGCACAGGCTGCGAACCAAAGTGTCACAGGTTCGATTCCCATTCAGGGTACATGCCTGGGTTGCAGGCCATGGCCCCCAGCAACCACACATTGATGTTTCTCTCTATCTCTCTCTCTCTCTCTCTCCCTTCCCTCTCTGAAAATAAATAAATAAATAAATAAAATCTTTAAAAAAAATGAAAAAAAGAATGAATCATTTCCAGTTAGATTTGCTTTAAAAATTTTCATAATTCCCAGTAAAAAAGTTGGGAAAAGAGTCCTTTCTTTACCACATTGTAGTTTATTTAAAGTACATCCATTCTCATTCATATTTCTGGAAAATTAATAATTTTCACAAACCCTGTAAAACATTAATATGTGGCATTATACATCATTACAAAGACCCTTTACACTTTACATTCAAAACAGTTTTAATTGCAAGAACTTAATTTTGGTATGTGTACAGGGTTAAGAAAGATGTGGCAGCAGATAAAGTTGTCTAATTTTGACCAAATTTTTAGCAGGTTCTTTAAGTAAACATCCTGTACTATGTCTGAATAATGTCATAAGAAGTTTTAATATATTGTAAAACTTTGCGTGATCCTTTTTCCAATGCGACATGTTCTTTTTTCCTTCTGCATTTTGTTGTACAAACCTTTAATAACTATTGTAGCAAGAAGAGCATAAAGAATAATAAGCAAATGATTAGACCAAGTAATTAGAAATATGTTAATATTGATCAGAAGAGAGTGACATAATCTAAGAGGTGGTGAGGCCTGGTGATGATTATTCTATTTTCTGTCACTTCTGGCCAATGTTTTCAGACACCCGATCCTTCCTCCCCTGTGTCCACAGGAATATGAGGTCTTTTTCTAAAGGACACTGGTGTCCTCAGGACAGATCTTATATGCAACTAAAACAATGCGCTCGATCATTGGTTGTGCATATTATTCCCAACTGCTAGGTCAGAAGAGGGAACATTCCTGACAGTGTTGATTACTACTGAAGAGTTACAACATAGAAAAAATATATCCACAATGTTCTAGCTTTCAAACACAACCACAAAAATATGGTTCCTGGCTGGACACAGAATAAAACACATTTTCAAAACACCTATTTGGCATATTTCCACAACATTTGTGCCAAAAAGTCAAACCCTGTAAACATCTAAGGTTTCAGAGACATTTTGTACTTTTCATGTAGTATACTCACTCAAAAATCTTGAAATAGAAAGTTGTTTTTGGATAAAGCTTCCCTCTTTTGAAAATAAAATACACTGTGCCAATTTTTATTTGACAGTATATTTTTTCAAAATCATTACTGAAGCAAATAAAAACAAACATTTCAGTGTTTGCTTTTGTATTTTAATCACACATTATTTTTTGTTCAATGAACTTCTCTCCTTGAAATGCTTATTTTGAGTTATCAATTGTGTATAGATTCTATCTATACAATCTATACAATTGTGTATAGATTCTTTTCCATGCTTTTTGACTGATATTTTACTTAAAATAAATTTTTTACTTAATTTATTCCTTGCCTTATAACTCATAGAAAAATAAGGTACAGGTATGAATTATGTATATGGTGATTGGTCTTCATATGGCCAATTTGATTTGATTAACTGGATGATAAACATTAGAAGACAATACTGAGGTTTGAGAGACTGTATTTTCAATGAGCCTACTCTTTTATTGGTATAATTCAGGTACATTGGTATAGAGAGGCAGTATGTGACTGCTAAGAATAAAAAGTTTTCATTGCATGTGTAAACATGTGGCAAGCGCATAATTGGAGGTATTCTCACTATTGCATATCTAGAGCTTTGTGAGCAGTTGTAATTACCAATAAATGAGCAACAAAGTGGTTAAAATATTTGGAAGTAATGAAACCAGGGGCTTTGATACACTTGTCTTGCAAAAACCCAGCTGGGGATACGGAAGGGATTTGAAAGGTGGTTTTATAGTATGACTCAAGCCTTCACAGTACTGAAACAGCTGAGGAAGTTTTTAAAGCCATCAAAATTATCTCTGTTGAGTCATGTGCCATTATGCTTATAATCCATCCCAGTGATTTGAAACTGGTGTGCCACAGGAATTTTTACAACATTGCAACACTTGACTATTTAGTTATAGGCACTGACCTATTTTCCCTTAGATGGTCAAATAAAAAAATGACAACAGCCAACACAATAGCTGTCTGATGTGAATGCATCAAAATTATACCTTTTTTGTTTTATGGCAAAAAAACATATTTTTGGGTGTGCCACGAAAATGTTAGCAATTGGTTAATGCATGCTGTGAAATGAAAAAGGTTGAAATTCGCTGATCCAGACCGATAACGTAATAAGTGTCATTTAATGAGCAGATACTATATTATCCGTCTATTATGTGACTAAGTGATTCGCATACATCATCTGACTGAATCTGTACAAATACATCATTTTAAATATTGACTTATAATCTAAGCAAGCTTAAATAACTTGTTTCAGAGTTACAACTAAGAAGGATCAAAATGAGTATTCTGAACCAAGTTTTGTTTGATTTTATATCCTCTGGACATTCTATCTATGCAGCTACTTTTCCTGGGATAGAATATTAATTATTACTTTAAGTGCCACATAAAATGCTAATGACCCACTTTCCAAAGCCAGTCCATGTACAAATGGACAGCAAAAAAGTACTACATAGATTTAATCAATAAGATCTCATATACATTTGGGAACCACTCATATATCTGTGTAATGTATTACTTCTGATCAGAATAGGAATCAAAAAAGGGCATGTGTTCTTTGAGCGGATAATGGGAGGTTTGGCACCAACAGGACACCAAGCCCCAGAGAACTGAAAACACATAATGACATATTTAGAATAGTGATGTTCCTTTAGCCTTGTCAATTCCTATGAAAGCTGGCCTTAGCATTAAGACAGTTGTCACAAGAGTAACTATTAGTCATCCGTGGTTTTAGCCACCATTTACCTTCTCTCATACCCTGCCCAAAACTCACAGGGATTGCTACCGGGCTATTTAAATGGCACCAGACCAGACAGACAGGAGAGTACTATCTGGCAAAAACAAAACAAAACAAAATAAAACAACAAAAAAACCATAATGATTTTTGAACTTTAAAATATTGCACCAATTTATTTTAGAAAAATTATTTGAAAATGCAAAAAAGAAAATATTGCAAAGATTCTTTCCATTCATTGATAACTAACTAACTAAATAACTAAATAAATAAATTTGCTTTTATAAACATTTGTTAAGGAACTTAACTCTGAAAGGAAAAATGGATGAATATTGCCCTTTGAAACAAAGCTTCATAGCCTTTGAAATTCAAAGGCAAGAATAATGTTCTAGCTTATAAGTGTATAACATATTTTTAACAGAACCTGAACACAGGTGTTGAACAAATATAGCTAAATTTACTACTGATGGTATTTTATATTCTTAACTATTGTGTTTAACTACTAGTTGGTTTCATTATTAATTAAATTTATTTCAACATATGAGATCTGTCCAGAAGGTATCTAGCCATTTAATAGGAAAAATAGAGACATTTGTTGAAGAAGGTACAAGAAATATTGTACATAGGACAATGATGCCTCAGTACCTTTCGAAGTAGGCACCTTGGGACCTCACACAGTTCTCCCAATTGCCATCAGCCGCCCATCATATTTTCCTGAATTTCATCGACAATCTGAAATCTCTTCCCTTTCAAAGGTGATTTTAGTTTCGGAAAAAGCCCAAAGTCGAAGGGCACCAAATCTGGGATGTAGGGAGGCTGAGTCACCTGAGTAATTTGACGTTTTACCAAAAAACTCTCCAAGAGACATGATGCATGAGGGGGCACATTGCTGTGATGGAGCTGCCAGTCACCAGTCACCCATAGCTGTGGCTTTCTGATTCATCTCAGTAGTTTCCATGGAGGAATGTTCAAGGTTGACACAAAATGTGATACAGATTTGTTGCTCTACTCACTCAGTCAGTTGGAATGCAATGGCCACACAGTGCACATGCTCACTCAGTGGCATCTACTGCCTCCACTGATAATACAGTGAAGTTATCTTTGTTTACACACGCACATTCCAGTCTATTCTCCTTGGCTGCCATGTTACATCAATGTCACGCAAACTATTTTTGTCATATTAACAATGGTTGGACTTTTTCTGGATAGAGCTTGTATAGTATTCATTAGTTTTGCTATATAATGAAATTTAGTCTATTAATGAATACTTTACTTAAATGTGAATACTTTATTCAAATTTCAATACTTATAGACAAGCTCTGTAAGTATTTCATATTAAACTAATTGGTCAGTATAAAAATCTTCACTAGAATTACTTTGGGATCAATGGAAATGAAATATTCATAACTCAGTTTATTGCAAAGCTTTTCTTTCTAGAAATCTAGTTTTCCCTCTGCTCTCCTGATGATTAATACTAAAGCCATTTGGAAGACAAGTCTTAAGGCATGATGTACATTAAGCAATCTAATCTAATTTTTGAATCAAATTCCAGAAAGTATAATCAAATATGGATTAGTTAGTTTATTTTGGATCACACTATCACCAATAAATGTCTCATATATTTATAAGATTATATAAACCATGGATCTGAGTCTTGAAAATTTGACTTAATTGATTTGTTATCACTTTTGAAATTATTGTTGGAACTATTGTCCCCATGATAAGATTTTACAAAGCTCAAGATCTGACATTCAAGGATAGAGAGGACTCAAGACATTTCCATGAGCTTTTCAGATGATGTTAATTATAAGCCCTTCCAAGGTAACATCTCAGACTGGCAGAAAAGCCCATCTCTCTCTCTTTTCTGCCCTATCCTTTTACATACCTATTACAGATAACATAAACCATGAGAGTATTGCCTTCTTTGAAAGGCTATCACCATTGTAAATTTTATGCTTTTTATCATACAAGAGTGATTTATTAAATATTTTAAATGGCTACAAGCTTTCACTTTAATGGGATTTATTTGAGTATGGAGAAGTGACTGGAGAAATTCAACAACATTTAGATCAGAGCCTCTCACACCATCAGAGTCATCAGGGGCTTGCTAAAACTCACATTGCTGGCCCTCCCCCAGGCATGCATGTTCCCTCAGAGGGAGCTTAGCCCCAGAATTTGCTTCTCTATCAAGTTGCCAGAGGATGAGCAGCAGACCACACTTTGAGTGGCAATTGTTAACCAGTAGTTAAATTTCATTTTTTCTTGTGTAAATGTAAAGATATAAACAAATAAAAGAAAATAAAATGTCCAAGATAAATATTAACTGCCAATTGTTATTGATATTATTAAGCCCATATCAATAATAACTTTGAAAATGTTAAAGATTTTCAGTAAGTGAATGAAACCCTTAACATGTGTTTGAAGCATGGCTTATCACAATTTTTTTAATCCTTACCCAAGAATATGTTTATTGATTTTAGAAAGGGCAGAAGGGGGAGAGAGAGAGAGAGAGAGATTCTGGTATCAACATGAGAGGGAAATATTCATCAGTTGTCTCTATGCCCCGACTGGGAATCAAACCTGCAACTTGCAACCTTTTGGTGTATGGAATGGTATTCCAACTAACTGAACCACCCAGGCAGGGCTTATCTCAATATTTTAAGGTTTCATCTCATTAGCAACTGTACCAATTCCAGAAATACTTGTATCCTATCGTGAAACAACAACAAAATCCATGCTTAAAATGAAGGCCAAGTCACTCTGCACATTACTGTGGTAAATCTTCCTTCATACTACTAAATAAATTCCCTTTGGGTGATGATAACAAATAGCCCATAGAAATTGGATTTTGTGTTTATAATAATCCACCCATGTTGTTTTCTTTTTCCATAACAGCCAATACTTTGGGACACAACTATTGAAAAAAATGTGCACAGTAAAGATCATATTTAGAGTAGAAAGAAGTAAAAATAAGCAATGTATGTTATTATAATAGTTTTAATTTACTGTAAGATATTTCAGCATAAACAGTTTGAACTTACAGCACAAGTTAATTTAAGCTTCACTTCTGAGGCTGTTCTAACAGCAAATCCACTTTCTGTTTTGTTTGCATTATTTCAGAATGGCTACCCTCTTGAAACATTTAGAAGAAATATTTCAGTTCTCCATCCTTGGACTACATTTCAGGCTTTTGATAAATAGCACACTGAGTTAACACATCAAGTGTTGTTTGTTAGTATATTGGTTCTTATTGGTGAAATTAGTCATTCAAGGTATGTGCACTACTAAAATACACAAATCTGTCAAGGTCAGCAGCAGACAGACAAGGATCCCTTAAGGGTCTTGTAACAAGAACTTGGTTTCTGGAGGGTTTCTTGTTGTCTAATTCTGCCCAAGTCAAGGGTCATCAAATCCTGCCTCAGAAAGATTATTATGTCTGTTTCAAAACAGAAGGATTCATGGAGTTTACAGATAAGGCTGTAGAAACTGTTTGGAGCTTGCTTGCTAATAAATGCTTTTGTAAATGATATATGTGTGGGCATTGCTTTCATTATATCCTGATGGCAAAACTGTAGGGGAGTATCTAATCCCCCACAGAAAATCTTTTCCCTGGAGCAGCTATTATTATAAATAGAACATATGCATTATTTATGACCATAGGTTCAAGTCAGATAGTACTATTTGGTGGAATCGGTCAGTTTTCAACAATTAAATGTCCCCTTTTGGCTGCTTTTGCTCTAGTTGCCCTCTAACATGTTTAAGAAAAATTCATTTCCTGTTTCTCAAGAATTCAATGGAATAAAATCATAACTGAGCAAATAAACTGAAATGTTTTATATCAGAACTAGACTTAATAAGTTAATTATGTAAAAATCTGCAATTTTTAACTTTGCATTTTTTTAATAAAAATATCCTAAAGGCACAATTGTGTAAAGATAATTTCTGCTATACAAGGACATAGTATAAAGTAGTTTGCTACAGTAAAAAAAAACAAGTAAACAAAAATTAATGAGCAAAATGAATAGAGATACCTCTTTTAAAAATTCATGCAAGTTTTATGTTTGATTTTAACTGTTTTATATATATATACACACATGTGTATGTATATACACACATACATATATACATATATACATGTATATACATATAAACACACAAATATTTGTGTGTGTGTATATACATACATACACACATATAAATTAAGTTCTGTCCAGAAAAAGTCCAGCCACCATTAATACAACGAGAATGGTTTGTGCAACATCAATGTAAATTGGCAGCCAAGGAGAGTGGGCTGGTATGCACATGTGTGAACAGTGATGACTTCACTGTACGAGTCAGTGGGGGCAGTAGAAGCTGTTGAGTGAGCATGTGTACCGTATGGCTGATACATTCAAACTGACTGAGAGAGCAGAACAATGCATCTGTATCACATTTTGTGTTAAGCTTGAACATTCCTCTGCAAAATTATTCAGATAATTCAGAAGGCCATAACTAGGGGAAATGGGTGATTGGCAGCTGCATCACAACGATGTGCCACTCATGCATCATGTCTCTTGGAGAGTTTTTTGGTGAAACGTCAAATCACCCAGATGACTCAGCCCCCCTACATCCCAGATTTGTCACCCTACTATTTCGAGCTGTTTCCCAAACTACAATCACCTTTGAAAGGGAGGAGATTTCAGACTGTCGATGAGATTCAGGGAAATATGATAAGGCAGCTTATGGCAATTGGGAGAACTGTGTGAGGTCTCAAAGGGCCCACTTTAAGGGGACTGAGCATCACTGTCCTATGTGCAATGTTTTTTTCTATCTTGTATCTTTTTTGATAAATGTCTCTATTTGTCATATTACAGGCCTACATACCTTCTGGAATATATATACAGACACATACATTTGTACATATATATGTACTATTTTAAGTCATGTCCAGCTCAAACACATTTTTATTTTATACAAATCTCTGAGCTTATGTGATGTTGTAGGAATTTATCATCAATGGCCTTTAGGTGGACTGCAGTCCTCAGACATCCAGCCTAAGGGAGGGTGTGGTAAGGGTTAGTGCCAGGAACAAATCTTGATCTTAGGGAATTTATTTTATTGCATCTTCTTCCTAGGAAGAGTGATACATAGATAGTAAATTATAAGCTGGATGCCAAATTTAGCAACCTCTAAGATAACCCCATGAACAGAGCTAGTTTTTGAGGCATGAGTGATGGAGGTAAACACCGAAAGATATGAATTTTCTGAGATTCAGTTTTGGGATTTTGAGAAGCTTCCTTGGTTACAGAGTGAGGCAGACTCCAGCCAGCGGGGTCCATGTGTTGTGGCTGTGATGAACAAATTCACACAGGCTACAGAAGTCCTATGGAGAAAAAGGGATGGCATGGCCACTATCTGAATAAGAGAGGGCCCCAACCCCTGCCAGAACAGTCTTTTATTGCTTTTCTGGGCACATTACATCAAGGATGGTCCTCATTTACTATGCGCAGGATCACTTTAGGTGATAACCTTTTACAGATAACAAAGGAGAGGATGTCAGTAATTACTACAAAGAAAAGGATGTTTGCAAATGCAAGGGGTAAACTGGTTGAACTGGTTACACTGCATTCTTGGGAGGCTTAGCATGGACTTTAGGAAGTAACTTTAAAGATATGCAGTAAACATTTGCTGCCCCAATTTAGGGTTATGGAGTTTTAGCAAAAAGTAAGCCTCAAAGCAGCCTAGGTACAATACAGGCTTGATTCCCCATGGGAAAACCGATCTGTGGGCCAGATTCCTGTGTGCCGACTCACTCCTGCCAGTTTTCCGAATCAGGGGCTAGGCTATATTTGCCATTGCCAGGCAGATTGGTTCCCTGTAACAGAGGAGTGGCATTTTGTTAGGTTTCCATGAGGACCAGAAAACTTAGAACTTTAATGGGTTTAGAGTTATAGTTAAAGAGCAGTTTATTAAATATTCTATGCTATGTGTGAGTTTTATGGAAGGAGAATAGGTGAATTGGTCTCATTCACTGAAAGAGCTGTCTCCCAAATATTGATCCCTTAGAGGAAGTAAAGGTACTCATCCCAAAGATTTTTATTCTTCCTAGTGTTTAAAAAATATTAGTTTTGGTTATCCTTATTAAAAAAAATACATTCACTTTCTTACCCACTTTAGATTTCTAGGCAGTAGGGATATTATTACTGCTACTACTACTGACAATAATAAATTATTTTTAGTTACTTGTGCCAGCTTGAGGTCTATACATTTTGCACTTCTTCTAGATTTGCTTTTACAGAAATGGTACTTTCAGAACCACAGCATCATTCTAGTATTTCCTTCCTGAGAAAAACCTACTGGTCTGGTACTTGATTCATCTAAGAGACTGAGGTTAGCTTTTATTTTTCTGAACCATTTGGAATCTGTCTTCTACAGTTTCAATGTGATATTTGGGTCTGACCTTCTCAGACTCCTCTTTCACAATTATCCCCCCTGCTTCTCAGCATTGCCTTTAGTTGACATCAATATGGATATAAAGAATTGTTAACTCTATTTATTGGACTTCCATAAAAAATCAGGAATCATTTCAATATTTCAGGGGGAAGAAATATGTGCAATTTGTTATAAAATTGTTGGAGGAACCAGAGCAAAAATAGAAGAATATGTGTTATCTTAAAATCAAGAAACTGATAATTCCTTTGGTCTGGAAGCCACCAACCTTTTGCCCCTACCTCACTGCTTCTTGAGTAGCCACTGATGAAGTCCAACCCCAACGCTTCCTTCCTCCCATCTGTCTCCGTCTGGTGTCTCCTATTGGTGGAAAACAATTGGAAAAGTAGTTGGAGAAGTGCCATTTTCAGGTTAACAAAATCCATCATTAGAGAGCATAATCTGGAAGAGCAGATGTGAGTCTAACAAATATATTTGCTGACTAAGACTATAACTGCTATAGAATTTTCAATTATTATCATTTCCCACTTTCTGTAACTGTCTTCTTTATCTGAACTCATTTATGCCTCTTACTGTCTGTATCATCCATAGTATATCACTATTACATACAGTGTCCTTTGTATGGGTTAATTCACATGAACCTCTGCTAAAAAATATAAAATGTTGTGTCTAAGAAAAACAATGACTTTTCTTTTATTGTTTGTCCCAGTGACGTTGGTAGGCCTTGTCCTGGAAGTTTATGGCATGTTCCAGTGAGAGCCATAACAGAATGTTCTAGGGATGGTTCTTCATGTTTTAAGCAAAGAATCAGCAGTTGAAGTCTTTTCTACCAGTGAGTCACTCAACTAGTGTGATGCAACTAAGAAGATACATGATGATAATTTTGGTTGTGCTATTTTTTTTTTGATGTTGGGTGGTTCTTAGTGCATATGCTCTCAAATATAAAATTTTCAAATTTGAAAATCAAACTCTCAAGATATAATTTCTTATAAATAAATGATCTGAATTTTAATATGTTAACCATAAGTATTTAAATATCTTCAAAATGCCAAAGTAATAATGGTGTCTACAGGTGTTAATTACACTGTTTTTTTTTAATATTTATCTTAATTTTGTCATTAAATGTCTCTAACAGTTCATTTCTACTTTAATAACAAATGACCCCTGCCACCTACAGAATTCCCTTTAGGAGCCAGGCAGTATGGAAGGGTCTTTACATGTGATGTATCACTGAATCAATATGCATGCAGTATATTCCAAGTTGAGTGTTATTCTGTTTTATGGATGAGTTTCAATAACTTCTCCTCAAAAAAGTATTGGAATAAATATTCAGAACCCAGTTTGCCAAACTTCAAGTCCATCTTCTTGCCACTGTGCTATGTGAGATGAGCAATCAGCTCCTGTTTCTTAACCAAATAATTCTCACAAATTGTTATCTGTAGATCCATCTTCCTTCTTCTACTCTGTAAATCAAAGGAGGACCAGTGTTGCCTTAAACTTTTTCATGTCTCCTTAGCATTTCCCATAGTGTCCTTTGCTACATAGTAGTGCATGGCATGAATGAATGAATGATTTCAGCAATTCCTCAAGAAAACAGCTTTCTAAAGTTACTTCTGCTGCATAGTTTTCCAGAGAAGGAGCTCCTACCCTTCGTGACAGCATGGATGGAACTGGAGAACATTATGCTAAGTGAAGTAAGCCAGGCGGTGAAAGACAAATACCATATGATCTGACCTATAAGTGGAACCTAATCAACAAAACAAACAAGCAAGCAAAATATAACCAGAGACATTGAAATAAAGAACAATCTGACAGTAACCAGAGGGGAGAGGGGAGGAGGATAGTGGGGAAAGGAAGGGGCAGGGTCGTCAAAGAACAGGTATAAAGGATACATGGAAAAAGCCAAAAGTGGGTAGAATTGAAGGGAGTGGTGGTGGGAAAGTGGACACAACTGTACTTAAATAACAAGATAAATAAATAAATGAATGAATAAATAAATAACAAAAATGTGACTTGTTTGTTTATATTATTTTTATCATCAGTGATATTTGATATCCTGAGGGCTGAAATAAAGTTTCATTTCCAAAATTTCAAAAGCTGAGACAAGAAAAGAATCTGATGCTATTGTAAGCTGTACACAATGGGAATTGTGTTCCTTTTTGCCTTTTTTTTTTCTCCCCTATGATACATGGACTCCATGCTGTTATCAAGTGTCACTGGTGGTGTCACCAGTCTTTGTGTGAATGCACTGGAGTCAGATTGTTTCATCCCAGCTACATGGAGGAGGTCATACCTATTAAGGCTAACTTAGAGGTAGGATTAGTATAGCCACCATATATTTGGGTTTTTGTTTTGTTTGTTTTGTGTTTATCAGATGCTTTGGGCATATTTTCCTTTTTAAAAAATTTTATTAAATTTATTGTGGTCGCATTGGTTAATAGGGTCATATAAGTTTTGAGTGTGCATTTCTAGGGTAATTGATCTGTATATTGCATTGTGTCCCCACCACCCATAGTCACATTTTCAAAACAAATGCATTTTTCCCAAGATGCATGAAAAGAAGTCAGCAATGATTTGGAATTGGAATCATGGACTTGGTCTCCAACACCTTACAGTTAGTAACTAGTATTTTTCATTTTTTTGGTGCCACAGAGTGTTTAAGCAGGAAGGTTTTCACATGCAACTATCCTTAAATGAAATAAGGACAGTGTTTTGCACCTGGGAACTCACTTCTCTGGGAATTTACAGAAAAGTAAAAAGAAGAAGTTTTAGTTTAACATGATTATATGGTAACCATATATTAATATTGCCTCTTTCCCAAGTCATGGATTTCACGTGAAAATTACATTTTATTCCATTCAGTTGGCAGATAAATATACTTTTTATATGGAAGAAGATATTGAGTCTAGGTTTTCTTCTATAATTTTCAAGCTGTCTAAATTTGGGCATGTGCCTATAAATACACTCACCTCATACATGCATAATTAAAGGCTCTTTGCTATATTTATTTCTTGATATTGGCCACAAGCTGTAAATAAGATTCTAAACAAACCATGTTGATTTAGCTGCAGAACTCTGGTAAGAGCTCAAATCAGCTGTTTGCTTGTTCATTTTCCTAGTCACTGATACTGTCCCTGAAACAGGAATTGCAATATGGCATAACAGCAAGAAGGGAAGAGAGAAACAGTGGGGGAGGAAGAGGAAGGGAAGGAGAAGCAGGAAAATGTGAAGGGAGGAGAGATGGTAAAAAAAAAAATGGAGGGGGAGAAAGGGAGGGAAAAGTGGGAGAAACAGGAAGAAAAGCTGTAGGTGGAAGTAAGTGATCAGTAGTGTAAGAGTCACTGATGTTTCCCATGTACTTCAAAGACATGACTAGTTCATTAGGTACAATAGGGAAAAATAAAAAAAATCCTCAAAATAAAAAAAACACAATGAACCCTGAAAAGAAGGAAAAGATAGTACTGATATCTAACACACAGATATATATGTGAACACACTCAGATCAAATTAAAATAACAGTTCAATAAGCTTTCTATAAGTGTCTGAGGAATGGATATTTTTTAATTATGTATTTGTTATTTTTATTAAATTTATTGGAGACATTAAAAATGTTAGCTGGCATACTAGAAATGATGCATATGTAGAGAATTGGCTTTGTTAGTTTCATTATAAGAATTCCAATTTCACTTTTACTTTCTGATAAGAATATTTCCTAGTGTTAATGTACAAGAGGTACATTATATCTTTCAGCATGGCCATAGTGGAGGGGTGTAAAACTCAATCTCACCAGGGGCCACATCAGCCTCAGGGTTGCCTTCAAAAGGCCGAATGTAACTTTAGGGCTGTATAAACGTAACTACTCCTTAACAGTTACTGAATGTTTCAGACCATAAAATGCAGCTAGGTTTTAGAGGAGGAAAATAGGAAAAAAAATGCTGAAACAAAAATGTGGTAAAATATTTAATAGCATCAATAACATAGGCCTCCAGCCCCCACCAAGAGAGCCAGGTAAGCTACATTCAGACTATAAGATGCACTCCCCTTTTCCTCCCAAATTTGAGGGGGGAAATGTGTGTCTTATAGTCTGAAAAATACGGTAAGTGAGAGCTCGGTGCTGCCACCAGGCAGAAACAAGGTGCTGGGCTGGATAAAACCAGGTGGAGGGCCAGATTTGACCTGCGGGCTTTGTGTTTGCCACCTGTGCCCTAGCGATTTAACAAATTAGCCAAGAGCTAATGTACTGAGTGGAGCTCACTTATACTATTTTTTTGAAGACTTTAGTAGAAGGTTTTGAATAACGGGAAAAACAACATACTGCAACAAACATAAGTGTTGGTAAATTAGATAATATAGCTTTTCTTTTCCTGTCTTTTTGTGCTTTAGTTTCAATTTTCATTTCTAAGTTTGTAGGTGGGTCATGTAATTAATTTCTCAAACATCTGCGAATATAAATAGCCAAGCATATTTTTAACTTTATGAATATATAATTCCTTGACTGTCCTAATTCAGCTTGTCATCTACACTCTCTTTTTTTCAGCAACGACTTATAAAAGTCAAAGAAAAACCTTGAATGCTACCTCGAAGGGAGGAAATTTGAATTGTGTTGAACCTCATTTTAATTTTGACAACCTAATTGAACTATATGAAAGTGAGAACAAAATGAACAGCACTTTTGTGTGCTTTTCTGAGATTGAAACTTTAATGGAACTTGTTTTCACTTGTAAACCTTTTCACATCTGAACTTTTTTTCACCTGTAAACCAAAAATCCCATTGCTCAGTGAATTATGTAAAATTTTGCTAATGTTTAGCTCAAACAGAACTGAATTATTTTCTTTGTTCTGATACTCTTGTTTATCATATATGTCTACATTTCACCTTTCAACTCTTTTCATATAAAGTACTATAACATACCACTACATAAAGACATAGTTACATATGATGGTATATGGCCTCTGACAGGTTGGACTTTCAACTTTGTTCATGGGAAAATAATGATTTCATGATAGCATTCTCTATTGCATGAAAACTTTGTGTTGTACGTGTCATCTGGCATGCTGTGTTCAGACAGTGGTGGGCTCAAGGGCTCATCTCAAGATGCAAACACACTGCTTAGAAGGGATCAAATGATTCTGAATCTGACCTTGAGATTTACAGACCTGGAATTGGATGTTTCCCTTGTACTCATAAGGTATCGGGCTTCTAGGGCCTGACTGATTAATGCTGTCTCCTAGGCGATCAGTTAGTAATGGATTTTCAATGAGAAAGATGACAAATAAGGGAGTTAGGCATTCAAGCTCCCTCATCATTCCATCATCTTCTCTGAGTCTGCATATCTCCCTAGGTAGCAATTTCTGTTTGTTTGGAGTTAAATTTAAATGACTAGTACCATCAAATTATGCCAAGAAAGATTTGAGCATATGTGCTACAGGGCAAACCCTGGGGTGTTCAGATCAGAGGATATTATTCTTTGGTCAGAGTGAAAGACCCATTACAAATAAATGTTCTTTGTTACCTGGTCTTTTTATTTCCTTCGCATGTTGCATGCTGAATATGGGTCAGCAGGGAAATGTGCTTTCTAAGACACTAAGGACCAGGCTTGATGGAAACTTTTTTTAGTATAGGCTTCCAAATAATTTCAGCAAGAATAAAGGATTGCCATTCTGGCAGTTGAATGCCTTTGCCCAGAAGTGACATGTCACCTCCATCCATATTTTATCAGTCAAATAGAAGCATGTAATTTCATCTAATTGCAACAAGGGCACCAAAATATTGTCCTATTATAGGTGTCAAAGAAGGAGAATCAGAATATTTACGGACATCCCTAATGACCACAAAAAGCAAAGTGGACTTTTGGAATGTTAGATAACCACATACATCCTTACCCTCACAAAAAAACTAAAGAGAATTTATAGACTTGAAAAGATAACTGTGGTATGGTACTTCAGAACATCAATTAACCAGAGAGAATCTTTTACCTAGGTCAAGACTACAAAGGAGTAGTAGATTAAAATTGAACATTAGTTTATTTTTAAAAAATTATTGTATATTTGACTATTGATATATTCATATGTTTGAAATACAATGAGATTTAAAATGTATGCATTAGTATGTTTAATTTTCACCTTGTCCCTGTCTACCTTATTCCCAACTCATAGGTAAACATTATTATTAGTTTCTTGTGTATTCTTCTGGTGTGTCTTCTGGTTTTTTCACTGGAAAGTATATTCTGGAGTTCTTTCCCTATCATAACATAATGTTTTGTCTTTCGGAGCTACAAGGCATTCTGCAGAGTGAGTGCTCCATAGAGGATACCTGGTTTGTTTACCACAATAAGCTTATAAACCTCATTTGTTGCCTGTGTGGGTTGTACCTAAGGGATAAACACCTTGAAGGGAAATTGCTGTATAAAAGGGAAAACAGATTTTTATACTTCAAAGATATTTCCCAGTTGCATTTCATTTATAATACATTTTTCACAGGTTATTTATACAAGTGCATTGAACAGCTTTTTCATATTTGCCAGTCTGATATATCAGAATTGTCAACTTCATCAAAAATCAATTAATTAAAGGGCTATTGACAAGTTGGAAATCCAAGAAATATTCTTAGACTTTTATATTCAATGCCCCTGACGTTGGAAATCCTTGGGTAATTTCTACCCACTCTGCCAACAACCTACTGTTAAATATACAGTTAACTCCTACCCTCTCTCAGGATTCTGTCATTGCTTGGGCAAGCCATTCTGTTTGAATATGTTGGAATATGATCACCTCTTCTCATGATCCCATTAAAGAATGCACATTACTCATTTCCTTGAAGGTCTAAAATAAATCTTATTGACCTCAGAACAGCAGAGTTGCTGGTACCAGCCTGGTGATGGGAGAGGGGGTGTGAGAGCAAGAGGAATCTCTTCACCCTTCCCATCCTCCCTCACAAATGCCTCTTCCTTTCTTTGTGATAGCTTTCCAAATAAAGCCCTCCTACGTTCAAAACCACCCATCCTCCCCTTTTTGCCCTCCAGTAAAGCCTTATGGACTGCAACATTCTCAAGCTTTGATCTCTTGGTAAGATTATTGGACCCTACACCCCTGTATATCATCATTTGAAAGACCACAAGGATGGATCTCAAAACTCTCTAAAAGTTTAACTACTGCCACGTTCTCTGGCGTGGGCTTCACTTTCTAACAAAATTCTTTTTGTGTTCAGGTAACTGTTGGAAGTAAAAGGCACTATAGCAGCAATAAATAAATAAACCAACAATATCACATATAATTCATGTTTTAATGGGAAAACCATTAATCAACACCTTTTCAGTTTAACAAAGTAATAGGAACAACCTTCCCCTGTACCTCTGTGATGTGAACCCCAAATGAAAAGAGATTTATATGGTTGAACATCTCTCTGTAAGAATGAAAATTTCCAGTTGTGGTAATGTTATCTTCCCTTATTTGGTTCACCCACTCATAAAGCACCGTTCAGCTCTCAGGGTGACCTAATTAGTATTGTTGAACACATAGGACACAGTTCCTCAGATAAATCACTCACTGATTCAGTATTTTCATTGTTTATTCATTAATTTATCCCTCTACTGAACCATGTTGGATCTATCCTTTATCTGCGGGGTCTAGCACAGAGTCTGGGATATAATATACATCTAAGGCTATTGACTGACAGGCTGAGTAAATGAGTTAATGAATTATTAATCTGGTGCCTAGGTAGTGTTTACTGAAAGAAGGTATGTGCTTGCTTTACCCCATGCTAACATGAAGTCTTCTATAAGCAGCAGAAAAACAGTTTAGGGTTTCTTCCATGATATCTGTAGTGGGCAGGAAGGAGAAAATGAAGAAGAAAGGTTTTATTATTTACCTTTCTTCATCTGTGAATAAGGCATCCCCTTTACATGTCCTCGAGGTCAACAGTAAAATCTAGGCATGAAGAAGCAAGACAATTCTCTTTCAAATGAAATGAGGTGATAAAAGCAAAAGATCAACATTATTTTGAAATCCAGGTCATATGGCAAATGAGGGCAACTGATTAATAATAGTAATGTAAAATATTCACCACCACCCTTCAGTGTATATTTATGCTTGCACAGATTTATTGAAAAATAGGAGCTGGCTTTCAGTTAAGTACTTATAGTTTATGACCTGTGTAATAAATAGAGCTGGTTGCCATACTGTTCTTGATGCAGTGACCTGAATCACAGAGTGTTTTAAATAAGTAATGGATTCCTTGGAATGAATTTTTGGGGGAAAAAATGTATAGTTAGATGAAGCAAAGCATTAATTAATAAAATGGATTCTAGGAAGGTCCTGATCTGCTATAGGCAAATGTCTTTTAAGTGCTACCATCCATACAAGTCAATATTCTTGTAAAATTTTTTATGGATATCATCAAGAGTTGACTTACTTGACCACCAGATTGCTGGAATTTGAAACTATGAACAGTTATAGTTCTGACAACCTTAAGTCTTTATTTTTCCTTTAAGTGTTGAAGCCCTATTTAGAGCCTCAAATGCAACCATTATTTTTTCTTTTCATGATCTCTGTTCTCAGATTTCCATTAATCATGTCCACCTCCCTCTAGGAGAATCATAGGCTCTCAGCACCCCGGTCACCAAGGATGGACAAGCTGGGGCACATGGGCAATTTCCCCATCCCTGGTACCACAGACATTCCACTGCAATTGTCTTAACAGCCGTCGATAAAACAGAAAGGACTTTTTCTGATTTTGTTAGCTATACTAGAGGCAAAAGAGGCCCTCAACCTTGCTATATCTCCTCTTGGAAATAAAATAAACATGTATAAGGAGATATTTCTAGGGGAAGTATTGCCCCAAAGTGGATAGGCATTAGCATAATAAGCATTGCTAATACTCTTTCCTTGGACTTCATTGAGAACTGATTCCTGATTTTCTTCACTGGTACTAAAATAAATGTTAAAAAATTATTACAGAAGATCTACTTAGAGACATGGAAGCTTAATTCAGAAACAGTCAATAGATGAAGGCAGTGACCATGACTTCTGATTCTAGGTAATTTGCTCAATGTTCAGTGTGCTTCATCTGCTGTATTATTGGCACACCTTTTACTTCCAATGGTTACCTGAACACTTACCTCCCTAGTGAGTATTACTCCTGTCTCTACCTCTCCATATACATATCAAAAGTATATTTTAATTAAATGTCTTTGGTTGCTGATGATGTTGAACACTACTTCATATATATTAGATACTTATTTTATTTCTCCATGGAGATGTTTCACGGTAATAACATTATAAGAGGAAAAAGAAAACAACCCTTTAGAATAGTTACTATGGTTGAGAAAATACAAAGTAATTAAAGTATCTAATTTTCCTCATTTGATTTACACTTTTTTCTCTTCTCTTCCCTGTTCTCTATTGCTAACTTAGTAATATTTTAGGAAACCAAGACAGAAATTGTGACCTTATTATGTGGTTTGGTGCTTGGGTGGTTTTTAAACTAGGTGATCAGGACAGAAAGCATTGAATTCTGCATTGCAAAGAGGCACAATAAAAGGTAAAATGAAGGTTAGTAGGATCCATTTTTAACCCAACCACTGTAGTATAAATTTGGGAAGAGCAATGCTGATTTATTTCTGTTCAGTCTAATCACTATTATAGAAAATCATTAAACAAAATATTTGCAATCTCAGAATTGTGATCAATTTTATATTTTATGATCTCCATTAAAATAACTATAGGTTGTTTTGTAACATGAAAGATGACTGTCTAGATTATTTGAGGCAAAAAAGATTATAAATATATGTACAAATGACATGCATTACATATTAATATATTCTAAGTCACTCTTGCTCATGGGTAAATTTTTTAAGTAATAAACTATATTTTAGAAAGGCAAGGCATCTCAAAAAGAGATAAATGATGGGATTTTAAGTAGTCAAGCTATTAAAACATGAAAAATTCCTTAATTCCATGCTATGTTTTATTTGGAAGTGGTAGCACACTTTATGCTGATCACACTAGGAAAATGGGCTACAGTTGGAAGTCTAAGCAGCTTGTTACTTCCAAGCTTATCACAGGAATTGATTGTTGCTGAACAAGAATACAAAATCTAATATTTGCTATTAGCAAAAATAACTAGGAACTAATAAAACTGACAATATAATTTCACAGAACATTGTTGGGAGAGCAAACCAATGTACCCCACCATTACTTACTCAATTCCGTGTAAACTATGGATATATCATGTTTGGTGGAAAGGGCTTTAGAATGAGGATTGAGCTCATCCCTTATTAGCTCTGTGGTCATTATTAAATTCTTTAAATGATCTGTGGCTCAATTCCCTAATAACAATTCATTGCTTGCCAACTTCATTTTGCTTATATGCACTACATTTACCTAGTTGAACTTGACTAGTAGAGTAAAAGTTATACCTGTAAAATGTGCAAGTTATGTGATTTTTAAGGTCCCTTCCAACTCAGATATTTAAGGTTATTTCATGTATGACCCATCTCTTAGCATTTAAGTGTCACCTACGTATTCACTGATCACATCTTTTCCACGGCTACACACGTGCTGCTTTGTGCACTGAACAGAAATTTTATCAGTTCTCAAAGGGCCCTGTGCTTCAAACCAGCATCCCTCAGGTCATAGCTTTTGCCTTTGGTACAGCACAGAACAGCACATTTATGAAATATGACAAAAATTAATTTCTAGAAAACAATTAAAATAGAAGACATTTAAAATGCATCTTGAAATTGTGTACTGTTAAGTATAATAGACATGGAATTCATCAAATTATTATACACTTTTCTAAATTCTTCCTCTGAAAGTCTGTAATTGTCTCATCACAGGTAAGTCATTGATAGTTCACAATCTGAAGAGCACTGCTCTTGAATCTAGATCAGTGGTTCTCAGATTCTGATCCCTGGATCAGCAGTACCAACATCACCTGGAAACTTGTTGGAAATGCACATTTTCCAGGCCCTTCCAAAACCTACTGAGTCAGAAACTCTGGGCCTGGTTTTCATCCCAGATGCCTGTGTTGAAGAAGTCCTCCAGGTGATTCTGGTGAAGGCTAATCATTGAGAAACATGACGCTACACTTTCTTGGCTAATCTACATTTCTTTCATTATCTGTCTTCAGAACTGCATTGTAATCCTCCAGAACTCGACTCCTAGTACCATGGTAATAGCTCACTGCATTGTTCTTGTGGGTGCAAATTGGGATAAGGAGTACAATTGAAGATTTTGAAATAATCCCAATCTAAGAGTTGATTCTAACTTGGAGAACTTGGATCACTGTATTAGTTCCTAAGGTGTAATCAACTTGATATAGGCAGTTGCTTTATCTGACAGTCTTCTTCTTTGTGATATGCTATTGTATTCTTTTTAAATTAACTTGTCATTCTTATTCTGAATACTGATATATCAAGTATATAATTAGTGATTATACTTCCCCCAAATGGAAATATTTATATACTGTCTCCGCTTCCCCCCCCACCATTCCCCCTGCCCCATCCATCCCCACCTCCCACCCTCAATCCTACCCCCCTTAGGTTTCATCCATGTGTCCTTTGTACATATTCCTTGATGGCCCTTTCCTTACTTTCCCCCATTATCCCTCTCCCCCCTCCCCTCTGAATTTCTTATCTAGTTTTTTCCTAAAGATTTGATATTTGTTATTGTTATTGTAAGTAGATTCCTTTAGGCCATTTTTTTTTCAAACAGAAAGGATTTTCAATTTCATAAGTTAGTTTGTAATCAGCTGTCAATTGGATTCTCCTATTTTTTCCAGTTTTTTCTATTCAATTCATGATTGGCAATCATATCATTTCTAATTAATCATAATTTTTATGGAGAAAAATTTATATTTTTGGAATAACTACCTAATGAGATAGCAATTGCTTTGTCACTTAGATAAACAAGAAGATGGTATATGGCTATTTGAGCATGCTCTTCTGCAGAATCATACTTCAGGGAAGAATTGGTATAGGTGACATAAATCTTAAATTCTTAGGTTCAGTGAAGTAATTATAATAACAAGGCATAAAATCATCAGACACAGTTTCTTAAGTAATGCTAACCTAAAAAAATAATTGTGACTACTTATATTTTTGTGTACTTTCAGTGTTTTTGTAACTGTCCTGTCACATAAAGAAAGCTGAAAATTAAAGCCCTAAAGTTTATAGTTGCATAAGGCACTGAACATTTCTCACTCATTGGATGAAATTGGTCAAGGTGAAGATTGTCCTTAGTTTCCATAAGGACAAAGGAAACGAGCCCCAAATTGTTTCAGAGTGATCAGAAGTTTTCACTGAAAACACAAATGCTGCAAAGCACATTCATTGTACGTCTTACCAAACTAAACATAAGGTGTCAGAAAGTAAACTTTCTACACAGAATGGAAATTATAGGCAAACAGTAAATAGTATCGACTATTTCTACTTTTAATATTAAATAGAAATGATCAAACACGTATCTTTATTTAGTGTCTATGTTGTTTTATACAATAACGCTATAAAATCCAAAAGAAATAGAGTCCATGTTGTTGAGAAATTTGGTTAGTGTCATCCTCTATGGCTTTGAAAAATGCTTAATTTCTTTGGACTTGTTGCTGCAGTATTAAAGAAGTAATATAATTGTAGGTTAAGACAGTTATATTGTTCTCTTTTTCCTTTTCACTGGGGAAGAGTCAGTAAGTACTTATGCCTTTGTTGTGGAATAAAATCTGTCTGAATACAACACTTCCTTGAGATAAAACAGGAGCTTCTTGGAGACTTTCACACCTAATTTGCATTAAATTGCATCATCATATTAGGTCAATATTACTGCTAAGAAATGGTGGGGAAACAGAAAACCATATTAAAACAGTAAATGAAAAAGAAGTCAAGAAACATGGTTTTCCAAGCTTTCTTCTAAATTTATGCCCCAACAGTTTCTCTGGGGAAAAGAGATCAAGTTGGATAAATTTAGATTCAAATTAACTTTCTTATTATTCTCTAAATTCCACTCATAAGCTCTGATTTTAATAAACATAAATGCTGTCATTAGAATTGCCAACATTTTGATGCTTTTGTTGAAGCCACTGTCATACTGATACTTTTAATTTAAAAATAATTCACACACAAAAGAAACTTTTAAGAAATCAAGCTTATGAACCATGTGCTTGCTTACATAGATAAATAGCTATTGTTTTAGCACGTTTAGTTAAAATTGTTGAGAGCAACATGAATTTGTTTTTTTGAGCAGACATGCCTTAAGATCTGGTAAAGGCTGTACCTCTTGCAAAAATTTTTAGATCATGGGAGAAAACTTCCTATAGCAGCATGTCACGATGTCTTTGGTCTAAACAAGCTTCCAAAGGCCAAAGGCCAACTTCATCTTGACTTGGAATCACAACATTATTCTTTTGCCCATCATTTGTGAGTCACTGGAGTAATAATTCAAATCAATGAAACATTCTTTAAAACTAATCTAAAATTAGGTTCACATTTATTTCAAATACATATAGCTCTGTGGTTTAGATGTTGTAAGCTTATTCTTGAAAAACTATTGAGAAATCATTTTTACCCCTCTAACCACAGAGGATGTACAATTCTACATCCTAATGACTTTGAGTATGAGCAATTCCTGTGGCTCAAGCTAAGATTTTTTCATTGCTTTTCACCTCAAATCTCCTTAGGTGATTATTTTCCCCAGCACCACTGTTGTGATTTTGCAAAGTAAAAGGAAATATGAAAGTTGAAAACTTGAGGAAGAGAAACTAAGAGTAACAATATTACTACACGTGCTTTTAAAAGGCCTTAATGAGTTGTCTGCCATCCAACCCATACACATACACAAGTGACACCCTGTCAATGGAGTTTGTATAGGGGGTGCCCACAGTGGGAACAATCTGTTGTCCCTGGCTCTCAGAAGTTAGCTGTTATTTTTAAAGTTGTTGACTGAGTTTTAGACTTCTTCCTGTTCTGATAGATTGTGTTTTCTTGCTTTTTTGAGTTATTTTAAATATTGTTCTCAAAGTAAAATATTGTTCATTAATAATAATTTTACATATGAATAATCTGTCTTATAAAAGATCATTATCTCTTAATGATCTAGATAATATATTTTCTACTTTATAAACATTTTTAATACTCTTCTTGGTTTTTTAAAACTTTTTGTTTTCTTTTATTATGATTTTCTCCATTTCTATATAAGATTTTTCTCTTCAATGCAAGAGAGTGTACAAAAAACTCAATGAACTTTCTTCCTTCCCAAATCAGAAAAAAAGAATTGTCATCCTTTTATTTTTATATCTTTATTGTCATCCATTTATTTTTATATCTTTATTTTGTCACCCATTTATTTATTAATCAAGTCAACAACATTTATTGAACACTGTGGTAGATCCTGGGAATATAAACTTGAAACATTAATATCACATTCCAGCCCTCAAGAGGATGAGAATTCGCCACAGGGGGATGGCACTGTCCTGGCAGAGGGCTTGGATGATCCTCCCGGTGTAGTCCTCCCCATGTCCAGGTTTCTTGGACAGTGTTAGGACTCTTGATTATTACATGGGACTGAGAAAGGCATTCTTATGTGTAGGGCCGGGGGGGGGGGCAGAAATCAACAGGGTAGGGCAGGATGCCAGAGGCGTAGTGGAAGTAAGAAGGGCATCTGAAGGAGAGAGGCAATTTATTTACAAAATGTGAACATGAACAAGTATAAAGAGGATGCAGAGTGAAGAGTTTCTCTCTCAACTGTCTTCCATAATCTCCCAACTCCACTTTAACTCACCCCAACAAGTAAACATTATTATGTCACTTTTATTCCCCCAGAGATGCTTTTTATGCATGCTCAAGCTAATGATTGTGTATTATTTTTCTCCTTTTCAAAAGAAATCATAGTGTACATACCCATTCTTTTACACCCTGCCTTTCCCCCCCACTAATAATACATTTTGAAGCTTTTTCCACATCAACATATAGGGTTCTATTTCTTTTCTTTTAAATGTTGCTTTCTTTTAAGATTTTTTAATTTATTTATTTTTAGAGAGGGAAGGGAGGGAGAAAGAGATTGAGAGATTGAGAGAGAGAGAGGGAGAGAAACATCAATGTGCGGTTGCTGGGGGTCATAGCCTGCAACCCAGGCATGTGCCGTGACTGGGAATCGAACCTGCAACACTTTGGTTTGCAGCCCGCACTCAATACACTGAGCTATGCCAGCCAGGGCTTGCGTTCTATTTCTTATGTGTACCTCCAATATATTTCATTATTTTCCATGATTTTAACAACTCCCCTGTTGGTGGACATTTACATTGTATAAATATTTTGCTCTTATAAACAACACTCTAGCGAATATGAATGACCAGTAAATACAATGTAGAGCTCTCACTGCAGGCCCCACGCTTCTTTTGCCACCTGTACATTTTATTGCAAAATCATCCTGACTTGACATCAGACTTGGTTCACTAACTACTTAGGACTCCACAAAGGCCAAAGTCCTAAACTGAATAAGAGTGAGTTTGAAGAGCAGAATTATAATCCCTAAAGTGCAGCTCCTCACTGCTTTAAAGAAAAAAGAAAATCTGTTCTTTAGAAGGAGGAGGGTGTTTTTTCTTAACATATTTTCTCTTTTCTTTTAGTCTTAAAAAATGTGACTTTCTGAGTTTTTATAATAATTTAAGTGATTTTTAAAGTTATCTAGAAATGACTTAGAATTGTTTGAAGACTGAGTTTGCCCTGGCTGGTGTAGCTCAGTGGGCTGAGTGCTGACCTGAGAGCTGAAAGGTCATGAGTTTGATTCCCAGTCAGGGTACATACCTGCATTGTGGGCCAGGTCCCTAGTGCGCCTGGTGTTTCTCTCACACATACATGTTTTGCTTTCTCACTCTCTTCCCCTCTCTCTAAAAAAAAATAAAATCTTTTTTTAAAATTTATATTTGGATATTTTCATGAATAACATTTTGGATTGCTTCTTTAATATTTCTATAGGTCTACTTCATTTCTATTTCTACTTCTATTTCTATAGACCTACTTCTATAGGTCTACCTTTACTACTTCAATGAGGATATAAGCTAAGTGAGGGTAGAAGCAATATCCTGTCATTATAAATATTCTCGAAAAAAGCCAGACAGCACTTTGCAAAAAATATATATTTTTGAATACTTGTTAAATGTTCTAATGGTTTATCTTAATTTTTTTTCCCAAATTTACAAAAAGTTTGCTTGCCCATTCTACTACTGAACTCACATTACGAGAGCTTAATATGAACAAGGTTAACTGACTAGAATTCCACATTGAGTGTCTCAGTGCACAATCCTACATAAACCGATTCTCCTAACTCTCTTCTCTGTCACCAAATCTTTCAGTCGTGAAGTTTATTCCTCTCGATTATAAACACACATCTTTGTGAGAAAGAAAGAAGGGGAGGGGGTGGACGCACTGGTGCCCTGGAGGCTGCTTGACTGACTTGTCAGAGCCCACGTGCTCATCCTCTGCTCAACTCCACTTTCAGTGGAGTCCCATGGGTAGTTTGAAACTACACCAGGAAATCAGCAAACACTACAAATTGGGTTCCCCTGCCCCACCAGGAGTGTCGGTGGTTAAGCATTTAACAGTATACCACTGGCTATGTGGTAGCCATTACTACTGTAACCATCTGTCTTTTGTGGATGATAAAAAGGCAGCAGAAGACGTTGCTTCTGTTTATGTGAAGAACTTATACAAGGAGGTACTTGTGACAATGTTGATAACATTTCGAGAACTTACTATATCTCCAGCTCTTTCCTGCATGCTTTAAATATATTAATCCATTTAAACCTCACAACTGCCTAATAAAATAGATATAATTTCACCTATGTGTGAAATCTAAAGCACAAATTAAATGAACAAAATTAAAACAGATCACAGACACAGAGAACAGACTGGTGCTCGTCAGAGGGGATTGAAGAGCTGGGTGAGAAAAAGGTAAGGGTGGACTAAGAAATACAAATTGGTAGTTACAATATAGTCATGGGAATGCAAGGTACAGCACAGGGAATATAGTCAATGATATTGTAGTAACTGCGTAGAGTGCCAGGTGGGTACTGGAAATATTGGGGGGACCACTTTGCAAAGTACATCACTGTCTAACCCTTGTGCTGTATACGTGAAACTAATGCAGAAGAGTATTGAACGTAAACTGTAAAAAAATAGATATGTAGAAGAAAATCCTTTTGTTAATTCTACCTTCTAGGTGTCTGAACGAGGCCTAGAAGAGGAAACACAGTGATGAAGAACAATACGACAAGGATAGCTGCTACACTGTTAGTTAGAAAGGCAAATCCCTTTGAACACAGTTAGTTACATGTTGTTATATCCTTTTGTTAAATACTGACCATGATTATTGAGATAATCACTACCACAAAATTCTCTCATTTTCTCTTATAGTTTCTATGTAGAAATATTTCTGAATACATCTTAACTTTGCAAATATTATTTTAGTAAGTGTTTGTATATTTTATTATTTTGGTAAATGCAGAACCCAACCTAGCTTTTACTTATCTTTTTCAGCTCCTAAATAACATGCTGCTGATAATTGCTGCACTGTAGTAATAGAGAACTCTATTGCTTTGTAAACTATGATTTATGTTTAATGGGAATAATACCTTTTGAATTGCATAGCATGAGGTAAATTTGTGTACTGTTCATTTTTTTCTTTACTTGGAAATCAATCAACAATATTTATGTGTTACTCACTACAGGCAGTTTGAGTGTTTCATGAAAAATTTTGAGACATAACTAATTTGTTATTCACTCTGGTACTCATGGGTACAATATTGCCCAAGAATGATTCTTTACTTCAATAGTATAATGCACAAATACAAACTTGGAAAAATGCTATTGATTGAAAAGCACTCTAAATACAATTTTACTTGTTAAAATATCAATGCCAATCTCTCTACAGAATTGATGTAGTACGGCCATTAAAGGGAGATATTTTAATAGTTGCTTTTTACAAACCACTCAGTAGGGATGAGCAGGTAAGCCTTGCCCTGAGCATGAATTCATAGTGTCACTGACCAACGGGCTGAGTCCCAGATCGTGTGTTCCACTCCTATTTTGAGAGTGTACAGCCTTTATCTGAAGCTCAAGAACTGAGAATAGGCCCTTAAGCCTAAATAATTCACTATTATGACAAGAAAGCTAAAACACAATATAGTTCCACTGGAAGGTCTTTGAGTAGCCCTGCAGAAAAAAATTGAGTTTTTATTCTAAAATTTCAAAAAATATTACTCAATATGATAACTATTGACATTTATTGGACAAAAAATGTATAAATAATTGTTGAGAAATGCTAACCTTACAATGAAAATAGAAAGCTTTCTTACTGTTAGAATAGTAGCCATTTTGCTCTGATAGTGATTGAGTTCTTATTTTAACTACAAACTAATATCTTCCAGAGTCATAATGATATGATTACCATTATACAATTCAATATATATTATCTCATTTCTTTAAAGTCAAAGATCTGTATGTATAATATGCTCCATGTGACGGCCTATTTTATAAAATTTCTAATAAAATTTTTTAATGGACAGAGAGCTACAATACATATATTTAAACAATTTAGTAAGGAGTTCTTTTGCAGATATAACCCTTATTTTGTGTAATGAAACTATTTCTGTAAAGGGCAAAATAGTAAATATTCTAGGCTTTGAGGGAAAGAGACAAATATTATGTACTTAACTATTTAAAATATAACTACTTAAAATATTACAAGAATTCTTAGTTTACAGGCTACATAAATAGGTAGCAGGTGAGGTTTGGGCACTGGCTCATAATACCATGCTAGTCTCTAGAAAAGAGCACTCCCAAAAGTGGAGTTAAAATAAGATTTCTCATTCAGTCCCCAGGGTGAATTATTGAAGACCAACTCTTGGTCATAGCATGGAATCTAGTCTATTTCCCTCCAATGCTCAAATTTTCTCCTATTTAAGTGTTTAAGGAGCCCAGAAAGTGCCTTCCGGGTAACGCTTTTGTGACTCCCTCACTCTGCCAATATTTCAATGCACACCTACAGTCACTGTCTTCCTTACAAGGTGGCCACAGGAGACTATCGGAGCAGCTCACATTTATGCCACAAGTGGAGCCAAGAAATACTCCTTTCTGTCTTTATCTTTGATCCTGGGTAAGCTGTCTGGACCCCACCTTTGCCCCTTACTATTTCATTAGTTCTCCTAGCTTCATCTACTGTTGCATTGACCCTTTCTAATTTCAAAAGAGATTTGGGTGTAATCCTTCCATTCTAGAAAGCCAGAGTTTCTTATCAAATTGGTTTACTACCTACTTAGGCCACTATTTACACAGCAATGAATACAGCATTTTTAAGTTCCTACAAAAAGAATGATATTTATGCACACTTCTCCCAGGATACTGCATGCTGCTCTTTCTGTATTTATAAAAAGGATTAGAGTGATTCTTCATGGAGTATCTACTTACAGGGACTTGTTGGCTAAACTGAAAGCTGTCTGCACCCTGTCACAAGAAAGACTGTGTAAACACAAAATCAATCCCAGAATGTATACATACATCCATGATAAAACATCAGTACAGAATATTGGAGAAGTGTGATGAATATTTTTCCATTAAAATTTATTTACAGGCTCAGAATTTATATTTGTAATAATGGAGTGATTTGTTGTTCCTATTTTCTTTATGGAGTCTCTAATTAAAGAGATTACATACAGTTAATACATTTCAAGATTAATACATTAATACATTTCAAGATTTTTCTCAAGGCTACATAGACCATAAAATGTACATTGCAAAAAATGGTACAAATGGAACATGGTAATGTGGTCACAGAATTGTAGCTTCTAGAAATTTGCCAGAAAATTGAGCATTCATTGCTTGCAAAGTTGGGTTTATCTTACATTGTGTGACATGTTTTAACATCATAGCTTCCTTTTTTGTCTTGGATAGTACAGTAGTCCCACCCATCCACAGTATTGCTCTTTGGGGTTTCAGTTACCTGTAGTTAATCGAGGTCTGAAAATACTGAATAAAAAGTTCTAATAAGTATATGGTATCGGATGGGCACGAGATTTATCAGGATGATCACTTAGTAAGTTATATAATGTCTCATCACTGGGGTGTATACCTGAAGCTAATATAATATTGTATGTTGACTGTAATTGAAAAATAAATAAAATTATTTAGAAAACTGAACAAAAAGAAAATTTCAGAAAGAAACAATTCACAAGTTTTAAACTTTCCGAGCACTGTGATGAAAGCTCGGGCCATCCTTCTCCACCCCCCGTGATGTGATGTGAGTTGCTCTTTTGTTCATCGGATGCACCTACCCGCCAGTCACTCAGTAGCTTTCCAGTTTATCAGATCCACTGTTGCTAGTGTTTGAGTTATCCTTATTTTACTTAATAATTGCTGCAAACACAAATATAGTGATAGTGGCAATTTGGATATGCTGTAAGCCTCATCATAGGTATGTATGTGTGGGGGAAAAACATAACATATGTAAGGTTTGGTATTATTCATGCTTTCAGGCACCCACTGGGGGTCTTGGGACATTCATTCTCTGTGGATAAGGGGGGACTACTATGTGTGAAAATAATTGGTTTATCTCCTGGTTGTCATTTTGGCAATGTGGTCTTTAGAAGGAAAATAAAAATCTTTGCTATTTGTTACCAATCACTTTCAGGCAAAACAATTACTAAGAAAATTGTTATGTTTCTTATATTTATTTCTTCTGTCCTTTCTCTCAGTGCTTGAGAAGAAAATTAGCTATATGAAGAATAGAATAATAATGTTGTTTTCTTTGTCTGATAATTTGACTTTTTAGTAACGATATTATGCTGTTAATTTAAATTCTATTTATCTTTCTCTTTAAAATATAATAAAGTCATTTTCTCAGGACTGTTGACTGAATTGTAAATGTATGCTTAATGATAATCACATTTTCAAAAGTCACTTTACATTATTTTCTTTAGATCTCTCAATATGGATATTTACTTTGCTCTTTGATTTACCAAGGAAGAATAATGAACTATTTCATCCATTTTTCCATCTCTATAAATTTGATTACTGTTTTACTCTGTTCTTCAAGTTCCACTTTGCAAACTTTATTCCCTAGTGGTATATAAGGTGCTTTGTTGGAGCAATTAAAAAGATTACAGAAGTACCATTTCAAAAATAAATAGTACCTGGTGACCTTAAACAGCTAAAATATTTTCCCGATGTATTAATATACCTGTAAGAAAGTTCACTGCCCACTCCCATTTTCTTAAGATGTAAAATAAAATCTACTGAACAAGTTTATTTTATTAAAAATGAGCCAGGGATTATTCTTGGATTTTCATAACAACCTAAAAGTAGATGATACTATTTTTATTACCAGTTATAGTTGAGGTCATTATGAGGCAAAGAAAATTTAACTAGTTTGCTTAAAATCAGACAGACTCTACATGGCAGAGCCAGGGTTCGAGCCCAAGTTGTGAGGTTCCAGAGTCACTGTCTCAGCCGCCGATGATTCTGCCCTCCTAAAGCCTGGAAATGATGTCATCGAGTATCTCACCATTTAAGTCTATGGTCTAAATTTTAGAATGGATTATTTTATAAGGTTGTCTTACTTCTCATTGTCTCCATATCTTCTTTACTTGCATATTTGTATACCTGTGTCTTGAATTTTTAAAAAATTATTTGTAGTAGAAAAACCCTGGGTAAAACACAGCATATTCTACTAAGTACCCCCTGGGGTTTACACCAATAATGACTTTTCACAGTGTGTTATTTGGGCAACTTTTTTTGCTACTCTATATCACTTGTCTTCTACAGGCAAAATAGCAGGTGCATGTAACTACTCTACGGTCCCTTCAGCTTCCTCAATAAAATTCATGGCATCAGAGTGCTGACTCACATCAGCGTCTTTCAAGGTTGCCACCTGGCATAAGATCTAGTTTGCTTTGAATGGACCCTTGCCCTTCACTGTGATTCAGATTAGCCCAGGCGATCATTCTACCTGTGAAGGACTTTGGTTCATGGTTCTGAGGGAGGTACTCTTTGCTCTGTTATTAACCACTCCATGTTCCCTGTCGACCATTTTGCCATCACAGATGCAATGACAATAGCTGACAGTTGCAGTAGCAGATAACATGGGCTTAACTATGTTAAGGTGAAATGCTTTGAAAGTCTGAGTGAATAAACAGATTTAGAGGTAGTGACTAACTAACACTTAGAGATAAACCGTTTTCTCAAGACTCATTGGAAGAAAGGCATGTGTTTGGTAAAGATACATTTACTGAGTAGTTACTGGGTGTCAGGCGCTGTGCTAAATTCACTGTATTTATGGTCTCACTGAGCCCCAGGAGAGAGGTCCTGTAATTATCTCCATTTTACAGATGATAAAAGATAAAAGAAAGGTTAATGAACTGAAACGACAGTAAGCAGCCTCTGTTGCCTGTGGCACACATTTGCCCCAGATTGTGCAATTGCTTGCCCATGTTTAAACGAGGCTCCAAATTTCCTACCTGTGGGAAAGCTACATTCTCTATGCCTGTTTGCTCACCACTCAGATAGAGAATAGTGACGCTTTCAAGAGGTTAATACATGAAACAACCTTGGAACAAAGAATGTTTGCTCTTACCCAGTTAGCAGCTGGCCAAGTTGAAATTTGAAACTAGATTTCTGAGCCTGGGTTTTAACTATTATATGATTTTATTTATTGCAGATTTTGCCTTCTGTTATTCCACCATTCCCAGGCATATAATAACTCCTTTTAAGAAGCAAAATTAATTCTTACCGAGGCCTTACCCCATAAAGGTTCTCTGCTTGGAGCAGCATTTTCACCATTATGAATATGCTCTCCCACAGCCCACAGATCATCCCCCCGCTGACGCCTCTGGAGTAAGTGAAAAGGGAAAGAGTCTATAGCAGCCTGGGTTGCAGTTCTGCATTTTCCTCCAAAACCTTTCGCTGCAGAATTCATTTGTGTGAGCAGCTGTGGTGCTTCTGAAGAGAGGAGTTCCCTGGAAAGGCACGATGTGAAAAGGAATTCTGATCACTAATTCTGCTATGGATTCCATTTTGTGAGCTCAAGCATAAAAGAAGAAGTCATACTCTTTCAGGTTTTTTTATTTGCACTTATAAATACCAGCTCTGTTCTGTTCTTTACCCGAGAAGCTTTTTCCTGTTCTCAGTGGAGATGGGGTTGTACACTTCCTACTGTGAGTAATGGCTGTATTTGATTAAATAAATAACATTTCATACTAATGTAGTGCACAAAAAGATTTAGAGACCACAGAGAATGTATTTAAAATCCCACAATGAACCCTATCACTTAGTTCTATGGCACAAATTATAGTTTCTAACACATTAAAATTATACTTTAAGAGAGAATTCTCTGAACATTTTCCCAAAGTGAGCATTCACCACCTCAGTGAAACAAAAATAGAAAAGAGGGTAGCACATTTTCTATGGAATGCACTAAAGGAAGAAATACCTAATTTTTTGTATAGCAAATTATTTGGCTCCTTTATTACCAAAATAACACAAGGTTAAAGTAGACTTAATGATTTCACTTTTTCTATATTAAACAAATTTACCTAATTCAATTCTTTAATAAGTTCCCTTTTATGAATATCAGAATCTAGCTTACCAGACTCTAGTTCATAAGTTAGAACAGATAATCCTAATGAATAAATAAATATTTTCAAAACATTTCCAACTTCAGATTAGAAAAATTCAGCCTGAAACAAAATTATTGAATAGCACTATTCCTTTACTCGTTTTTCAATTGGTTACCCTCTTTTGTACCCCCATGTCTATCCCAGGTTGCCGGTGCTCTCCCAGCTCTCCTCCTCTGTCTCTTTCTCTAATAGCAACATCCCAAGAGAGTCTGCATTCTCTTTAATTTCCTCCCTGGACTCATTATTCTTCATCACTCAGTATCTGAACCATGCTGAATACCAGTGAGTTGAATGTGTCATCCTACAATTGCATTGTCAGTAAACCCTGGTTCCAGAAGTGAACACCAATGCACTGAATATTAGGAGTTTTTTTTTCAAAAATGAGAACTAGTTACGAGCCAGTGAAGGCTTTTTGGATTCCTCTAAATCACGCAGTGAACAGCTAGCTGCCAGCTTAGTCTGTGCACTGGACCAACCTGAATGTGCTGCTGGGGAGAAATGAATTTCCCCAGGCTGCTCTGATGGAAATGAATGAGCTATGGGTTCTGAATAGGAAACTTAACTGATAATCAACTCTACCAAGACTTTCCTCTAGAGAATGGCAGGTAATTACCCTCCAGGATTGCTAAGAAAGAGAAATTTGGGCTGACTGAGAACAAATCTTGATTTGGGGTCAGCTGAATAACTGTTGGAAGAAAAGATCAGGAATTGCATGTTATTTCATCAAACTGATCTAAGTAGAAAGGACCTTAGTGCAAGATAATAGAGACTGGTATCCAAGTACCAAGATTCAGGTTGACGATGGAAAACACTTATTAGGTGGCAATTTACTTCCACTGATTATTACATTTAATTGAATCTGTCCTGGATTTGACTGATTTAGGTGCTAAATGGCATATGAATGCAGAAAAAAATTTTAAAAACCACCAATCTTATGACATAGCCTAAGTAATAAATTTATCTTCCTAAGGATCAAGCAAAATCTATGAGGAATCATAACTTCCTATATAATTTCAAATGAATTATTTAAGAGTTTTGAAACCCTATTAGCCTTTAGCCACCTGTGGTGACACTTGAACTATGACTAGTCTGAGCCATGATGCACTGTAAGGATGACATACACACTGGGAAAATAAAGGGAAAATGTCAATAATTGTGTATGGATTTTATGTGACTAACATTGGAACAGTACCCCCTTTCTTTAGAGAATATGGCAACACTGAGTGTATCCTATTCACTCCAAAAACATTCTTAGATTTCTATGATAACTTATTCTACTTATAAAGCAAAAGAGATATTCAGGATTAGATCTATTAGTCAAAGGTTTATCAATATTATTAATATTAAAGCCATATTTAAAATCTACTTCCCCTAAGCTTAATAATAGTATAAGCAAAGAATATTTTAATTAAAGGAAGAAATAAGATCTATTGCCTTGTCCTCAAAAACAAGCAAACAAACAAAAATAGCTGTTTTCCTCCTTGAAGAACTACCTTTGGGCCTCCTCTCTGAACACCAACACAACCTCCCCAGGAAGGGCAGGGATGTGTTCAGCACAACAGGGGAGCCAGCCCTGGGGCTGAGGCTCCGGCATTCTGTGTCTGATTGCCACTGTCTGCCCTCCCGGCGGTCTCTGGGGCGGCATTTACATGCATGAGAGAATCCTTTTCATGAGTGCAGGGCTTGTCTACCTTGATGTCTAGGCCTAATAGGAGGAAAATTATGGCTGTGGGAGGAAAGGCATGCCGCATTCGTCTCACCCTCCCTTCCATAAAAAAGGAGAGATGCATTCCTTTGAAGATTTGTGGAAGCATGTTTTTCTCTATTTCCATTTTAACAGGGAAGTAGATTAGAGGGGTTTCTCAGAAATAATCAACAGTTAAGTAAGTGGCCTCTTTTCATTAAGTATAAACTGTCATTTGTGTGATAGAATAATTTAGCGACGTGTCCGTAATCAAGCTTGCAATAAAACAGATCCATGTCACGAATCCCTAGTTAATATCTACACAAACCAAGTAAAAACAGGTAAAGTGTCAGTTAACAGTTTTATATATCTTTTCCAGAGTGTTATTCTGACATGTTCTGCAAAATTGCTCTCTCATTCCTATCCCTCTGCCTGATTCTGAGAAATAAAAATAAAAAGAAATTATAATAATGCATTTAAAGATATTTAAGTATTCACGATAGATATTATTTCATCTCTGATAAATATTTTCTGAATAAACCTCTGGCTTTTGATTTTTTCAGTATCTGAGTGCATATTTGGGGCAAGACTATTGGGAATTGTAAACCCTAGTTGGGACTTGTTAACAGAAGTCTCATTCTAAGGCTTTCAAGCTCGTGGGGGGAAGAGATTCAAGAGCACTGGTAAAAATGAACAATGAACACCTTATAATAGTGGTACTAACAGTACAGCAAGTGATAAAGGATGCTGTAGATGAATGATGAAGAAGGGATGTCTCAGTACTGAAGTAAGATTTGATTTGGTCTACAAGGGACTGTGTCTATTCTATCCTCTTGCTAGCTCTCACCTCTTAAGGAAAGAAGAGTTGCTAATCCTATTGGTAGGAATTCAAGACTAAATCTGAGCCACGTTTGCTAAGGGTTAACTGCATTTAAAAAATTAGGGAGTGGTTTTTCTCTTTCATTCATTTTTGGCCTTTATGTGTTAAGCAGATGCAGGCCTCAGGAACCTTCATTCTCCTCTGCCCCATTTCTAGAAGAAAAGTTAGTAGCCCAAAGCTGCAGACTCCTCTTAGAGTCCAGCCTACCAGCCTTTCCTGGCACACTACTTACATGTCTTGGCTATTGCTACAAGTTCCTGTAGCATGCAAACCACCAAAGGAAAATAAAAGGCAGGAACTGTAACCCAACTTCCCCCAAGGAGTTTTCCCCAGCAGCACTAATTACTGACGGACTAATAAATAAAGGTTAGAAATTTCATCATACAGCACAGAGAGCAGTGCTAAAGTCGTCTGCAAAGGTGAAACTCCTTTATGTCCAAAACAACCCCAGAAACCTCTTAAATGACCAAAAATTCTACTTGTAGGAATGCGAAGCCAGACATGAGTATCTTATCTTTCCTTTTGCTTTTTGTATATGACCTCCATTCCCCAGGACAGAGTAGGCCAAGGCCTAGTTTGAATGGGGAATAGTAAAGAGGAAATTAAATGATCATCCTTTTAAATTCTCTGAATGGTCATAATAAACTATATATCAAAGGCAATTTATCTTCATTATGACTTTTTTTAAATATATTGTTCATTCTGAAGATCAGAAGAATGTTTTGAATGAGCATTTGAAAGTGTACTTGGGCATTATTTAGGGGTAAAAAAGCCCATCTACTTCTCAATTTAATATATGTGATAAAAGGTGTATTCTAGCTGGTAAATAGTAAAAGTAATTTTGCCAACTGCTAAAACAAAGAGAGCACTCACCTCCCCATAGTGAGCATCAATTGATTAGATACCCAACAGCATTTCTTCCTCTGAAAAACTTTCTCCCCTCAGATATCCTTGCATTCCCCTTTCCCACAATGCAAGCAGCAATGCTTTTATATGATTCTGTCTACTGACCACACTAAATATTCCTAGCATGTAGCTTAGTCAGGCAACATTAGTATGTTCTTCTTCCCAGAATTTTAAGACAGGGGAACAAAGAATGCTGGGAAGTGTCCCAGCTTTACTGAAGTCAGAAGATACAAAATTCTGGAATTGTCAGCCTCTGTGTTTCCAATAGTTATTTATTACATATAGTAAGAAAAAATAAAGCCAATTTACAAAGAGTAGAAGAGACATGATATAATTTCCAGGTTTAATTATTGACTCCAGTTTTTTTGTGAAGACTGACTGCATTATTCTTTTCCTATGGTTTAGTCCTTAAAACATGCTTTCAATTCCAAAAACCAATGAATTGCCCCTTAGGCTGAGCTAGTGATGTAAAGATTTATAATGCATTTTTAAAAGTTTAACAAATGGATATCTATACACATATATATATATCAAAAAATTATTATCCAAAGATGAGAAATGACCTATGTTTAGAGTAGTAATCAAGCTATTTTTCTAGTAATCATGCTATTTATATCACATATAAATACATATAAATTTTTTTCTATTTATAAAATAATTGAATAATTGATGCTCATTATGCTGACAGTATATTATCAAGAGAAGACCAAACTATTTTTAACATGTCTTATTAAAGATGGCAGAGAGGGGTATAAACATAGTTCAAAAAATTTACTGACCAAATGTATGGTGAAGAAAGATGATTTGACTATAGATCGTGGGTATAAAATGCAATATACAGATCATGTATGATAGAAATGTCACCTGAAACCTATATAATCTTATTAATCAATGTCACCTCGATAAATTTAAGTTAAAAAGTATATTAAATCAACACATTGTATACTTTTAATTTACACAATGTTATATGTCAATTGTATCTCAATAAAACTGAAACTAAAATAAAACAAATGTTTCTACTATCAAGAAATTTACTAAATGAATATCAAAATATGTTTGGTTTATAATACTCAGTTATTGGTAAATATTTCTGAGTTATTGTAGAAAATAATACAATCACTTATGACAGCTCAGAAGGACTTCCTGGATTCCGAATGCCTATCTTTAATACTACAGATCTCTTGATACACTCTCAGTGAACAGATCACTGAGAACCAAGCAAATTAGCTCTGTGACATTTTATTAAGAAATAACTATGTTTCTTTTTCTAAGCCAGGTTCATTTCTTTTTCTAAGCTAGCTACTTTTATTTGACTTATTATTTATTGAGAAATTTATAAAAAGCACAGGTTTTGGTTTCTTTAAATATTACTCAGGCCTAGTCATTCATTCCTTTCACATTTTCTTCAGTATCTAGAAGATAAACAAAATATCTGATTCACAGTATCCATCAAAGTTCTGATTCATAAATTGTGTCCTGAATAGGAGTTCTCATAGCCTTATAAGATTGTCCTGTCAGAGACTAGTTGAATATGAATAAGGCAGACATTTATCCAATTGAATAAAATAGCTATGTCTTGATATACAATTTTTTTTAAATTCACTGGAGAATTTGCATACATTATGCATGTTGACTTTCAATAGAACATAAAGCAAGCTTAATGAAAGATTACTTCAATCTTGTCCTCATGAAGTAATGAGGACTGACCAGGTGAATGATTTTATGGATTTTGAGTACATTATAAAGCATAAATCAGTTATGTAAGAAAAAAGGCATATAAGAATGGCAAACATATGGGATAGGCGTGGATTGATTGGTAGGTGGGAGGAAAGGGTCAGGAGCAACGAACAACAGCTTGGTGAAAAAGAAAAAAAGAACAGCTCAGAGACCAAGGAACAGATGTGCATTCACAAATTACATAAATTATATCAGAGCTGTATTAGCAGAACTATTACCAAAAGTGAAGAGAAGAACACAACAATAAATTATCACCTATAATTTACCCTTGGTATTATTACTACCTCTGTTGATTGTACTTGGGATTTCATTTACAAAGGTGACGGTGTAATGGCACAATGAGGTCAAGGCCATTAAAAGAAGTTTTATTACTCGTAGTTTCTAAGAAAAGGGAGCATGGTATGCCATGCAGGGCCCCATGGGGAAGCACCAGGTTTGCTCAGGAGGCAGGAGCAAGGGAAACGCATGGCCCAGAACCTCTGCTGTGGTTTCTGTGTAAAGGTACAGCTGGGGTGGGGTAGGCAAGTCTGAGAAAATTCAGGATTGAATGGTCTGAGTAATTTCAGTGGGGTCTGGACCAGGGGAGTGGTCTCTAGTTGTCCAGTACTGGACCCTAGGGTGACTTAGATCGGGTCATTGTCTTGGAATATACATGTTAGGTAAAGGAAGTTGTTGGTGATATGAGAGTGACTTTGTTAGTTTGCGTATGAAAGACATGTTTACACGAGAATTGTTTGCCATCTTTAGAATTAGCTAGTCCTGGGAAGGATAGTCTCCCCTCAGCCAGCAAAGCTTCTAACTTGTCAGAGTATCATAAAATTAAAAAAAAAAAGATTACTAGACTACCCCAGTTTAGCTAGGAATGTATTTGGGGATCATTATGGCCCATTTGAGATATTTATTTATTTATTTATGTATTTATTTATTTATTGTTTTTATTTTAATTGTTGTTCAAGTACACTTTTCTGTCTTTGACTCCCATCCCAACCCATCCACCCAGCCCTCCCCACCTCCCTCCCATTTCCACCCCCCCCAGTTTTTGTCCATGTGTTCTTTATACTTGTTCCTGTAAAACTTTCCCTTTTCCCCCTGAAATTCCCTTGAAATTCCCTCCCCTCCCATCTGAGATCTTGATGGGATGCTCCAACTAAATGCTTATTTGGTGTTGAGATTAGTTATGTAAACAATGAATTCTGGACTCTTTGGCAAGAAAACACATGTGTGTTCTGTGTTCTCATGTATGTGTATGTAAAGTCAAAGAAAAAGGCAAAGTGACCAAGATACTTTGGTGCTACTCTATAAGGAAGAAGTCTTTATCAACCATGGCTTTCATTTATCTCTGTAGATGTGAAAATCATGGGAATGTACTTAGGATTTCTATCCCTGAGAATAGAGATGGACTTTGGACAGATGGCCTAATTTGACTGATATACAATAATGGCTGAAATCAGAAGGACTTTTTATTTTTTTGTCTCTCCATTTTTTTTTCAGGAAAACACAACATGTCTCCCTTATAATTAATAACAGAGAATAGCCATGTTTCTTGAGACTAGAGTCTAAACTACCCAGATGACCTTTGAATAATGCAGGGGTTGAGGGTGCCAACCACTACACAGTTGAAAATCTGAGTAAAACTTTTGATTCCCCAAAACTTATGTTGTGCCTTGGTATTTGCAGGAGATTGGTTCCAGGATCCCCACAGATACCAACATTTGCAGATGATCAAATCCCCAATAGAAAATGGCCCAAACTGATGTATACAGTCAGCCCTCTGCCTCTGTGGTCAGTCAATCACAGAGTTTGAATAATTTAACTTTGGATATGCTTATAAGGCTACATAAGTTCTAATGAAGAAAGCTGTGGCTTCAAATACAAAGAAGCCTTCACTCCAACTGTATCTTAATAAAATCCCTCTGTTTATATTTGAATAGAATAGAAAGACATGATTAAGGTGATGCTTTCCTATTTTTGTGGGAATTTAATTTCTAGAATCAAGGGTCTTGTTGTGAGGGGTTAATAGGTTTCCTTTCACGTGAAGTAAAAAATGCAAAATATTTCAGTTTATGGACAGTTATTTAGTTTATGGGCAGTCCATTTAGTTTATGGTCTTTAATTTCCTTGTATTCTTGGTATCACTCTGTATGTCAGTCTAGGCTAAATCATGCAGAGTAACAAACAATTTTGAAATCTCAGTGGATTGAAACAATACATGGTTATTTCTTGATCCTTCTATACATCCCATGAGGGGATGCCAGGGCATTCTGCTTGCTGTAGTGCCCACTGTAGATGACTATATCTAACATGTGTGATTGAATAGGGCTGATTTCTTAGCCTAGTGTACAGTATAGCATTCTAATGATTTAAAACAACTCAAAGAAAAATCTTCCTGATCCATTTCAGTAAATTTAGGAGGAAAAATCAAAGAAACATTTACTTAAACATTTCTATCTCAGTTATTCCTAGAAGGACTTGTAGATTCACTGCAAATCTAAGAGCAAAACTTTTATTTTTTTCTTCTCACTGACTATTTAGACCTAGCTGTCCTTCTTAATAATGTAATATAATAAAAATTGAAGCATAATTTTTCACTGGGAGACATTCAAAGCTCTTCACTGTACCATCAAAAAAGAGAAGCATTGCTATGGACCCAGTACAAGGAAATGCATTGGTTCCATGTGTTGGGCAATGAAATCTTCAATGTAATGGGCAGAAGCATCAGAATTTGTCCTTGGCAACGGTCTATTTGTATTTTAATTTTTTTAAAGAAATATTTTTCTTGGACTCCACTGTTGTCTGTTTCTAATGCTTCCTCTTAGAATCCCATGCAGCTAACATGACAAGTTGATCTGGGAGCCACCACCTTTTAGACTAGGTGAGCACAGTTGATTCTCACTTCGGTCTAGTTCAGATTGCTTAGCGATTATACTGACTTTTGAGACCAAAGTCTCAATTACTGATAAGTAAATATACACATATATACACACACACATTTATCTGAACTTGTTTCCTTCCTATAGATTCCTCTAGGTGACTCCCAAGATGAGGCAGAATGGAGGAAAGGGTAGAGTAACCGTAGCTGCAACAAGAAATTCACCAAAGACTCAGGGGATTTGATTCCACATCCTGATTCATTCATTTCTTTTCATCACTATTGAGACAAAACTAGTAACTGACTTTTTGTCTTTAAAAGTTAAAAAAAAAACCTCAGTATTTAATTAAAACCATGGGTTTTTTTAGTTATTTTTCACTACATTGGTAAATAGAATTAGTTAGCTTACTAAATTTATAATGTATTTTATGACAGGAATTTGTTATGGAAACTGGTAATCACTAGCTAATACTCATGCTTCTTAGGGCAAAGAAAAAATAGCTTTGAAATGGCAAACTATCTTACCATTTCAGAAATATTTCACAGTATCTTCGGTGACATATTTCCAAGTTGTAAGTAGATCCACTTTAATATGATAAAGTTAGAATCTGAGAAAATAAATGCCTTTATATTTAGTGGTTTCCAGGGTATTTTAATAAGAAGAATATATTTAAATTTTATTTTTCTATGAATAGACAAAATAGTTTGTTGCAGTTTCAAAATCTTACAAGACTTACATAATAAAAATAATGTGATTTTACTGCTAGTGTTAGGGAAGACTTCATTAAATTTAGAACCACGTAGGAGGTAAAATCCAGACCACCTGCTTTAATGACAGTTGCAGTAAGAACTCTTTACGTTAGTTTGTATTGACTAGGAGATAGAAAAAGAAAGGTATTACTCAAAATGTAATTCAAATACAATGTTATTGTTTAATGGAAATTGATTTTCAGATAACAATTGGATTTTTAAAAGTTTTACCAGGACTTAATGTTTCAAAATACTATACTTATAAATCACATTTTTGCTGTCTAAGTGATACGAATTGAGCAGATCAACATGTGTTAAATTTCAATCACACTTCATCTTCTGAATAACATTTGCAGGAGAATTACTATTCCCACTGCATGGAAGGACAAAACAATGTTTGTAAAGTTAAATTTTAGTGCCCAAAGTCACACAGCTGGTAAATGAAATCACCAGCATTTTTATTACCATGTGCCTATTATTAATATTTAGACCTTAACCAATAGAGATAAATTTGTCATTTAATCAAGTCACACATATCATCTGAATTAGCCTACTGGAAAAGGCTGAAAAGAACCTTTTTTGGACACCACACTGGTAATGCCTGTTTCATGTTAGACAGTCAATTAATAGTCATTAAATTTACTGACTACTATTTTTTTAATGACAAATCTCAAAATCAGCAAACAAGTTGTCCAATCATCACCTTTTCACACTGGCCTTAGCTTTAACCCATCAGTTGGACCAAGTAGTTGAGATGTTTGATGGTATAGTTCATTTTTAGTAAACATAATGTGCTTTAAGTCCTATAGAAATACATTTGTCACCAGGTACATTGAAGCTTTTTTTATCTTTCCATGTATACTTATTAAAATGTAATACTCCTGGCTAACATATCTTCTCCAGGTTACTATTAGAATACCGTATGTAAGAAGAAGCAAAGAAAAATGCAAGGCAAACTGAGTGTCAAAAATAGCAAAGTTGTGAATTTTTATAGCAGGATACAAGTATACCATTCTGATGGTATCCTTCACTGGCTCTTGGCAAGGTCTCAATATAACAATTTCTTTTTGATGTTACTCTCTGACCAATAGGTGAATTTCATCTTTACTTTCCACTTTTCCTTTAGGCAATAAATTACTATATCCCTATATAATAAACATACATTGGTCTACATCCTTTTTCTTGGGAACAACACATTTCTGGTCTAATTAGAGTGCAGCATCCTCTTCTCTTCCTGGAACACAGCTGTGAATCCGGATGTGGGCCTGTGACTCAAGCAGTATCGAGAGGAGGCATCTCTTTCTCTTAGATAGAGCTTTAAGTTCCTGGAGTAAACCTATAGGAAGCCTGGCAAGGATCAAGGACACAAAAGGGAACTATCTAAAGCAGAGCTAAAAGGAGGGAAGGAGTAAAGGAAATGGGTAGGAGAAGAAAGTGAGAAATTGAAAAGGAGAGAGAGAGGGAGGGAGAGACAGAGAAAGAGAGAGAGAGAGGGAGAGAGGGAGGGAGAGACTAAGAAAGAGATTAAGAGACTAATGACTGTTTAGATTCTTAGATCTAGATGTCTTTAAGCTCAGTAACTCACTGAGTCTTCTTGAATATTTAAGTTAATACATTCAACATTCTTCTTGCTCTAATTGAGTTGGATTTCTGTCATTTCTAACTGAAGGTATTATGGTTGATTTTTTAATGTCATATTTATCTTATATGAAATGCATCTTTAACTGTAGCACACAAAAATATATTGCTGTTTTGAGATGGAAATCTGTTGAATTTTGTTTAAAAGTAAAAATATTGCTATCATTAAAATTATTACATTTGCAATTATTTTATTACAGTTTGAATTTAAAATCTATCCTCTAAAAAAACTGACGAGCAATGCTCTTTTCTTACCATCTTTATTTACAAAGGAGAGATCTTTCTTGATATTGACCTTCTTTGGTAATTATTACAGATTTTCTTTAGAGTGCTGCTTATCCAAGACATTTCATGGCTTCCTATGTCACAGATTTGTACTGGGAAGAGTGTGGATATGTACACATTAGCAAAGCATTTTTCCTCCCTCATCAAAGGCATGGCATGATGAACATTCTCTTTCTCATTATAAAAACATGTTTTTCTGCCAGACTTCATCTGAGTCTCAGTCAACAAATTTATATATGTCTTTAGCAGGAAATGAAAACTTTGAAGAGCCTATGATGAATACTATGTACTGAGACTTCTCTCCGGAATAGCTCTTTAGCAGATTTTTAAATTTCATCTAATAATGCTTTTTTTCACATGATAATCAACCTAAACATCTGTGTGTGGGCCTAGATATTTAACGATAGCAAATTTATGCCCACACCTGAATCAAAGGGCGAGGAGGAAGATTTTTATTTGTAATCAGTATGGTACAGGAAGGTTTTCTGTGCCAGTTTCCTGCAGAATCTTGCAGCTGAAATGCTTCAACATAATTTAATTCCACGTTTCTGAGCTAATCAAATCTAGCATCCCTTTGGCAGAGATCAGGGTTCATAAATATTCACTTGAATTTCTACTTTGAAGTTAAAAAAGGCTCTAGAAATGTGTTTCCATTATCATTAAGGAGAAAAACAGTCATTACTTTTATGTTTTATGCTATCTACCCAAATGCTGGTAAAGAGAATCAGCAATAGAGTACAGGCTCAGAGAATGAAAAATAGGGTCTGGGTCACTGAGTATGGCTTTGTGCGTCGTGCAGAACTCTAACTCTGAAATAGTTAGAACTCTAACTACGTTAGAACTCATAGAACTCTAACATAGTTAGGGGCTCTAACTGTGGTGAAGCCAATCCTGGATTTGACTACCATTTGGGTTGCCAACCTAGAAATTTAATAGGTTATTAAATAGTGTATTAAATAGTTTGTTCTCCCTTTGTCAGCTCAACCTGTAATAAATCCCCAAGTCATTAACACACTATCCTTCCTAGAAACTTAAGATAATTGTATTCCTTCCTTGGCACACAAAGGCATTTGAGGAATTTAATCCATGAAGGAGTCTTAGTACAATATCTAGAACATACTCAAAAAATGTTGTATGTTATATTAATAATAAATGACCAGATCAACCTTTACCTTTTTACCCTATACTCAAAACCCAATATCAAGTAACTCCTGAAATTCTTATAAATATCTTATAGCAACACTAATGGTTTATAATTTGTCTGTTGGGCCCTAACATATATGTGCATGTGTGTGTATCTATACTTCTATCGACCTACCCACCTACCTATAATTATTTTCTGAGTATCTATACAGACAAAATTTGGTAATACTCTTATGGATCAATTTTTACACCATAATATTAAATCATCAAGTCATTTGATTCATTATATCAGTTTTATTACACAAGATAAAAAGTGGTCTGAATTTTTAAACACTTTAAAATATTAATCAGGATTAATAACAAAATCAATCAAATCCATGAGGCTATGACCATTCTCCTTTACTTGCTAGTAGGCTTATTTCAAAAAATTTAATTATTGAACATTGAGTTATAGTCTGTCAGACAAAAGTAAGTCTTTAGTACAGCCTATTTCATAGAAAAATCCCATCTTGAACTTAGGACATATAGCTATGCTAAGCAATTAAAATTATACTAAAAACTTTTATGTTGGAGAAGTAATGAAAACTTTAAAAAATACGTTATTTACTTATTTTCAGAGAGAGGGAAGGGAAGGAGAAAGGGAGGGAGAGAAACATCAATGTGTGGTTGCCTCTCATGTGCGGGTCACTGGGGACCTGGCTTGCAACCCAGGGATGTGCCCTGACTTGGAATCAAACCAGTGACCCTTTGGTTTGCAGCCCATGCTCAATCCACTGAGCTACACCAGCCAGGGCTAATGAAAACTTTTTTATGTCACCAAGATTATAATTCAACCTTTGGGCTCTTTTTTAAATAAGAACTCAAATCCCAAAATGCAATAATCTATTCCTATAAATATATTTTGCTTGTGAAATCTCATAAATCTCTCTTCATTTCTGATTTAAAAATTAAATAATCAATATTATTTATTAAAGACTATTCTGGGAAAGCCAAACAATGCACAATTCTTATACTGATTCTGTCCTACACTTTTTTTCCTTAAAAGTGAAAGAAAAAAAATTTAAAATTCACGACAGATGTGGTTTGGTAGACAGTTATAACTCTTTTACAAAATAAGATGATTTATTATCATGCAATTTGCTCATGGGTGTTCAGTCCCTATGTCAAAGCATAACTAAATGACACATGTGGTGCTTCCTAGTGTTTAGAAAGCATAATGACTGTGACACAGGGGACGATTTCTTTCTTGTGTTTACTAATAGAGGATTTAGTCATTGAATTGATCTCCATGTTTCCTATTAAAACTAAGACCTGTAAAGTAGTAGCAAGTAGTAGCAAACTAAGGTGTTGGGGTAAGGGAAAGTAGAGAGCAGTTTGTCACAGTGCAGACAGCAAAGGGATTAATTTTCCATATATTTTTAATATGTAATCTTTATTATGTCTTTTCCATTACCATTTAGTCCCCTTAATACTTGCTCTGCCCAACAAAAGCAGTATTAAAACTCAAAACAAGCTAAGTCGATCTGCTTTCTATTGTAACCCTGTGCCAGCAATTCAAAAAAAATGTCAATGATAAAATATTCTTTCCTTTGGGGATTGACTTCTTTCTTTACATCCCCTGTAGAGTCTTGGTGCATGACTTTCATTATAGATTTGAAAATATTTTATAGTATTATTGAAAGTATTTATGGTAAGTTAATTCATCATTAACAGCCCATCCATCATCCTTCTCCCTTAATTTTCTGGAATTGTGTTAATATTTAATGATACTAAAGATATCCCCCTTTCTTTATTTTCTTGCACTGTCTTAACAAATTAAACAAATGAAAGTGGTATGTCCCTTAGTTTATGTCTTTGAATAGTACTGAAGTTAAACATTTTATGCAGTTATTCAAAGGTACAAATCCACCTGATAAGAAAACTCAGGTATTGACTGCAAGCCCCACGCAGATTCCAGAATGACCATGGATAAATGTTATTCCTCTTTCCTCCTCAGATCACCTTGTGCATTTTTGTGGTGTAGGTAATCACTTCTTAATCTCAGTCAGATATAATCCGTGTATGGGCTGCACCAGACAGAGTGAACTTAGACTTGAACAAAAAGCTTCTCCTCACAACATACCACAGTTTATACCTTCTACCCTAGTATCAGTTCTCTGAAAGTATTGAATTCCCCCAAACACCACTGGACAACTGGCTCATACACCAATGGCAGTCTCATTAGAATTCACTGCAGAAGGGGCAAACACCACCGTGATCGTCTTAATGTCTTAGGAAGGGTGCATGAGAGAAGAATATTTATAGAACTGGAGGGTTTGTGCTTAAGAAGTTACATTGAGTTTTTCAACATAGAGAACCGGTTGAGACAGGGCAAAGACTGTGACACAATTGTTTAAGGTTGGTAAACATAGTAAGGTAAGGGTCTAATGCTACCCTAACAGCCTACCTCTGCAGGCATTTGTGTTGTGAACACCAATGGTTTTAAAAAATGACTCTTTAACATCCTTATGGGAAAAGAGGCCCCCTCTATTTTACCATAATTTCAACTTCTTTTATGGCATTGAATTTCATGTACAGAATTTTCTACCTGGCCCTAAAGACATCTGCCCTTCTAACTCCCTCTATTATCTACCTAATGGTCCCTGTGGTAGTCTGATTCACAGATATGGAGTTTATTAATGTATATATTTAAAGTAAATAGATTTTACATTATACGGAGTTCTTTAGATATTTATTTAAAAGTTTACATTGAGCCCTGGCTGGTGTGGCTCAGTGGATTGAGTGCCAGCCTGAGAACCAAAGGGTCGTTGGTTTGGTTCACAGTCAGGGCACAGGCCTGGGTTGCAGGCTAGGTCCCCTATCCCCAGTAGGGGGCACAAAAGATGCAACCACACATTGATGTTTCTCTCCCTCTTTTTCTTCCTCCCTTCCACTCTGTCTAAAATTAAATAAATAAAATCCTTAAAAAATAAATAAAAATAAATAAAAGTTTACATTGAGAAAGTAAATGTAAGAGAGTAAGGAGTTAAAATTTCAACTCCACTCCACTCTTCACTATTAATAGCTGTGTAACTCCTAGCAAAGTCAGATAATTCTTCTGGGGATAGTGTTCTCATCTATTAAGCAAAGGTAATAAAATGTTTCATATTATTTTTGTTTTATCATAAATCAAAATACATAAATCTTGAGTAGAATGAATAATGAAATATGAAAATTAGTATGCAATAAAATAGAAGAAAATTAAATATTGCCTTTGGAAAAAAATTTTAAAAGTTATTTAAACTGAAAGGAAAATGAAAGAAATAACCAATTAAGTATTAAATACTTAGTACATAAATCTATGAGGGGCACAATTTGATGTGTAAAACACCACTAAAATACCAAAAGTAAGTTATAAATTAATATTTTAAAAATCAATGTATAATACTCTAACACAGGGATGTCAAACTCATTTTCACCAAGGGCCACATCAGTCTCACAGTTGCCTTCAAGGGGCCAAATGTAATTTTAGGACTGTGTAAATGTAACTACTCCTTAACTGGGGGCAAGGAGCTCTACATTTGTCCCTTTGAAGGCAACCTTGACATTGATGTTACCCTGGTGAAAATGAGTTTGACACCCCTGCTCTAACATAACAGTAAACTGTGAGCAAAGACATGGACAAACTTCACTAGAAAATATAGAAAGGACAAATAAAATAAGAAAATTCACAACTAAAGTGATAAATAATAAAAATATTCAACATCACTCGCTTTTAGAAATTTTAAAATTAAATCAGAAATATTCCAGTTTGCCAACTTTAGGATTGCTATTAAGCTAGAGTGACCAATATAGCATGATACTGGCCTAAGAGATCAAAGATCAAAGGAACAGAAGAGATCCACTCACATAGTTCATTGATTTTTGACAAAGGAACTGAATCATTCCAATGGGGAAAGAAAAATCTTTTCAACAAACAGTGCTGTAATATCCATAGGAAATGAAATGAACCTCAACCCCCTACTTCCTACAACACAATCCTGGTGTGAGAAAAATGGGTGTCTTGCAATTAAGATAAAATAGTTAACCCCCAAAAGACAAATTTCCTTCTTTCTCTGAGTAGCTGTAAAGAGGAAATAAGGACTAATTTCAGGACCAGCCTTGGCACAGATGGGCCAGGGAGATGTAGATCTTGCTCTGCTTGTCAAGAGACGATGCAGTTCTCTAAGATCTCGAACTGCACTCGGGGATGTCTACTACGTTATTGCCGTCGTCTTAAACCAATCTTTTTATCTTAACTAGGACATTAAAGACAGGGACTCAGATGGGTTACTGATGTTTCTTCCAGCCACATCAATCTAGAGGGTAAAGCACCTTTATTTTTGTGGTACCCTTCTCTGGATTCACTACTAGGGAAATACAAATGATAAAAACTTGCCATCATACCAAATAAAAATATTTATTTCCTCTTTTATTAAGAGCCTAGTTTTGAGGATTTACTATGATCTGAGCCAATGAATGAATTAGGGAAGATTAATAAATTGATCTTAACTGTTCAGCAAATTTAGTGGACTTCTTTCACAAAGTATATTATCTCAAGACATGCTCAGTCTCAGGCTGACTGTGTTGAAAGGATCCGACTAACAGCATTTGGGGCAAGGCCTTGGGACTAAGCTGCTAAAGAGAGAGACCCTGGATCTGAGGGGAAGTGTCCTGGGGATTGACTAACAACCAAACACAACTGCAGAAAGACTTAACAAAACAGACGAGTCAGGGGGAACAATTCCTCCACTCTCAGGGGAAATGGGACACCCAGGATCACACTCAGGAGACCTCATAGAGAATGTGGAAACTGACAAAAATTAGGGAAGGCACCAGCAGTGGGAACATGGTGATGCTAACGTAGATCATTGAAAAAGAATCGAGACACAAACATTAAGGCAAACGCTCAGTTGTTATTTAGAGCTCCAGCATGCATGGCAAGGGTGGGGAATGGGGTGAGGTGTGGGGCAGAAAGCCTGAGACTTAAAAATAAACATGAATGTTGCAACCAAAGTGGAGAAGGCAAAGGGTTATCTTCTTCTCAGCCACCATACCTGAGCCCATGCAGGTTCCCTTAAGACCCGAGAAAGTACAAAGAACACATAGTTTTACACCTATATTCCTTGATTCTGAATAGTGAATCTGCCCTGGACTCTTGTATACTTAGCCATCTCTCCTGGTGAAGGTATAGATTAAACAGAATGTTTCATGATCTTTTTTACCAACCTACTCCTAAACCTCAGAACTCCATTTTTGAAAGTATGGTTCAAAGACCTTCTTCATCACATTCATTCTTTTTATGGATTCTTTTCTGGTAATTTATCTAAAAACTCATTGCTTAATCCTCAATTAAATTCCTATGTACTACCCTAGGTTGAATCATGTATATTTCTGGGGGAGGAGCCCAGAAATTGATATGGCAACTAAGATTCTGATGTGACATTTAGACACTCTAAGACTTCAAGATATAATGAAATAATATCGGAGAAAAGAAAAAGATTGTGATAACAGTCAGCAAACTAGTGTTTCAACCAACTAATTTACTTTCTCTCTGTCCCTCTCTGTCTCTTTCTCTCCCCCGCTCCCCACTCTCTCCCACTAAAACAGACCCAAAAGACTGGAAGCCCCAAATTGCTCCTTCTAAGATTGAATACTTGACATGCCACATCACAAGACGAAAATGACTGATGGAGAGCACCAGAAAACATTTAAAATCCACCCACATTACCTGCCCCTAGAGGGCTCTTTCCAAGCATGTAGATGTCAGGACCCAAGAAGAGTGATACTCATCCAGCCTTTCTTTCTCTGTTGGATACTAGATATATAATTTTCCATGAAAAGGTACAGAGGAAAGAATGTGGAGTTTACAGGGATTATAAAAGTAAAAGAATAGCAAGATCCCGAGTCTTCCAGTTGTGGTTAAGTCTAGAAAGAAATAGCTGAATTCAGCTAGCAGAACTGGATCCTCAGGATCAGAATACTGGGTGGTTTGTTACTTTCTGTCTAAGGGTGAAATGCGGCCAATGCCTACAGTTGTTCAAACCTGCAGGAAATAATCATGTGTTCTGTAAACTGAGTCAGAATCAGGGCCTTCTGACAAGAGGCTAAGCCCTTGAATGGGAAAAGATCTTAATGAGAAGGATAATTTCCCCAAAAGATTATGAAAAAATGTTGCTTTTTGAAAAGGAATGACTGTGTTTCCAGCAAAACTCAGTACTGGCAAGACTTTTGTCAGTGCTTTTGATTCTTACAAGGTTCAACCACTTAAATACTCTTCTAATACCTCCAATGATTCATTCACTTATTGCCATTAAGTGACAAAAGCACATGGCCAAGCTGTAAATACAGAACAAGTAGTATGATCAGGAGAAAAAAAAAGCAGCACTTGCTACATGGTCAGCATGGCTTGCTTTCAATTCTGTGCTTGATTCTAATTCTGGGTCACAGCAATCATAACTACATCGATGCCATTTAGCATACCTGGCAGTCAGGAGAAAGAGTGATCATAATGCATTAGAAAACAGTGACCCAAGGTATCATTACTACTGAGGGCATTAGCTATACTAGGCTGGCATGAAATGCACCACAAGCCTGTTTGGAAAAGGGTGCTCTTAAGAAAAACACTGTTACTCATGAATAGTAGCAATGATTACTACTGTTCACAAAGCAGTTTTAATACCATGTCATCAAAAAATGTCCCTGGGAATGCTATCTAACACCTCATCTCACACATCTAGCTTGACAAACACGGTGATTAAAAGTGACTGTAACAAAGAAGCTGTGTGGGTTTCAGAAGTATAATCTGTGATTTTTTGCCAGCTCCTTCTGACAGGTTCTTTATTTCAGAGTGTGCGTTGCCTAGAAAAACATTTAGGAGGAGGTGAAATCTGAATTCATTTTCACTTATGACTCAAGCCTGATTTGATTACAATAGGCTCTACAGGACTGTTCAACTTTGCAAGTTGTCATGGAATTTTATTTAATCAAGAGTTGTTTGAAGCAAGTGAGTGAAAACATAAGCTCTCTGTGTGTAGATTCTCATTACAGCACCACTGCTCTGAATAAGACTTGCCCTGCCCTTTATCATTTTTATTTGCCCACAATATTTGCCAGTGTCTATAGTAACAAGCTAACTTGTTTTAGAAAGACATAGTTGAAAAGCACATAAACACTATATTCACGTTCCAAATTAAAAAATTCTCCTAATAAGGGTAAACCAAACTAATGTTGCATGTAGCACATGATAGTAGAAGAAAAAAAAATCAAAACAAAATTTAAAGCAGGTATTGTAAATATCTCTGAAACACTTGTATTAAAGTGTTTGTAAGCTTATCTTTTGTTAGATGATAAGTACTGGTATATTTTACATAATTTATTAGAATATTAAAACACATATCACTGACAATTATCCTGAGCTAAACACAGCAATGTGTCTCTTGAGTAGCGTAGGCTGGGCCTGAAGCTCTGCTTCAGACTAGAGTGGAGAAAGGGAGAGATGGTCCCACTGCAGTGGTGGAATCCATAAAGAACAGCCACATAGATTAAGACAGTGTGAAAAGGAACAGAATCACGGAAATGGAGATCACGTGGAGGGTTATCAGCAGGGAAGTGGAAGGAGAGAATGGGGGAAAAGGTACAGGGAATAAGAAGCATAAATGGTCGGTAGAAAATAGACAGGGGGAGGTTAAGAATAGTATAGGAAATGTAGAAGCCAAAGAACTTATATGTATGACAAATGGACATGAACTAAGGGGGCAGGAAATGCAGATGGGAGGGGGTGTACAGGGTGGAGGAGAATAAAGGGGAGGAAATGGGACAAATGTAATAGCATAATCAATAAAATATATTTAAAAATGGCCCTGGCTGGTATAGCTCAGTGGATTGAGCATGGGGTATGAACCAAAGGCTGCTGGTTTGATTCCAAGTCAGGGCACATGCCTGGGTTGCAGACCAGGTCCCCAATTGGGGGCGCACAAGGGGCAACCACACATTGATGTTCCCTTCTCTTTCTCCCTTCCTTCCCCTCTCTCTAAAAATAAGTAAATAAAATCTTTTTAAAAAATGAAAAAGAAGTCAGTGTTGAAAGGACCATGAATTCAAATGAAACTCAGGCCAATGCCATTACCATAGGCTCAGTCTAAATTGTGGGAATAGCAGCTAGCAATAGCTCTTGAGATTCACATGGATTTGCTCACAGCTTCCTGCCTTTTTAAAAAATACACATTCCTTTGGCTCCACCACAGACAAAATAAATTAGAATCTTTTCAATTTGCTCTTAGCTTTTATTTTACCTTTTTATTCTGAGGAAATAGTAAATTAACATGCAGTTTTCAGGTATGATATAGAAAGAACTTATATACTCTTCACTCAGTTTTATCAATAGTAAAATCTTACATAACTAACTATGGTATAATACTTTAACCAGGAAATTGATTTTGATACAATTTATCTTCCATATTCAGGTATCATCAGTTTTGCATGCACTCAATTGTGTGTATGTGTGCTTTATGTATTTATTTCTATGCAAATTATTACATGTGTAGTTTTGTGTGGCATCCACCATAGTTACAACACAAAACAGTCTATGCAAAGATCCCTCCTGCTACCCTTTCGTAATCGCAGCTACCTTCACATCCTCTCCAGCATTTGATGTTGTCACTTTTATTTTAGCAATTCTAGCAGGCATGTAAAGACATCTCCTAGTGTTTTTTTTTTTATTTTAATTTTTTATTGTTGTTCAAATACAATTGTCTCCATTTCCCTCCCACCACTTCCCTCTGCCCCATCCATCCCCACCTCCCACCCTCGATCCTAACCCCCATTGTCTGTGTCCATGTGTCCTCTATACATGTTCCTTGATAATCATTTCCCTTCTTTCCCCTGTTATCCCCTCCCCCCTTCCCTCTAGTTACTATCAGTTTGCTCTTTATTTCAATGTCTCTGGTTCTATTTTGCTTGCTTATTTGTTTTGTTGATTAGGTTCTACTTATAGGTGAGATCATATGGTATTTGTCTTTTGCCACCTGGCTTACTTCACTTAGCATAATACTTTCCAGATCCACCCATGCTGTTGCAAAGGGTAGAAGCTCCTTCTTTCTTTCTGCTGTATAGTATTCCATTATGTAAATGTACCAGAGTTTTTTGATTCACTCATTTACTAATGGGTACTTAGGTTGCTTCTAGCCTTTGGCTATTGTAAATTGTGCTGATATGAACATTGGGGTGCACAGGTTCTTTTGAATTGTTGTTTCAGGATTCTTAGGGTATAATCCCAGCAGTGGAATTTCCAATTACAGTTTATATTCAATATTATTTTGTATTAGTTTCAGATATAAAGCATAGTGGTTAGACAAAGTGGTCATATACTTTATAAAGTATTTCCCCATATTTCCACTCCCTACTTGGCACCATCCATCATTTAAAAAATATTATTGACTATATTTGCTATGTGCTATTTCACATTCCCATTCATTGTAGTTTTAATTTGCTTTTTCCTAACGACTGATGATGCTCAACATATTTTCATATTTTCATATGCTGATTTTCCATTTCTTCAGCAGAATATCTGTTCATATTTTCTAGTTGGATTATTTATCTTTTTGCTACTGAGTTTCTACAGTTTTTATTTGTCCTTGAGTTTGTGGTTTGCAAGTATTTTCTCCCAGTTGATACCTTCAGAATAACATGCCAAGCGAAAGTTTTCAATTTTGATGAAGTTCTGTTTCAGATTTTCTTTTTTATGGATCATGCTTTTAGTATCAAATCTAAGAACTCTTTGCTTATTTTTAGATTCCAGATTTTCTTCTATTTTTATTCCTTCTAATAGTTTTGCAGTTTTAACAGTCCATTTTGAGATACTGTGAGTATGAGGTGAGAAGTTTAGGTCAGGGCTCACTTTTAGGCCTGTGTATGTTCAGTTGCTCGAGAACCATTGATTGAAAAGTTGTCTTACAGCCCTGGCTGGCATAGCTCAGTGGATTGAGTGAGGGCTGCGAACCAAAGTGTCACAGGTTCGATTCCCAGTCAGGGTACATGCCTGGGTTGCAGGCCATGACCCCCAGCAACCACACATTGATGTTTCTCTCTCTCTCTATCTCCCTCCCTTCCCTCTCTAAAAATAAATAAATAAAATATTAAAAAAAAGAAAGGTTGTCTTACCTCCACTGAATTTTTTTTCACACCTTTTTCAAAAAGATAACCCAAAACAAGCTGGGCATATTTGTGTGCCTCTATTTCTAAATTCTTTATTCTGTTCAGTTGACTACATGTCTACCATCTGACAATACTATATTGTCTTGACTACTGTAGCAACATACTAAGGCTTGAAATAAGTAAAACGATTACTTTCATTTTATTATTCTTATCAAAATCATTTTAGATAGTCTGGGTTCTTTGCTTTCAATATTAAAAATTTAAAATAAACTTATCTATGTTTAGAAACTCTTTGATGGAATTTTCAGAGGAATTGCATTAAACTTATCAGTTGATTTAAGAATTGATATCTCATGTTGAAACTACTAGTCCATTAACATTTATTTAGATCTTTTATTTCTTTCATCAGCATTTTAGAATATTTTGTACACAGACCCTGGGGATGTATTGTTACCTTTACAATTATTTCATTTTCTTGGAACAATTATAAATGATATTGTGTTATTAATTTTTGTTCTCAAAAGTTCCTTGTTAATATATAGAAATATAATCAGTCTTTGTACATTGAGCTTTATTTTTGTCCATTGAAATTGTATCCTGGGACCTTGCTCAACTCATTTGATTTTAAAGTGTTTTATGTACATGCCTTGGAATTTTCTAGATAGATGATTATGTCATCTGTAAATAGGGATGGTCTTATTTCTTTGGTTTTGGTCTGTATGGCTTTTCTTTTTTTTATGTACTGCCTGGAATTTTCAGTACTGTGTTGTATAAGTATGCTAATAATGGAAAATATTGTCTTCTTACTACCTTAGGACAAAAACATTAAGTTTTCACCATTAAGTATGATGTTAGTTTCAACTTTTTGCAGATGCTCTTTATCAAGCTAAAGTACTTTGGCTTTAATCTTAACTTGTTGAGAGCTTTCATCATGAATTGTCATCAGATTTTGTCAAATGTCTTTTCTTCATCACTTCTTTAGCCTGTTCATATGACTTAGTCTGTTTGGGCTGTCATAAGAAAATACCACACTCTGTGTAGGCTAGAAACAATAAAAAGGCATTTCTCATTCTTCTGGAGGCTGGAAGTCCAAGATCAGGGGGCCAGCATGGTCGGGTGAGGACCCTCTTACAGGCTGAACTGCTGTTGTAACATCACATGGCCGCAGGGGACAAATGAGTTCTTTTGGGCCTCTTTTATAAGAGCACTAATCCTGTTCATGAAGGCAAATGTAATAATGTACATAATAAATATTTTTAGGTTTTCCAGCCAGTCTCATATGTATTACTTTTATTTGCATTTCCCTTATCATGGATAATTTTTTAAATACCCATGTTAACTAGTGTAAATTTTTTAGTGATTTATCTGCCCATATAATATTTTTTCACTGGGTTTTTAAAAAAGTATGTTTGTTTTTACTGATTTAAAGTAATTGTGTATATTAGGAAGGTTACATTTTTACCTACTATATGTAGTATATATATTATTTGTGCTTCCATGTGTCTTTATCTTTTTCCATAATACATTTGGTCAGGATGAAGGTAAAATTAATTATGTGGTCAAATATGCCAGTCTTTCCTTTATAACCTTTGTAATTTGCATTAAACTCGTGATGGATTTTTGCATTCAAAATTCTAAACATATTTACCATGTTTTCTATTGGGAATTTTTATGTTTTGTGTATAAACTATTATTACTTCTGTATTAATCCATTTGTAGGCACTCAGTGTCGACTTCGTAACTGGAAGTTGAGTAGGGAAGTGCCCGACTTCTCTTCCTGGCACCAAGCACACCTTGAGCTTCCTAAGCCAGATGCCCCACTAGCGCTCTAGCTCCTGCCTGAGAGCTGCATCAGGACACCACAGTTGTGCAGCACTTTCATTAATCACCTTGTCCATTGACCCAGGGATCTGCGCTGACTCCCAAACTAGACTTCTCTGATCACGGGGAATGTTCTGGTGTCCTATTTGGAAAAATTTCTTTTCTAAAAAGTCCCTATTGAGTTGTCAGTTGCTAACCTCTGTGGGGTTTCTTATCCAATTATATCCCATCTGCTTGATATCTTTTCAGAAATTCCTCAATAATTCTTGCCCTCTGAAGGCATTCTTCCTTTTGCCTATATTGTTTCTTCTGTCATTTCAGTGGGTTTTAGGGAGGGAAGTAAGTTAAAACTTAGGTAGTCAGTCATCTTGACCTAGAAAAAAATTATGGATCTTTAAAAATTATTATTACATGCTTACCAAAGCTTAAAATTAGGGTTATTCTTAATTGGATTAGCATTGAAAAAAGGAAATATTTAATGCAGAAGATGCAGACTAGATAAGCAAGAATAATCTCTTGTCACACATTAAAATGTACTTTTATACTTTGAAATATGCAATTAATGGAGTGAAAGAAAAATCCACCCTTACCATGTTTTAAACACACTAATTCCTAATAAAGATAAAAGCCGCTTAAATACTTTTAAAATAATAGCAGTTAATGACATTAAATGCAATTATTATTAAAACATCATGAACTGAAAACTATGTCTACACATAAACCTGCAGACAGGTATTTATAGCAGCTTTATTCATAATTGGCAAAACTTGGAAGTAACCAGGAAGCCCTTTAATATATTAAATAGGTAAATAAACTGTGGCAATTGAGACAATGGAATATTATTCTGCATTAAAAAAATAAGAGCTATCAATGACAAGAAATGAACTGTGAATTCTACATGCATATTTCTAAGTGCAAACAGCCAATCTGAAAAGGCTGCATACTGACTATATGAAATTCTGAAAAAAAAAGCAACAGTACTGTTGATACAGTAAAAAGATCAGTGGTTGCCAGGGGTTGGAGTATTGGGGATGGAAAGAAGGAGCACAGAGGATTCTTAGGGCAGTGAAAATACACTATATACCCTAATGATGGCACAAGACATTATACATTAGTCTAAACCATAGACTATTCCACTCCAAGATGAACCCTCTTGTAAGCTGTGGACTTTGGGTGATAATGACATGTCGGCATAGGTTCATCAGCTATAACAAATGTACTAGTTTCATGGACCATGGTGATACGGGGAGAGGCTACATGTGTGGGGTTGGGAGTCTGTGGTAAATCACTGTACTTTCTCTCCATTTTATTGTAAACCCTGATTTACTCTAAAAAAAAGTCTTAATTATTTTTTTAAATAGGCCATGCAAATTGTGAATGAAACCATAGTTTAGTGGGGTTTGGAATAATAAGGTAACATCCCAATTAAGATAACATTTAATTATGAACTATTAATTTCTGTTTTGTTAGAATGTTAACAAAATAGTATATTATAAGCAGCATTAAGATCCTTTCTAGGATATGAATCCCTTCAGTTTCAACTTAAGAGGCCACGAAATCTCTCAGTGTTTGAGATATGGTGGCGTTTAAAGGTCACTCTTGCAAAGGTGTTTTGCAGCCAGCTCTAGCTCAAAATCAGACACAGTGGCAGTATTTACAAATCAAGTGCTACCAATCAGTGTCCTTTTTCTTCAGAGAGCTGATGTACTTGTACAGTACTGTGTAGGTGTGATGTCTGCCTAGCAATGTGGTTTGGATAATACTTATCACAGGAAATTTTTCTACTCTTCCCTAACTAGGCAGATCCACGTTCCATTTCATGCAGGCATACCTTTCCCCATCACCAACACAATGTCAAGAGAACCACTAATTTCCCTCAGTTTCTTTCATATAAAAGTTGATTTCATTAAATTTATATCCTAGAAATATTACATTTGCAAGTTTACATTCATCCTCCATATCTTTTTTTATTGATTGATTTTATTTTATTTTTTTAAATATATTTTATTGATTATGCTATTACAGTTGTCCCATTTCCCCCTTCTCTCCCCTCGACCCTGTACCCCCCTCCCACCCACATTTCCCCCTTTAGTTCATGTCCATGTGTCATACTTATGAGTTCTTTAGTTTCTATATTTCCCGTACTATTCTTGCCCTCCCCCTATCTATTTTCAACCTACATTCTATGCTACTTATTCTCTATACCTTTCCCCGTCTCTCCTCCTCCCACCCCCCTGCTGCTAACCCTCCATGTGCCCTCCATTTCTGTGGTTCTGTTCCTGTTCTAATTGTTTACTTAGTTTCGTTTGGTTTTGCTTTAGGTGTGGTTGTTAATATTTGTGAGTTTGCTGTCCTTTTACTATACATGTCTTTTCTTTATCTTCTTTTCTTAGATAAGTCCCTTTAGCATTTCATAAAATAAGGGCTTGGTGATGATGAACTCCTTTAACTTGACCTTATCTGAGAAGCACTTTATCTGCCCTTCCATTCTAAATGAGAGCTTTGCTGGATAGAGCAATCTGGGATGTAGGTCCTTGTCTTTCATGACTTGGAATATTTCTTTCCAACCCCTTCTTGCCTGTAAGGTTTCTTTGGAGAAATCAGCTGACAGTCTGATGGGAACTCCTTTGTAGGTTACTGTCCTCTTACCTCTTGCTGCTTCTAGGATTCTCTCCTTCGTTTTTACCTTGGCTAATGTAATTATGATGTGCCTTGGTGTGTTTCTTCTTGGGTCCAGCTTCTTTGGGGCTCTCTGAGCTTCTTGGATTTCTTGGAAGACTGTTCCCTTTGCCAGATTGGGGAAGTTCTCCTTTATTATTTGTTCAAATACGTGCTCAATCTGTTGCTTTTCCCCTTCTGATTCTGGTACCCCTATAATTCGGATATTGGAACGTTTAAAGGTGTCTTGGATGCTCTTAACCTTTTCCTCAATTTTTTGAATTCTTATTTCATCATGCTTTCCTGCTTGGTTGATTCTATCTTCCTTCTGGTCCACTGTATTGTTTTGAGACTCATATTCCTTCCTTTCACTATTGGCTCTCCTCCGCGTGTCTTCCTGCATCTGTTTTATGGTAATCTGCATTCTTTCATCTAAATTTCGTCCCAAATCCACCAGTTCCGTGAGCTTTCTGATCACCAGTGTTTTGAACTGCGCATCTGATAGATTGGCTAATTCTTGGTCGCTCAAAAGGATGAGTCCTGGGGGACTGATCTGCTCTGTTGAAAACATATTTTTTTTTCCCCTGTCTCTCCTTTTTTTTTCCGGTCTGGTTGCTCTTGTTACGGTGGGGGGCAGAGCCTTAGGTGCTCACCGGGGCTGGGCACCCCAGTCACTTGATTGTGACGTTATAAGTGGGGGCGGGGCAGGAGCGGGAGCGGGGCGGGAGAAAACAATGGCGGTAGTTCCGTTCCCCTGGACTCAGACCCTTGTCTGGGCTTCTGGGCCGCGAGCTCTGCCCTGGTCCACAATCGCTGCCCCTCTGGGTCTGCCAGCCGCAGCTCGCGTACTCAGGGATCACCGCTGCCTTCTTGTGCGCCGGATGGCTTTTGCGCCGATTTCGCGCCAAACCTTCCCCCGACCTCCGCGCGCCGCCGACCCGAGCCAGCCCCGCGCCCGCCCGACTGGTCTTTTCCTACCAGTCTGGATGAACGCGTCTACTTCAACTTCTTGGCTGCCCGACTTCCATTCAGATAAATCCTCTGCCGGATCTGGGTGTATTCTGATAGTAAATTATTGTTGTAAATTATTGGTTTTCTAATCTTGGTTGTACGAGGAGGTACGGTGCGTCCACCTATTCCTCCATCTTGCCGGAAGTCCCCCATCCTCCATATCTTATTTATCATTCTTCCATTTATCCTCAAACCTTTGTTCTTGTGAATCTAATATTGAATATTTTGTTTTTATCATGCTTAATAAAATTTTAGCTTTTAATCTTGGCAAGGGAGCATTTCCAATATGGCTGTTGGTATATTATTATTATTATTATTAGCTCTTAAAAATCACAAACTGAACTGTTTTATGAACATTAGGTTAGTTTCAAGAATCATTCTATTAGTTTTAGAGATTGCTAAGTACATCTTTAATAAACTATGTCAAAAGCAGAATAAGTTGGCTTGCTTTCTATGGATTCCAACATTTTAAGCAATTTAGCCAAATATTAATACTGTATTATATATAGCATTTGACATTCTATTTCACACAGAGTCACCAAATGATGAATATCAAAGTATCTGTGTGATTTCCTCACAGTGTGGAATTCACGAATAACACTGGTCTGGCAGTTAAGTTTGCGATGGACACACAGGATATCCGTGGTAAAAGAGTTAGTTACTGAACAAGGAAATGACTAGAGGCCTTTTGAGAATTATATGCTGGTCAGCATTGACAGGTCATTTTTTATGTCAACTCAAAAACAAAATTTTCCAAATGGTTCCTTTGAGTAACTACTGTACTACCCATGTGATTGTAAGCCATGTGGTCCTTCTTTTTTAAAAGATTTTATTTATTTACTTTTAGAGACAGGGAAAGGGAGGGAAAAAAAGAGGGAGAGGAGCATCAATGTGCCGAGAGAAACATAGATCAGTTGCCTCTTGCATGCTCTCAACCAGGACCTGCAGTCCTGGCATGTGCCCTGGCTGGGAATTCAACCATCGAATTTTAAGTTTGTTGGAGGACTCCAAACCCACTGAGCCACACCAGTCAGGGCCACAGCGTCCTTTTCTGGAAGGAAGAGTGCTGGCAGTGGAAGGTCTTAGAAATGTCTTTCAGTCTTCTGTACTGCCCTCTCCATGTACGTCTCACTGGTGTTCCGTTGGCAGGACTGACAGTGTACTGTAGTCATCATCATCAGGAGGGACCCGACAGTCATATTGCACTGCTACCAATTCGTAGGGGTCGCTACTTTTGTTCATCTTAAGGTAATCATTTTCCTCATGGACAGAATGAGTATCAGGAATGATTCTATCAATAGTCATAGACCCAGGTAAAAATCACATTCCTTTCTGAAGTGCTGGATCCCAGTATTCAAAATAAGAACCCAGTTCAAATATCCTGCTCCCTTATCTTTTAAGGGCTCTTCCACTTCAAACGTTCTTCACTCTAATCTGTCTTTATTAGAAGGGTCACCTTATTCATCAGATACATGTTCATAACTTTGAGTTGCAAAAGTCCAGTCTCAGTGTCTCTCCTCTAAGCAAGCCACTCCACCTCTATGGAAGTCTTCGACAATCGAGATGTGTTCTTCTACAGTTTGCCCCAGGAGAACAGATGGGCTCCTACTTTATGTTTGAAGAATTAAATGAATCCATTCAATCGCTCTCCTGAGAACAAAATATAATCTCTCAAATTATATTTTTATCCTAAAAGGAAAATAGCATTTATAACTTTTAATAATAGCATTCTAGCTTTAAAATATGCAAGGTAGTTTTTATAAGCAGCCCAATATTATACACTGGTGAAGGAAATATATTTTATTATAAGAACCAAATTAAAAAGCATCTATTTATAATTCGCAATCTTTTTCAAAAGTTGTGTCTTACATAAATGATGTAGAAAATTGAATGCGAATCCCTTTCAACTTGAAATCTAAATTTCTCAGAAACCGTTTCAGGAGTTTGTTATATTTCTTTAATACTATAGGGTTATAGGGTATTGGCACCTCTGGACTGTTAGAAATTTTTAGACCTTCCATTTATTTGTATTATGTCCTTGTATGACATCATTTTATGTAGTTTCCTCCTTTTCTTTTCTCTTCTCCACCTCTTCCCTTTCTTACCCACCAAACCTCTTCCTCCTTTTTTTCCTCTTCTTTTCTCTTCTCTATCTTTTCTCTCTCCTTTTTTCCTTTTCTTCCTTTCCCTCCTCTGTTTTTTTGCTGATCATTATTTTTCTTCAGTTGTATTTCTTCTTTCCTCACACTTCCCTCTTTCTTTTCTTTCTGCTCATTCTCTATTTCTTCTCCTTATCTTATTTTCATCCTTCCTCTTCCTATTAGTTGTCTTCCTCATGTATTCTCCACCATGTTCTGATTCACTCACTTCTTTTCTTTTTAAATACTAGAATTTTTCTTTTATATAGTATTTTTAAAAGCCAAAAGTAAGTACATTTAAGAGTATAAACTAAATAAAATTTTAACATTATAGAATATATTAAATGATTCTAAATATTGAAAGTATATTTCAAAGAATATATTTCATTTAATATTATCTGCATATCCTTAAAAATACACAGGCCCTATCTATTAATTATATGAATATAATTCTGCTTGGATGGATCATTCACTTTCTTCAAAATATGGCTGAAAGCAACATGGAAATTCAAAATTCAAAGCAAACCAAACCAAACAACAACCATAATTACTTAATCATGTAATTTATCATCTAGTGGGAGTGGATTTGTATAAATGTATTCAGATGGTCCAAAGTATTGTTTAGGCTCTTACTGTGTTTTATTTTGAACTTATGTATTCTACATTTTGTTCCAGAAAAAAATAAGAAAATGTGGTCCATCTACATCATCATGGTCACTGTATAATAATTATTATCACAATCAGTCCAAAAAGAAAAGCCATTTCTTGTTCTCCTGTGTAGCTCCTAGAGTCCTAGCCCATTGCATATATACACTAAATGATTATTTACTGAAGGTCTTAACTTGCTATGTAATTCATCAACCCTGGGTTTGCATTAGACAATTCCTTTCCACAAAATCTTTCAACAAAATATTTTCACCTTATGCAGGTAAAGAAAAAAAATTAGGAATTCCTCTGGCACAGGGGTGTCCAACCTGTAGCCCATGGGCCGCATGCAGCCCAGGGTGGCTATGAATGATGCACAACACAAAATCATAAATTTACTCAGTTTTCGTTAGTGTTTGTGTATTTAACGTGTGACCCAAGACAACACTTCTTCTTCCAGTGTGGCCCAGAGATGCCAAAAGGTTGGATGCCCCTGGGAGGTTTGATTTTTTGTTACAACACTTTGGAATTAACAAAGATAATATTATATGCATGTTTACAAGTGGCTACACATAGGCTCACAGACAAGTTTGTGTCTGTCTCTAAGCTCATTTTAAGTGCTTCCCAGTTTTTTGTTCCCTTTGAGACAAAGAATTTCAGTGAAATCTCTGAACAAAGTTAGTCCCCTTTAAATGGGTGTCTGAGGCACAGTTGCCAGGTCTGCTAGTAAACAGTTCCATTCTCCCTACAGATGGAAGCACTTTTGGTGTCAAGCAGGTCACCCTCTTCTGCAGGCCAGCAGAAGCGGAGGCAGAGCCTGCAGATGGTACGCCATCAGAGGGCTCAGCATTTAATTAGAGCAGCCTTTCAAACAGTATCACCCTGATGGTCTCGTGCCTGCACTGGACATCAACTCACCATTTAAATGTTCTGTACGTAACACAAGGAAGCTTGATTAAATTACTCCCAAGGTCCACTCCATTTTGAAACTCTTATCTTTTTATGCATCTCTGAATAATTAAATGTATAAAATGAGTAACACAAGTAATTAACTGAGAAGCATGTACCTTGCATTCTCTTTTTTGTTTTTGTGACACATTAAAGGACACAATTAAACATTTGTTACCCAGATGGCTATTATAAGCTACTCATTACCATGTATAGTCATTGCTGAAATGAATGAAGGACAAAATTAGTCTACTCAGAAAGCATGACTCTTTTTGATTTGTACTGTAAGGGGTATCCACTCACTCAGGAATTCTTATGTTGTCTGTGAAGAGAGAGCCAGATATCTTCCTGTGTCAACCAATGCCACCAAACGTGCAAATGCAGAGGGGTTTGTGTGTGTGATTTTTTTTTTTTTTATGAAAGACTGACAGGCCTGTGATCAGGGTAATTATGCCTCATTGATCAGAAGAAAGCCATGATTAAATAACCATTTTACTCCTATTTTGATTTATCATTACTGCTTTCTGCTGACATGCTTTCATTCACCCTTCCATGGGCTTTTATTTACCATACCAAGCAAAAATTATTCCACATTGTTCATTGTTGCTTTTTTATTTCTCACATTTCTCACTATACAAAATTAATCTGCCGTTATCCCTCGCTATGAGGGGTTCACATGCATTGTATGTCAGCCACAGTACAGGCAGAGCTGAAGATGGTGAAAGGAAAAGCCACCTGGTTTACCTAAAGGGCCCGGTTTTCCTTTAGAAACTAGGAAGGCAGAGTAGAAAAATGTATTGGGAAGTGCTGACAAAAATATGTTATTTGGGGACAATTATGTACCTGGTTTGAGTCATCTCTGTGGCGTGTAAAATGAATAAGATAATGCTAAGTTTGCAGTTACTGAGATTCACCTAGATGCCACATAAAAACTGTCCATCGGTATATAAACATCCCTAAGTTGGCCAAGTATATTGTGTGCCTTTCTTTCACTAGCCTTTAAGGGCTTTGTGGGTCTGTTCACATACAACTTTGTTAAAAAGTGAAACTTGGATCTTGTTGTTTGCAGAGTACAATGTCCCTGGAGACGTGGGAGCACTCTGAGGGTAGATTCTGAGTGGGCAGCACAATAACGCTGCATGGCCGGTGCTAAGTAAATGTTTGTTAAATGGAATGAGCAATTTTTATTGATTACACATTCAGGAAAATAAAAAGTATGTAGATTATACATAGACATATTCTTTCACAATACTTACTTCAATAGTGAGTATTCATTTTTACGTACCCTCTGTGTACTAAAAAATTATATAACCAGTACAATGGTTTGGTTTTAACCAAGTCATCCAATTACTTTGTAAAAAGGAATCTATTTGTTTAAGTATGCTTTACATACATAATCAGTCAATGTAAGTGTAGTTACTTACTGTCTTAATCTTTGATTAATATACTAATTAGAAAAATCTATAAAGGCTTAAATCACCTTTCTCACAGACTTTGATTTTACGTTACCATATAATATTGGCAAATGCACAATATTTTAATATAATTAAAGTAAATATTATAAAAGCAATTTTATTAAAAATAAACATGTACAGTTTCTCTTACTTTTAATAGTACTTAAATCAGCAATTTTCCAACTAAGCATATTAAAAATAGATTATCAATGAAATGTCAGTCAAAATCCCCACAAGCCATTCTGTAGATACTGACAAGCTGATTTTAAAGTTTTTGTGGAGAGGCAAAAGACCCAGGATAGCCAGTTCTATATTGGAGGAGAAGAACAGTCAGAAGACTGACATTACCAAATATAAGATTTACCATAAAAGTACAATAATCAAGACAGTGAGACGCTGGGGAAAGAATAGGCAAATATATCAATGGGACAGAAAAGAGAGGTCCCTTGGTTGACCCTTGCCATCTGACTCCAGTGTCCATTTCCCATGCTGAGGGAGGTAGGAGATGGTAACAGCAAGTCTGCTGTCCAGAGAGCTGACCAAACCATCATTTGCCCTTTTGTAAAAAATCCCCCACGTATCTGGGTGGATTTTTTGAAGACCCATCACAACCCTTTAACTTGGGCATCTGTGGAAGAAGTTTCTCAACATACTGCACCTTCCACAAGTTAGGGCCCTTTGATATGTACCTCCATTCCAGTTCTTCCCTCCCTCACCTTCCTCCTTTGGGAATAGTGGGAGGCTAAGTGGTGGCTGGTGATAGTGGGGTCAGTTTTGAATGGCCTGCTCCCAAATATTGGCAGTTCAGTTTGAAACATTGGGTTCCTGGCGTCTAATTGCCTTATGCTTTGTGTCATAGTCAAAATCATGAGACACTGGGGAAAAGCCTCCTCAAAATCCTATGAAGAGTTTATTTTAAATTACAAGATGAGAAGCTGATTTACTCATTCATTTGTTTTGCTTTCCCATATGAAATATGATTAATTAAGATTTTTTCCCATACCTTCTATTCATTCCCTTCATATTCCCACAGGGAAGTATTAGTTCCTCATTTATTTTTGTTTAAAAATGAATAAATAAATAAGCATTTTCTCAATTTATCATGTTTATATCAACTTTGACTTAATTCTGCTTTTAACTCTTTCAAAATATTTTCCATTACAAAACTGCATTCATGGCAGTGTCTCATAGCTAGTCCCTCCTTCTTTCCCTTCTTTCCTCCCCTTCCCTTCCCTTCCCTCCCCTTCCCTTCCCTTCCTTTTTCCTTCCCTCCTTCCTTCTTTCCTTCCTTCCTTCCTTCCTTCCTTCCATTCATTCTTCCTTCCCCTCTCCTTCCCACTCCTCCTCTTCCACCCCTCCTCTTCCCTTCCTTTCTTTCTCTTTTTTAATTCCCTGCCAGAGTGCTAAAGCCACCTTCTCTAACAAATCCTTAGGTACAGAAGGAAAGTTTTCTAATTTTTTACTATTTCTTTACTCATTAAAAAAAAAAACAGTAAAATAGTTGCATTTTTCTCCTCTGTAGCAATTCACTGAATACCAATTCCAACATCTGGTATGTAGGACATAGAAGGGCCCTGATAATCCTCTTGGTTTATGCATTTCTTAATTAATTCATTCATTTCAGTTCTTTCAAAATGTACTTCTTGAATGCTATTTACAAATAGGCATAAAGTTCTCTTTGGCGCCAAGTAGCAGACAGCACATTAGAAATAAAACAAGGGTGGGGGAAAGCTGTGGTGGGAAAATGCAGACAATTGTATTCCAGCATCAATAAAAATAAGTAAAAAAAAAAAAGAACAGCTCAAAAATCGTTGCCATTATTTTAGACTCCAAAATACACTCTAACTGACTGATTTGCTATGCTGTTGCATAATTTATGCAGCAATAAGATGTTATAATATAATCCTACTTCAGTAGAATAATTTAATAATTTGTTTATTTCCACAGTTCTTTAAAAATTTAGGCAGAGAGTAAATCTAAAATGAAAATAATTTAAAGTTATTTCATCATTTGAATTTTCATTTTTATATATAAATACTGCTTCTATAATAAACAAATCTTTTAGGAGGAAATTCAAAACTAAATTGTGCAAAAAACCCACTACCCAACAGAGGTGCTAGCCTGTCTTGAACGCAATTTTAATACCATCTGGAAAAATGAGATCAGGAGCAAAAAAGAGAAAAAGGAAAAAAAAGAAAAGTTTTTTTCCCCCTTTGTGGATAGCATGTGAGAAGATTTAGGTCAATATGTAAATACTTGTGTACTATGTTAAGAGGAAGTACTATGAGCTGGTTCAGAGCGTGAAGACTATTCTAGGTGGCAGGAGAGATTTGATGATGTCAGATGTTATTTGTTCCTTTTACACAATATAGTAGCATTCAAGAAGTTATTTTGCCAGGAATATAAATCATTTTTTCATTTAGAAATGTGTTTGAATATTTTTCATTTTACTGAGTCAACAAATGCTAAATAGGACCATAAATTGATTTCCTGTCTTCGAATTCTCCTTTTCTCAGATGGCTTATACTTAGTAATTGATTGGAGATGGCTGTTGTTCCAAGCAACACAAGTTCAAAGTTATCATTCCATTATCAAAAACTGAATTCAGTGCCTGTGGCTCTCAATTTCTCTCCTTGTGTACTTTAAGAGTAATTGGTATTATGGAAAAATATTTGTTCTGGCTGGTACACAGTGCTAAATAATTACGTGTTGGGTTCTCTCCTTGGCTGCTGGCCTATTATCCTTAGCACAAATGGGAGGTCATAGTGCTCCAAAAGTCAGAGAATTCTTGTCTGTAGCCATTGTATACCTAACACATTCTTGAAGTAAATTCAGTGCAAATAGAACAAAATTTATGACTTCTTTCACAGTCCTTTTGGAGAACTGTGTTTAGTTTTCAATAGTCAGTGAAGGGCTTTAGAAAGGGTCATCAGTCTTTCTTAGGAAAGTGCTTCTCTTGATCTTATAGTTTCTAGGAGCTACTACGATACCTATGAGTTATCTTATTCTGTGTATGACTCAGTCATATACTGTCAGTGTATTTTAGGTGGTTTCTAAAATAAAATCTAATTCAAAGGTCTCCACTACCAGCCCTCTAATTTGTCTAAATTTACTTATCTTCCTTCTTCTATGTTGTTTGGTCCACACATCAAAACATTCTTGTATGTTGGGAACCACCCTGCCTGGTTTCAGAAGTTGTAATCCCCCCATGGCTAAAGCTGAGTAAGCGACCTTCAGACCATAAGCCACTAAGGAGACAAAGCTTATCTCCCTGGCAGGGGTGCCACTTCTGCTCCTTTTTCTTCACTCTTCTTGTCCCCCAATGCTTGATCGATTAGCCAATGATGGGTAAGATTCCCCATGGGGAGGAACAACCTAAAACAGGCATGATCACATGGAGGACCTCAGGGAAGGACTTGGGGGGCTATAGAAAAATGTGGTGATGAACCCTCACCCCTCGGCTTTGACAAAGCCTGAGTCCTCATTCTGTCTGTGAGAAGTATCCTAATCTCTTGGCTGCCTTAATTCCCTTACCTGGCTTAAGCCTGAAACAGTGACAGAGGGTGGTGCAGCCCTGTGCTGGAAAGGATGGGTTCCCCAGGCAATCAGACCTAAGAAAGAACATGTAAAATCCCATGAAACCTGCTTTGTTTAGAATGCTCTTGATTAAATGATAAGGGCAAACAGTGAGTTTGTTCCTCAAAGTTTTATGGTTCTTTAGCTATCTGACCCTGACTCAAAATAGGTCCTCAGAGTTCTTTGTATGTTATCTATTGTTTGATCCTTACTGCCTGATAATGATTAATGAGCTTTACCTGTATTTCTGTGCTGCAGAAATGACTCTTGGCCCTTCTCCTTTGAGAGATCGGCCACCTTTCCTCCCCAAGCAGATCAGGTCTTGGTAGACTTATTCTCATCCATGGCAGCCGGGGTGGCCCTGCAGGAGGAGCCCCCCCGAAATTGTATTATAAAAATTTCTACATTCCTCTCCCCTTTGGAATATAATCTACTTGGAATAAAAGGTGTGCAATATGTTTTAATTTGGGGTTACTACAGGTCTAGAACATAGACGGTAACATATTTGATAAATGAAAGAATGGATGCTACCTTGATATCAACTTCCAAATTAAGTCCATTTCTTTCATGGAAGGTATGTGTTTATTGCTCAGAGATCTGTTGAGTGTGGACCTTTGGCAGTGATGGAATAAATACCCATGAAAATTAAAGTAGTGCAGTATGATGTATGATATTACAACATAATGGTACAGTCACAAATGTTATAATTTTGCCTTATGAGTCTAGAATGAGAGTAAAAGTTTTTGTAAGTAATTAAAATTATAAGTATAATACAACAGTAGATGGGGCAAAGGTTGGTTATAGTTGTCCATATGAAAAAAAGATGTGCAGGTTATAATTATTATAATAGTTTTATTAACTCAAATGAATGTCATAGTGCAATCGTAAACTTACTTTGTTCACCTCCATATATGTTAGTAAGAAAACAGCTTGACTTATGGAATATAATTCATTCACAATTTTTAGTGTCTTCCTGTTTGATTTGGCCTCCTTTAGAATCAGAGCTAGCAGCTCATCAAGATCATATTTATAAAAACATCAAGTAATGGTTTATGGCATCAACTCTACTGTAGCTCTGGTTAGCTACATATTTTTCTTTTTTCAGTATTGATCTTTATAAATCATTTTAAAGAGCACATAACATTATTCCTTGGTCCATAAGCTTCTTGGTTGCTAGCCCAAAACACATTTCTTACACAATTGCTGAGTGTTAGGAGATTATCCTTATTGCTGCTATAATCTTCTGTTACCACTGGCTACAAAAAGTGTGTATTTTTCTTTTATTCTAATAGATATTTGATTGTTAATTCCTCATAAATGAAATGCTGCACAAACTATTTATTGTATGTTTATGATCATCACATGAGATTTAAAATATGGGTTTGAATTTCTATTATCAATGGGACTCATTATTCCATACACTAAAACTCTTTGGTTCTATTATAGTCTTCATAGTACAAGACTTGATATTCAAGAGGTAAATTATGTAAACCAAATTCTACAGGAAGCTTGTTGAAGTATTGAAGTAAGGCCTAAGAGAGTTATTCAATTGAGGACATAATTATCACATTAATAATTTTCTTTATTTTTTAAAAGATTACTTACAGAATAAAAATTCTTCTATATTTTTGTTTGCTTACCATATCCCAAGAATGTTTCTAAGTACTTCCTCTTTTTACTGGAGATAATTTAATTAACCCTCCCAACATGCCCATGAGAAAATTCACATTATTACAAAGGAAATAAAGCACAAAGGTATTAATTTTCTGGTCCAATTTCAAAAGTACAGAATACATCCTAGTAGGAATTTGAACCCACTGACTCTCCTCTGGAATCAAGGGTCTCAGGGCTATGCAGCAGTACAATTCTCAGAAGGCGAGCAGTGCACAACCTGCATGGCTGTGTGTGAAGGTCCTGAGTGCATTTATCCACTCTGTCTCGCAGGTCAGATAGGCTGGCATCTATTTTTCTCCTAGAAAATTAAGACATCTGTGTCCTTGTAACTATACCAACATATCAATTGAATTATAACAGTTAGTATGTAACATTTCAAAACATCCTCAAGCCTAACTCTACTCAACAAAAACCAATTAGCTCAATAACATATTTTTTTTCTACCTACATTCAGGTTAACTTTCAGGGGAACAAGAGAATTTTTGTGGCTAATTTTTCAATTATTATGCCCTCAAACCATGCAACGCGATACACTATAGATGAGTGAAGTAGTACAGGAGTATCTTTTTGAATGATTATCTTTAATCATTTTAAAATAGGAAACGTGCACAGGACCACACCTTATGAATGACGTCTTTCAGGCTTCCATGGCCAGGTGCAGGCCCAGGTGCTGTCTGGGTCCTGTTTTCAGACAGGTCCCATCATTAGCTGTCATTAATGTGCTGAGTGACACATTGTAGCTCCTCTCTGAGCAGCATGGATGCTCCTGATTCTGCAATCACTTTGCAAAATTGGCTTCATGGAAGCATTAAATAAAATATCCATGCACATATTAAAATACTATTTTCAAATACATGATTTGATATAATTGGAATTGATCTATGAGTACTAGAAATCTTAGTTCTAGCAAAAAATAGTCTTTTCTTAAATATTTTATTCATGTATTTTTAGAGAAAGGGGAAGAGAGGGAGGAAGAGAGGGAGAAAAACATTGATGTGCATGAGAAACATCAATTGGCTCCCTCTTGCATGTGCCTCGTTTGGGAACTGGCCTGCAACCCAGGCATGTGCTCTGACCAGAATCGAACAGGTGGCCCTTCACTTTATGGGATGACACTCAACCAACTGAGTCACACAGCCACCCAGGGCTAAATTTTTTTATCTTTTTTTTTAAAGCTTGGGGAAATGTTTTTGTTTTAGATGTGGATTGCAGCAATGTTTTTTTTTAAAGATTTTATTTATTTATTTTTAGAAAGGGAAAGGAGGGAGAAAGAGAGAGAGAGAAAAACATCAATGTGCAGTTGCTGGAGGCCGTGGCCTGCAACCCAGGCATGTGCCCTGACTGGGAATCGAACCTGAGATGCTTTGGTTCACAGCCCTCTTTCAATCCACTGAGCTATGCCGTCCAGGGCTTAAAATTTTGTATCTTAATGAACCTGTAATGCTTTGCACTTTCCACCTGTATGGAACTGTGGAAAAGGACATGTTTTTATTCCTAAATTAATTCAGCTAAGCCAATGAAATCAGAGATGAGATTAATTTCACTTTTTAAAAGGTCTTTAAAAATGTATCTATGAGGGTTTTTCTTGTTCAACATCATCAATCAAGTATTTTAAAATAGGAAACGTGCACAGGACCATATAACTGTATTATATGGGCATTTCTTTCAAGTTCATCTATTGTCTTGAAATATCTACTATCAGTACAACTATGCAGAACAAATAAACTTTTTAATTATTGCACACATTTTATTGCAGTTATCAAAATATAATGGAAAAATGTTAATTACTTCAAACACTCAAATGCTTCAGTCTTTAAAAGATATGTTTGTTTTATTTGGATATATTATGGAAAATATGAAAAAATCATTCATGAGTGTGCAGATCATTTCAAAATTATTTCAGAATATTAATCCTCACATGTGCATTTTTCTGTCTACTGAAATCCTTTGCAACTGCTTTTTTTCCCCCTGCTAGAAAACTTTTTTCTGATAGCCTCATACCTCTCTTCTGTGTTTACTTCCATTAAGTCTGTTCAAATGTCAACTTTCTCTGATCACTCATTGAAAATTGTGATGGAAGATGATTTGATTTTGGGTTGTGCGGAGGCAATGCAATGTATAGATCATGTGTTATAGAAATCTACACTTGAAACCTATATAATCTTATTAACCAATGTTGTTACAGGGTGCAGCCAAGAGGGGGGAACTTTCAAATAGGCATTTGAAACGGAGTCCAGAACTCAAGGTGTCCAGGAGATTTTAAGATGTCTTCACCCCTTCCCCCACAGGTGTGAGTTGGGGGAAGGGGCATACAGAGCAAGAACATGCAGGCAGCTTTGCAGCTAATCCATGGCATGGTCATTTAACATACCTATAGCCTTTGGCTGATCACTTAGATATGCTAAATAGCTATGGCCATGCTCAAGGCCAGGGGGATGGAAAGGGACCTCCCCCCCAAGATGGGACTGGGGGGCAGGTCCCCCGAGTTACAGCGCCTGCGTGGGAGCTCAGAGAAGATTGGCTCCATGACATGGGACCACACCTGCCCAGACCCATGATGGCAGACCAGAAAAGCTAGAGAAGACAGCAGATTGAGGGCAAGTGTGCCTGAGTGTGGGAGGAGTCGGAAATGGGGCTGCAGAGGAGGACTGGTGCGGGGATTTAAACCCAGATACGGCAGCCATTGAGGGAGAGAGAACCACACGGCTTTGGCAGAGTGGGGACTCTTCCTTCCCACAGCTTTGTAGGGAGAGAGAAGCACACGGTTTTGGCTGAGTAGGGACTCCTGTGGCCCTGGGAGAGAGGACCACGTGCCTTTGCCAGAGTGGGGACCCCCGCAGCTTTAGAAGGGGGAGCCACCACCTGGCTTTAGCAGAGATCCCGGCGACTCAGCTGAGGGTGCCCGGAACCCAGGGAGGTCTCCTAGTTGAGATGGAGTACTAACTGGGAAGAACCAGAGGACTGCCTGAGCCATGGACTTCTATTTCCTTTCCTGAGATACGGTACTCTGGACTGGGCAAAGGGGGAAGGAAGAAAGGACTGTGTCTGTTTGTGGGTGTTTTAAGGGACTTTAGGATTTTTGATAAAGACATTAGGTCACTACTTTAAGTTTGTATAGCATTAAATAAACATTTCCTTTCCTTTTCACAAATCTCTGGCATTGAGAGACGTCTTTCCTCTGGCGGTAGACATAACGGACCTGGGGACTTCTTTCAGTAATAGTATATCATCCCAGGCCCCCCCTTGTTTATTCTGTAACAATGTTACCCCAATAACTTTGATTAAAAATAAAAAGAAAATTGTGACACCATGCCCTCCTTTTGCCCCACCAATTGGTTTTGCCCTGGTTTTATTTATATCTACAGCATTTATTGCCACTTGAAATACTCTGTGTATGTGCATGTCCATATGTAATTTCTGGTCTCCACTGAGCAGAATGTCAGTTCCTTAGGGCAGGAATGTTTGTATGGTTTATTGTGACATACGCAAAACTTAGAACAGTACTTGTGATATATTCTAAGTTCTCAATTAGTACCCATTCATAAAATGTTATTTTTTAACTTAATGCTATTTCTTGAGAATTTTCCCATAGCCTTAAATATTGTTAGAAAATACATTTTTAGTATAGTATGTGTATTTACATCTCTGGCCCATCATATTATATTTTTTATGTAATCCCCAAATTTGAATATTGAGTTTGTCCTGAGTTTCTCTCTAATATGAATTCTCTGGCAGTGGACATTCTTGTTTGCTGTGATCTGACTCTACCCTGCAAAATTCACATGTTGAAGTCTGAACACTCAGAGGGATGGTGTTAGGAGGAGGGGCCTCTTGGAGGTGCTCAGGCCATGAGGGTGAAGCCTTTGTGAATGCGGTCACTGCTGTGTTAAAGAAGGCCCAAGAGCTCCCCTTCCCTTTTTCTACCACACGAAGACACAACACAAGGAGAAGTCTGTGGCCCAGAAGAGGGCTCTAACCCAACCGTGCTGGCACTCGAAACTTAGACTTTCAGCATCTAGAACCGTGTGACGTAAATTCCTATGGTTTGTAAACTATCCACGCTGTGGTATTTGTTGTAGCAGCCCAAATGGACTAAGACATCATTCAGTTGCATTCCTTGTCTATGACTTTCTTAAGACACATTTGAAGAAGTGACACTGCTGGTTCAAAGTGTATGGACACTTGTTTTTTTGTTTTTTTTTCATTTTTTACTGACTTTTTCCATTACTGCCTATTGCATCCAGAAATGTTTTGCTAATTTCAATAGCCCTCAGGACATATGAATTTTTATTTTTCAACATGCTCATGAACACTTTTTATTGTTTAAAAAATATTTTATAATTTGGTAAATAAAAATGCATTTCACTGATGCGTGAGCATGTACCTCAACGTTAATGTCTAATGCCAATGGGGATTTCTGGAGCAGAGCAGACCTGTGATCCCACTTTACTACCTCTCCCAGAAGTCCCACGCTTTTATTTATGGTGCTTCTTACAGGCTTACTATACTGAACCTACAGCCTATAGAATTATATAGAATTATTACATAGAATTCTATGTAATTATATAATTCTACATAGAATTATATAGAATTGGACATCATTGTTAGAAAAAATTAACTCTTAAAGAATGTCTTGTCAGTTGAGGGGCAGGCATCTAAAGATAAAAAATAATTGTTATCATATCACTTATTATGACTATTTTTCTCTTTCTAAAAGGAAGATGGTTGGGTATACTATTTTAGGTGATGGAGTTAATACACAAATACTTTATATGACCAGATTTCTTTAAAAAAAAGAGTATGTAAAAGTAAAGCCTTGGGTACCGAGATATTTTTGGTCCACAAGCATTGTTTTATAATGGGATATTTTGAAAAATATTTCATCTAGTAAGGCTCCCATGCTTTGCAGGGTTGTCTAACCCATGGCTGATGAGCTGCATGCAGCCCAGGATGGCTATGAATGTGGCCCAACACATAATCATAAATTTTCTTAAAACATTATAAGAGTTTTTATTTTCATTAGTGTTTGTGTATTTCATGTGTGACCCAAGACAACTCTTCTTCGAGTGTGGCCTAGAGACACCAAAACGTTGAATGGCCCTGCTAAAGCATGTAAAACATAATAATACTATACCTTGCATTTTTGTCAGCAGCACAGTTGGTTAGTGGCCTTGCCTTGCACATGTGGTTCCTTTCAGATGCCCATTCCCTGTGTTGGAGCAAATGCCCTCTCTGTGTGTCTTGCAAGAAACAGGTCTCAGCTTCCATTATAGTAGCCCAGAATATACATAGATATGTGGTAGAAATCCAGTGTTGACCTTTTGTATTAGTCTGTTGGGGCTTCTAAACAGCCTGGATGACTGAAACGACTTATTTTCACACAATTCTGGAGGCCAGAAGTCCAAGATCAAGATGCCATCGGGGTTGTTTCCAACACTTGGCTATTATAAATAGCACTGCTATGAACATAGGGATGCATAAGCTCTTTTGAATTGGTATTTTGGAGTTCTTAGGGTATAGTCCCAGCAGTGGAATCACTGGGTCATGAGGCAGCTTCATTTTTAAATTTGTTGAGGAAATTCCATACTGTTTTCTCCTGAGACCCTCTTCCCCGCTTTGGCACACACTCATTTCAGTGCAGGTTATCAAATGACCTTCTCACTGTGTCCTCACACAGTCTCTTCTCTGTGCATGCACGAACAGAGAGAAGGATCTCTGCCCTCTTTTCCTTTTTAGAAGGACATCAGGCCTCTCAGATTAGGTCTCCATGCCTTTGACCTCATTCAACCTTAATTAATTTCCTAAAAACCCTATCTCTAACTATAGTTATGTTGGGTGATGGGGCTTCAGCGTGTAAATTTGGATGGGGGGGGGCACAATTCAATCCACAAAGCTCTCTACCTAGGACTGGAATCTGAGGAGGGTGAAGGAGCATAGCGAGGCATTCCTCTTGGCGACAGTGATGGTGTCATCAAGAGTGTCTCATTCTCAGTGCCATCCCATTTCTGAGATTCGACGAGAGCTGAGCTCTGACTACCTAGTTCCTCAGGACACAGGTGAGCCAACCAGGCCTGTGTGTCCTAGATATTCCCAAACCATTCTAGAAGCTACATAGCTTCCTGCAAATTTCCTTTTCCCCCTTAATTAGCCTGAATCAGATTCTGTTGCAGTTGCTAATAACCCCGACTGAAACAGAGTGTTTAACCTAAAATTAAAATATCATGGCAAATATCACACTGCAGAATGTGATTGAGGTGTGTGTCTCTGATGAGCACTTTCATCTGATGCCAGGTTAATTGCCTAGAGGGACCTCTGATTAGTATGATAGTGAAAATAGGGTGTCACACTAAAAAAGAATAATTAATATGATAGTTGGAGGTCATACCTAAAATGACTAAGAATTAGTAGTTTGAGTAATAATAGCAGTCACTTGACAGCCTTGACAGGCATTTTACTCACATTTACATCTGTATGTGTGAGAGGCTGGAGATAAGAGTTATCACATTATCTTATTTCTACAAAACATGTTTTTATTTTTCTCTTTCACTGTGTTTACTGCTATTGAGCAGAGTCAGCTCTCTTATACCAAGAATACACTGTATAATACAACAGAATTTCTTATACTGATGATAAATTTCTGTATAGTATATTTAGAAAAACTCTAGAGTGTTTAATGTATATTATTTAATCTAAAATATAAAATTTAATCATTTATTCCATTTTTTGCCCATGTTTCATATAGGTACATTTCACTGCAGTTTTAAAAACTAAATTTCTCCTCCTTTCCAAAAAGTGTTTCTCTCAATATCATTCATTTTAATGAGGTAAGACTGATCTCCAAATATTTCTTCTTTTTAGTGAATAAATTAGCATGAACTTAGCCATAGAGATCCCTACATCAGGGTTCTGAGACAGAGCTCTAAAAACGGTAAGATTCTCTTAGAGGTTTGTTTGGATCCTGTGAGGAACACTGTATTGCTAGAGACGTATGAGTTATAGCAAAGCTTAAAAAGATAAGAAAGAGAAGTTCCCTAAATTTTTTAAAGCTAGCAAAGCATTTTTTAGCCACTGTTGGAAAACAGTTCTTACTGATAGACACTAAGTTCTCATTAGAACTGATTGCATGATCTCCATCACAAACTCTAATTTTCCTGTGTTTGGTTTACTGTTTTTGAAATAGAAAGTTTATACCACATTATGTCCCACTAAATTATTTTTTGGTTCCATATTTATAATATAGAAGTTAATATTTGTACTTGCTTATTTTCTCTCAGGGACTGTACTGTTCCACATGCATTCATTATTTAATTCTTGAAAAATTTATGTGATATAAAATATTATGGTCATTTGGAGATAATAAAGTTGAAAATAAGGAAATTGGCCAATGTTTAATATTGTGCATTAAGCATTATGTTATATTGTTTTTTTCAGTCACTGGTGAAATAAACCTGCAAATTTTAGGAGGTTATGGGGAAGGTCATGGTCACGCATTGGCAAAGGTGGGTTGTTGCAATAGATATGCAGCCTCAGATCTAAGCACGGTAAATGGACAGCCAGCGTTATGCCACTGCTTCGGCACCCACGCTACATACCACTACCAAATATACCTGACGTATCACTTTACTTGTCGTCTTCCCACACCCAAGAGGTTCCATTGTCTGTTTAATCAAGTTCAGGCTCCTAAGCTTTACGTTTAGAATTATTCAAATTTGATTCCAGCCTACATGTTTTACTTACCATTTTCCCAATATGTATTCTGTTTCTCAGCCAAAACAGATGACTTGCTCTTTCTCACTATGGTCTCTGGAACTGGGATTGGGTAAAATTTCCATCCTCCATTTTAGCTATTAAAAAATGTCTTGTCAATTGAGGGGTAGCATCTAATGACACAAATAATCACTATCATTTCTCTTATTAAGACTATTTTCTCTTTCCAAAAGGAAGATGATTGGATGTACTCTTTGGGGAGATGGAGTTGATATACATCTTTATAGATCCCAAAACATTTATGATTTCCTTAAAAAAAAAAAGAGCATGTAAAAGCAAGACTTTGGGTAGCTTTAATGATAACCTATTCTAAAATATAAAATGAAATATTTTGTTATCTTTTCAAATGGAATTGGCTTCTTCTTCCCTGAAACTTGATGGTATATTCTTTTGGCCTTCCTTAGAGTCAGTACTACATTTAATTTACTGTGAACCTGGAGCCTAATTCAGAAGAAAAAGGGGCTCTGGTTGGATGTGTCATCATGGACCTGCCTTCTTCTAACCCTGTGGAAAAGGGTGAAGGCTGTCAGTTCACGAGTAGTCTAGTATACACTCAGTGAGTATTTTAGAAAGAGAAATGGACTCTTATGTAATTAAATTATTTTTCTGTTAAAATTGCATTTAAATTTTACCTTTCATACTAGTCATTTTTGTTGTGCATCTACATGGATAAATTCTGTAAATCAGTTGATATAAAATTTATTTTATAATGCTCTTGAACTCCTCCTGCCACAATTACGTAAAGATAAAATATAGCTTCATACTTTAAAGCAGCATCTTTCAAACTGGAAAACACATATCATCAGCCTTTGTGATTGTTGCCAATTTGGTTAATATATCTGACTGGGCCTTGGATTCCTCACCTAGGCACTAAGCATTTCTCTCTAACTATAAATACTATAATGAGAAAAAAGTGAGTGAGGTAGTACCAGACCTCTATCAGATACATTCAGCATCAAGGAGAAATTTATTATTTGAATAGATGTCTTTAAAGTTGATCTCAAGTGAGAAAAAGAAAATATAAAATTAATTTTAACTTTGGACATAGTCTCATTGATGCTGTGACACTACTCGTATTATGATGTTGAAATGCTGTGCCTATTTACTTTGTAGAAAGACCTTTTCTAGCACACCCTCACACACAAACAAACAAATATCTTGTAGTTCATTAGCATGACAGTAACCAGAAGTCCCCAAAGACCTAATTAGCTACAAGCATTCTTTTGGACACAGGCTTGATACATTCTTCTGTGTGCTTAATTCATTGCTAAACAGCACACTTCACCTGTCAACAGCCAGAATTAATTTATGAAGGTGAACGCATTTATCTTTCATTGACAACAGATATTTATCTAACACTCAAAGTTTAACCCAGGAAAAGTCATTTACTTTCTCTTTGTTCCAGCTACATATCTGTAAAGCAGAACGAAAGTGTACCCAATTTAAGAACTGTCATCATGATAAATTATAAGAAGCAAATGATAAACTTGACATTTTTTAAACTTTTTATTTTATTTTAATTGTTATTCAAGTACAGTTTTCTGCCTTTTATTCCCATCCCAGCCCACCAATTTATTTTTGTTTTTTACTTGTATCTGTTTTTTCTCTTTCCTCTTTCTCTGCCATTTGTTACTATTAAATTAACATTGATAACCTTATTTTTTCTGTTCCCTTTTCAGCTATTCTTTTATGCACATTTTATACTGATTTACCTGTGGTTTGTATATGTATCACTAATATAAGACCAGTCTTCTAATTAAAAATAATATTAATACTCTAAGCAAAATACACAAATCTTGGAACCTTAATAGACATATATCTACCACTTTGTTTTTTATGTTGTTGTTATATAATACATCTACGAACGTCATAAAACTGACAATGTAATAATTTTAGTTTTAAACTTTTATGTGATATGTAAATAAATTTAAATTTAAAAGACACAAAGTGGATCTATATGTCTGTTTTTATGCCAGTACCATGCTGGTTTGATTACTAGGGCCTTATAGTATAGTTTGATATTAGGTAGAGTGATTTCTCTAATTTTGTTCAGATTTCTCAGGATTGCTGTTGGAATGAGGGGCCATTTGTGGTTCCAGATAAGTTTTTGAAACATTTCTTCTGGTTCTGTGAAATATGTCATTGGAATCTTGATAAGAATGACATTGAATCTCTAATTGCTTTGGGTAGTATGGACTGTTTAAAGATGTTAATTCTTCTTATCTATAAACATGGTATGTGCTTCCACTTATTTGTATCTTCAGTTTCTTTCTTCGGTGTCTTATAATTTTCTAAGTATAGGACTTTTACATTCTTGGGTAGGTTTATTCCTATATATTTTATTCTTTTGAAGTAATTGTAAATAGGATTGTTTTCTTAATTTATCTTTCTGTTAGCTATTGGCATATAAAAATAGCACAGAATAGAGAGCCCAGAAATAAGCCCACACCTTTGTAGTCAATTAATGTTCGACAGAGAAAGCAATCACATACAATGGGTTAAAGATAGTTTATTCAACAAATGGTGTTAGAAAAATTGGACAGACACACGCATAAAAATGAAACTAAACCACCTTCTTATATCACACACAAGAATAAATTCAAAATGGATCAAAGACTTAAATGTGAGTCTCAATGCCATAAAAATCCTAGAATAAAACATAGGCAGCAAAATCTCAGATGGAGCTCCTAGCAATTTTTCATCAGATTTAGCTCCTCAGGCAAGAGAAGCAAAAGAAAGTATAAACAAATGGGCCTACATCAAACTATAAAGTCTTTGCACAGCAAAGGAAAACATCAAGAAAATAAAAAGGCGACTTGCAGAATGGGAGGACATATTTGTCAATATATCTGACAAGGGGTTAATCTCCAAAATTTATAAAGAACTTACAAAACTCAACACCAAAACAACAAACAACCCAATTAAAAAATGAGCAAAGGACCCAAATAGACACTTCTCCAAGGAGGACATACAGATGGCCAATAGACATATGAAAACATTTTCAACGTCACTAATAATCAGAGAGATGCAAATTGAAACCACAATGAGATACCATCTCACACCTGTCAGAATGGCTATCAATAAATCGGCAAACAAGTGCTGACAAGGTTGTGGAGAAAGGGGAAACCCTTTTGCACTGTTGGTGGGAATGCAGTTTGGTGCAGCCACTGGGGGAAGCAGTATGGAGATACCTCAAAAAATTTAAAATGGATCTGACTTTTGACCTAGTGATACCATTTCTGGGAATGTATCCAAAGAAACCCAAAACACTAATTCAAAAGAGCATAAGCACCCCTATGTTTTTTGCAGCGTTATTTACAATCACCAAGATATGGAAGCAGCCCAGGTGTCCATCAATGGAGGGGTGGAAGAAATAACTATGATTTTATTTACATTTACACAGTGGAACTCAATTCAGCCAAAAAAAAAAAAAAGAAGAAGAGGAAGACAATTTTGCCCTTTGCGACAGTATGGATGAACCTGGAGAACATTGTGCTAAATGAAATAAGCCAGTCAGAGAGACAATACCATATGATATCACTCATATGTGGAATCTAATGAACAAACTGAAATGATGAGGAAAATGGGGACAGACTCATAGTTGGAGAGCAGGATGACAGCTATTTGGGGGAGGTTAGAGGGTAGAAGGATTGAGAGAAAGGGAAAAGGACTCATGAACATGGATAACAGTGTGATGATTGCTGCGGGGGTTGGGGGAAGTACAAGGGGACTAAATGGTAATAGAAAAAATACCATAAAGATTAAGAAAATTAAAAAGACAAAATAGTTCCTTAAATCTATCCAAATATTTACCATTTTCCAATGTTTTTCATTTTTTCTAAGGATCTGAGAGTTTTTATCAACCACCACTTCCCTTCAGTCTGAAGAACTTCCTTTTACAGTCTTACAGTACAGGTCTGTGGTAACAAAAATCCCTTAGTTTTATTTTATCTGTGAATGCCATTTTATCTTTATTCTAAAATACTATTTTTTCCAAATATAGAAATTTTGGTCCACAGATTTTCTTCTTTCAGCAATTTAATTTTTAAAAATTTTTCTGGTTCCCATGGTTTCTGAAAATTTCTCCTTCTGATATTTTAAGTACATGTACATTTCGTAGCTTGAAATTAACTAGCATGTGCTTGAGGCTCTATTCTTAAAATTTTTTGTGCATTCTTCACTTTGGATAATTTTTGTTGATTTGAATGTACTTACTCTTTCCTCTATCATATTCATTTGGCTAAATCATTTAGTTAATTTTTTTATTTCACTCAGAAGTTACATGTTTTATTTACCATGCTGAAGCTTTTCATTTTGATGGAGTCCTATTAGTTTATTTTCTTTCATGTCCATTGCTCTAGGGCACATAACAGTGAAAATATTGCTGCGTGGAATATATGAGATTTTCCAGCCTATGTTCACCTCCAAGACTTTTATAGTGTCATGACTTATATTTAAGTCTTTTATCCACCTTGGGTATATTTTTGTGTGTGGTGTAAGTTGGTGGTTGAATTTCATTTTTTGTCATGTAGCTGTCCAGATCTTGCAACACCATTTGCCAAAGAGGCTATTTTTACTCCATTTTATGCATCTGCCCCCTTTGTTGAATATTATTTGACCATAGAGATTTGGATTTATTTCTGGGCTCTCTACTCTGTTCCATTGATCTATGTGTCTATTCTTATTCTACTACCAGACTGTTTTGATTACTGTGGCCTTGTAATATAGCTTGATATCAGGTATTGTGATCCCTCCTACTTCGTTCTTCGCAAAATTGCTGCAGCTATTTGAGGTGATTTATGGTTCCATATCAATTTTTTAAATGCTTGCTCTATATCTATGAAATATGTCATTGGTATTTTAATAGGAATTGCATTGAATCTATAAATTGGTTTTGGTAGTATGAACATAGCAGCACAATTTACAATAGCCAAGTGTTGGAAGCAACCTAAGTGCCCATCAGTAAAGGAATGGATCAAAAAACTATAGTACTTTTACACAATGGAATATTACACAGCAGAAAGAAAGAAGGAATTCCTATCCTTCTTTGACAGCGTGAATGGATCTGGAGAGTATTATGCTCAGTGAAATAAGTCAGGTGGTGAAAGACAAATACCATATGATCTCATCTGTAAGTGGAACCTAATAAACAAAACAAATAATCAAGCAAAATATAGCCAGAGACATTGAAATAAAGAACAAACTGACAGTAACCCGAGGGGTGGGGAGAAGGATAATGGGGTAAAAGAGGGGAAGGGTCTTCAAGGAACATGTATAAAGAACCCATGGACAAAGTCAAAGGGGAAGAATCATGGGTGTGAGGAGGGAATGGGTGGGGTGGGGGGAATTGAGGGGGGAAATGGAGACAACTGTACTTGAACAACAATACAAAATAAATTTAAAAAGAAGTTTCATGTATTAGTTCTAGAACTCCCATTGTTTTCTATTTTTCTATTGAAACATCCCATTTATCTGCTGAGATTTTCAAGAATTCAAAATGTTATTTAACTTCACTGAAGATAGTTTAAAATCCACTTAAAAATGTTTTGTCTATTCATTTCAACATCTCTTTCTCTTCAAGGTCAGACTTGGTTGATTATATTTACTCTTAAACATTGTTTTCCATGTTCTTGGTAATATATATGAAGGAACTTTTGTGCATCCATTTCGATTATAGAAATTCTAGATTTCATTTTTTTATATATGTGTGTGATGAATACTGTTTGTTTTGTCATGTGATTTTCTTTTGGATGTTGAACTAAAACTTTTATTTTTCATGCAATAGCTCCGTTCCTTGTTCAGAACTGAGGTCTCAAGCCAGGGTGCTTAGAGTCTATTTTGTGCATGTGTGACCCAGGGCTCAGCAAGAGATGTGGATGCACAGTTTAGTGATCTCTTTCTAACTCATTCTCTTTCATGACTACCCCATTCTCCTCAGTGTTCATGGTCTCTGGTATGCATGTACTAGCTCTTTAGAACGGAAAGACTGCATATTCTAGATGCAGGACCTCCTCCTCCTCCAGAGTTCCCACCCCATGGACTGTGCTTAGCTCCAGGCCAAAGTAGGTACTAAGTTCTCTGTCTTCTTTTCTCCAAATGAATGTGCATTCTGTCTTGGTTTGTCTACTCCTGTTCACTATCCAGGGAATTCTGGGTGGCATCTTCAGTCTAAGTTTAAACTTCAGTCTAAGTCTTGAGTTTCAGAAGTGAATTACTAAATATTGAGAGCATTGTCAATGCTACTGTTATTGCTATAAACACTGTCAAATTATATATTCTGTTTTCCAAAATCAACAGAATGTTTTTCAGGTTATAACTAGTTTTAGATATTACAACAGGCAGTCAACTAACAACTTAATACAAAGTTACCTTTAGGCCTTGAACTTGAATATAATGAATCCTATATAGGAATTTATCTAACCCAGAAAATTCCTTTGGTCACTTCAGAAAAAAAAAAATTTGTTGGTTCTTTGTCTATAAGCCATTTGACATAACATGGGTGTATTTACCTTCCTTCATCTCTGTGTTAAAAAGGAGTAGCCCAAGAAAATCCATAAATCTAGAAACTAATATAAATACTAGACCATGTGGGGACATAGGGTGGGGGCAATGAGTGAGTGTGGGCTCCAGAAAGAAGCAGATGAGAATTGACTACATTGGGGTGGCTGTGAACTTCAGAGCTTAGAGCTCTCATGAATGACAATTCTTACTGAGTGCCTAAATTTTAATTACAAAATTCATGAGGAAATCCCTTCAATAGATTGCATAGTCCCTTTTCCAACTAATTTTACTTCAATCAGTCTTGTAGTTTTCAGGAAGGTTAAAGAAAGTACATGCTTTTTCTTGAACAGAAGGTGACTCCGTTTACCTGAAGTCTGAAGCAGTGAATGGAACCTACAAGAAACACTTGCATACCCATGTGGCATTCCCCTGGTTACCGTAACTATGTCTCCCTGCTTAATGAAATAACAGCAATATCCTATATTCTTATAGTTCTCTTACCTTATAATACATTGTCACATGTATGTCTTATTAAACTTAAAAGCCATCTGAGAGAAAGGGATTTTTATTTTCATTGTTTATATTGGGTTGGCTAAAAAGTTATTTTGTTTTTTTCCATAAGATGATTCTAGTAGTGCTTAGTTGTCTTTAACTTCATTTGAAACAATTTTGTTAGATTGTATTGAGACAGCTGTCATATTAGCATGCATTAAAAAAAGAAAACTTAGCAAAATTGGTGAATTCTTGTGTAGCCATTTTAATATTGAACATGAAAGAAAATGAGCAACATTTCTGGCATATTATGCTTTATTGTTTCAAGAAAGGATAAAACACAACTGAAATGCAAAAAGCAATTTGTGCAGTGTGTGGAAAAGGTGCTGTGACTAATAGAACATGTCAAAAGTGGTTTGAGAAGTTTTGTGCTAGAGGTTTCTTGCTGGACGATGCTCCATGGTCAGACAGATCAGTTGAAAGTAATCAAATCAAGATATTAATTGAGAATGATTAGTATTATACCACACTGAAGATAGCCAACATACTCAAAATATCCAAATAATAAAGTTATTGGTAAAAATGAAAAATGTCTTTTTTGACAGAAAAAAAACTGAACGGATATTTTGGCCAACCCAATACAAACTGAAATGTGGGAAGCCTCTCTCCATTTGACTTGCTTGAGGTACTGTGGGTAACCAGTAAGTAGCCAATGAGAGGACAGGTGTCTATGTCCTCATCTGGTTCTCTGTAGGACTGTCTAGTCTTGATATGCTTTGGGGAACATCCTTTTGGGGGATGTTCCTTTTGTCACCTGGTAATGTCTGTGTAGTGTGGATGGAATAGATGCTTTTGGTGTCTGGCTCACCTCACCTTTCCTAGGCTAGAAAAGCTTTGTCATTCTGTTAACACTTAAGTATTGCCTGCTAATGGCTCACAGCTTCCCTCATCTGCTCTGTGAATTCCTTCAACTGACTGGAGTCACTTAGCTCAGGAGTTTCTTTGTCATTATTTACATTCCCTGGGGCTAGCCTGAGGTCTGTGGTGACTAACTGGGAACAAATTTGTGATAAATTTTCTCTTTATAATTCCCTAAGGGATCAGGATGAAATTAGACTTTGCTTAGTCACTTCCCCTGCTCCATTCTGCTTCACCCCCTCCCTCCCAGATTTCTGCTGAGATCTCCCTCTGGCAAAAGCCCCTCGCAGCACGGAAACCCTCGCCCCAGGCTCTACCTCTTGGGAACTTGTCCTACGCCGTTAGCCTAGGGTAGTGTGTCTTACAAGACATAAGACTGATCTATTCTCAAAGGCAGGTATATTTATTTTAACCAAAAGTCTAAACAATTTCCACAAATTCTAAATGTGCTTGAGCAAATACACCTAGGACAAGAAATGCCTGTGTTGTTGGTGTGAGAGGTGCCTCCCTGGCACTAGTATTATAATTTTCATTTCTAAATTACAGCTCATGTTTTATTGGAGATTTCTACACAAGTGTTGTATAAATGCATAGAGCTCACTAGGGAAAACAGTTTTCAAAATAAAACCATTGTATGTGTAATGCTGACAATTACAATCTCATCCTTGTCACATAAGCAGAACTTTTTAGAATAGCCTCTGGCCTGGTAGCTCAGTTAGTTACAGCATTATCCCAATACATCATGGTGGCAGGTTTAATCCCCAATCGGGGCACACAAAAGAATCAAACAATGAACACATAAATAAGTGAAATGACAGATCAATGTTTCTCTTTCTCTCTCTCCCTTTCTCTCTTCCTAAAATGATAAAAAGTTTAGATATCATTAGTTTTACACAATTTTTGATTTTTTTTCATTTTTAAAAAGATTTTATTTATTTATTTTTTAGAGAGGGAAGAGAGGGAGATAGAGAGAGAGAAACATCAATGTGTGGTTGCTGAGGGTTATGGCCTGCAACCCAGGCATGTACCCTGGCTGGGAATCAAACCTGCGACACTTTGGTTTGGAGCCTGTGCTCAATCCACTGAGCTACTCCAGCCAGGGCTCAATTTTTGATTTTTAAATACCAGATTCTGGTGTGATGTTGACCATGGTTAATATTTGGAATACAAAATTTGAAGTTCTTTCTCTATTGGCCTGGAAAACTTTAATTTTAGGAGATAAAACAGTCCTGACTGGGTGGGGTGGGAGTCGGTAGACATGAGATGTCGTGATTGATGGTGCAGTGGTATTCTTCTCAAAACTACCCTGAGTTACCATCCACTTCTTCCCAGAGCATGATGAGACATCCTCCAGCACTGCAGTCTGTTCTGTATACATTTTAATAACATATCTAAAACAGAATATTAGCTTATTTTTATTTCATCTAAAAACAATAGCAAATATGCATTGAGTACTTTATTCGAGATTGTTCTGGAATCTTTACAGGTATTAGTTCCTTTAATACTCATAGCGACTTTTTTTTCAGGTTCATTCCATTATTACCACCATTTTATATTTATGGAGTAATAATATAAGTGAACATAAACTGTGAAAAGATTAGGCTACTTTTTAAAAGTCAGATAGCTTATAAGTGGTTGATCTGGAATACAATACTGGATTGATTCCTTAGAAGGTAGTTGTGACTCAAATGCTGTATTACCTTCCCAAGATTGTTAGCTGGGGACTTGGTCTGACAATCACAGGGTCGTGGTGTGACCTAACACACACTACTCAAGGTCTGGTCTGCAATGACTGCTGCCCTGAAACTCTCTGTTGTTCAAGACACAGTGTCTCAGTCTTGGCTACTAAAACTGAATGCCATTAACAGGGTGGCTTAAACAACAAGATTTATTTCTCCCAGTTCTGGAGGTTGGAAAATCCAAGATGAAGGCACTAGCAGAATGGGTGTCTGGTGAGAGTCCACTTCCCAATTCAGAGACAGCGTCTTCACCCTGTGTCCTCACCTGGTGGAAGGGGCTCAGGAGCTCTCGGGGGTCTCTTCGATAAGGGTACAGATTCCACTCATGAGGGCTCCACCCTTAGGACCTAATCAGTCCACAAAAATCCCACTATTAAATAACATCACATGGGGGATAGGCTTTGACATATGTGTTTCAAGGGATTGAACATATTCAGTCTACAGCACACGGAAAGCACCGCAATTTCAAGTTAAGAAATATTACAATTCCAAGTGAGAAACATCTGTAGCAATCCCATGTTGCCATGGCATTTTAGTGTATAATCAATGAGCTCATCTCACTGAACTGGGTGTAGGTCGGTCCCAGTACTCTCAGAACACATATATTGTAGCACATGCCTGAGAAGCCATATATTGTTCATGCACCGTAGGAACATGTTAAAGTCTGGGATGATTTAAAAAAAACAATGAAGAAAAACGTTCTGCGTGTATTTCCTTTCATTCAGGGTTCCTGGTCACAGCCCCCTTCATATTCCACAAAACTAAAGCTCAAAAAAACCTGTTTAGGTTATCGCAGGACTGAGTTGGAGCTGGACTAGGAACAGGAGAATCAATATTTCATTTTATGAAGGAGAGTTTAGACAAAGCCAGACAGGATAACCTGTAACTCATTTTCACAAGCCCAGGAAATGCCTGTGTCTCATAACACGCTCCAAGTGAACGACGGAACAAGGGGGACAGTGCCAAGTGCTCATTTACGGGCCTCCCATACTTCCCTCGGGAAAACTCGCTCACGGTTTAAGGATGTTTGCGTCCGTGTGCGTGTCAGGTTCACACGGCCGCACCCTCGTTCTCGTTCTTTTTCTACTGTTTGTTTGTTTTATACTGCGTAAAACTCTAAAGAGAAGTTTGAAAACACTGTCCAACAGAATTTAGGGGTTTGCATTACGCTCTTACTGTAATCCTGAGATCTTTTCACCCCCCTTCTTTAAGTTTTCACTTATGTTACAGCAAAATACATTCGTTAGCATGGAATGGGAAAGGATGAGCGATTCAGCAGATGACATTTATGTCTCCACTGTGAAGAGTTTAATGTAATAATAGCACCCAAACTGAGATGACTTTTTCTACCTTGAATTGCCACCCAATAATAGCAACGCCATACACGTGTTAAGGCGAGAAGCTGGGAAAGGGGCGGAGCACTCCAGGCAAGTTTCCACAGTAGCACCAGGGGGCGGAGCACTTGGGGGCTTAGGCTGGGCACCATGCGGAAAATCTCTTCTGTATCTACCTTTGTGGAAACAAAAGCTAGTTGCATTTATTTAACATGTGATTTCCGGTACATATTCTGGTAAACGGATGTAACTTTTAAAAATCAAAGTTCACTGGGGGAATTCTGCATTTGAAACAAACCAACAGAAAAAAGTGCTGGAAGTCAGACTGGCAGGCTATTGTTTGGGAGATTTTCCCTGCTGAGTTTCTCCCCTTTTCTTTATACGGTACTTGGGCAATAAAATTGAGGTAAAAAAAAAACAAAAAAAAAACAGCCAGCTGATGTGTGAGTTGTTTCTCTGTGAGGATTTCAACCTCATAAATAGAGTAGTAATTTCCAACTTTTTCATCTCATGGCACACATAAACCAATTACTAAAGTTCTGCAGCACACAAAAAATACATTTTTTTGCCAATCTGATAAAATAGGTATAATTTTGATTGATTTACAAAAATAATAATAGTAGTAATTACCCACCCTTTTTGCTCCAAAGTGACTTTTTAAAAATTCCAGGTTCCTATACCTTGTATAGAAGAATTTCTGGTACCAAGAATTAACCAATCAGATGCAACCTTATTATGTGGTGTGATCGATAAGATGCAACTTTGTTATACAACCTGTATGTTTATGGTTCAACACAGGGCCTTCATACCAGTTGGCTATTGTCATGTTGGCTGATGTCATTTTTAAATTTGACAGTCTAAGAAAAAAAGAGGACTGTTCCCTTGACTAAATAGTCAGATATTGCATGTTTTAAAAATTCTTGTGACACCACAGTTGAAAATAGTTGCCAGAGAACTAGAAAAAGTCTCCACCTAAGTTGGGAGCATGTCCATTTCCTTGTGCTCTCCTCAGAATGCCTGCCTCTAACTTCCCTCGGGAGAGATTCATCTTGAACAGTCAGGCACCAAAAAGAAGTTTCTTCAGGAGAGAATCCTCTTTTAGATTTAATTATGTGTGGAGATATTCTGGATCCACAGCCTTTGAAAGGGCTGAGAAATGACATTCTGGAATTAGCTCCCTTTGGTGTAAGGCCACACAAAAACAGCCCTGAGAGAGAGGGGACAGAACTTATCCAATACTAGAGAAGAAGTTTAGCGACATTAAGTGGTTACTCTGCATATTGGAGCCAGGGGATGGCAACTGAGCTCTTCTCTTCAGAATTCTAATCACGTCTGCTTTGACACCGAGTTTCATTTCGAAAAGACTATCCTCTGCTCCACTTCCGTAGGGGAGAACAGGTTATACATTATATAGCCTTTACATGTCAAGATTTTGAGATACTTAGTAACCTATAACTGAATTACAATTCTATATGCCACTACCTTTTCCTTCGAGGAATGCCCAGCATGGTGCTGTTATTGGTCCTTAGTAACTCTCATTTCTCGCACCAGATCGCTTCCCCTTGCATAGACTGGGAGTAGAACAGCTCCCACAGTCAAAAAGATATTCTTTGATCCTTTTGCACCTTTATTAATGATGATTTCTAGATATTTGTGGGTAGCTGAAGGAGAGAAGTGCTGTAGAAAAGAATAAAACATTTTTGTTGCATTTATTCATTCACTCAGTTATTTCTGGTTTCCAGTAACAGGTGCCACAATAGATTTTGGACAGTGAACATCAGGAGGCACAAATCCTATAGAGTTATACTGACCCCTGGTGGGAAAATGAAAACACAGCCTTAAAGGTTGTTTTTTAAAAAGCATGTCTGGTAAAATTTGGTTATTTAGTGTACTTTATGCTTTGAAACAAAGCAAAGGTTTGTCTTAAATAAAAAGTGACACAGACAAATGCAAACCTGTAAGACTACAATATAGTCCCTTTTTACAATTACTTTTTGTTGCTACATTTCCATCTTTAATTGCAGTCTAAATCTTTCTCTTCTGATCTATAAAATAAATGTGTCCTACCTGGACAGGACATTGTAATATTAGTGATAGTATATGTAAAACACAAGGGTTCAGCTAAACACAACCTCTACATTCTGCCTCTGACTTGAAACGTACAGTCAGATGCCAAATAACGATGTTTCAGTCCAGGGCAGACTTCATGTAGCACCATGGTCCCGTGAGATTGTAACACAGCTGAAGAAGGCCTGTAGTGTAGTACCATGGTAGCCTTCCTGACCATTGCCTACAGTCTACAGTACAGTCAGGTGCTGCACAAGTTTGAGGCTTAGGAGTTGTAGGGGAAGAGAATTTCTCACCCCAAAATATGTATATGTGGTATAATGATCATTTTACATTGTTTACTTCTGAGAAACAGTGGGTGTGGGAGAAGCTCTGATAGCCAAGTAGAAGTTAGCCTTTGTCAGACACATTGGCAGTTATAAGGGATGTCTCCACTTGTGTGTCTCACTCTCTATACCCGGAAGAGGGGGTTGACCTTGTCTCTGGAATCTCTTATCAATGAAAAAGGCATGGACTTAAATGTGTGTAACCCCCTTACTCTTGTTTACTGTGCTTTTCCCGAGAACCTTCTCCAGCAGAGCCTCCGCCCTACCTCGCCAGCCCCCAACATCTTCTTTTGTCTTCAGATGGTATTTAAAGTGGGGGCTGCAGACATAGTGGAGAGGTATTCAGGGTTCCTGGGTCTCCCATGGATACAGGAAGTGTGCATGTTATTAAACTTCTGTTTGTTTTTCTCCTATTAGTCTGTCTTTTATTATAGGTATGTCTCAGCCAAGAACGTGGAAGAGTAAAGGGAAAGTGATTTTTTCCTCCCCTACAGAGCAATAGGCTATATACCACATGGCCTAGGTGTATAGTGGGCTATACAATCTGGGTTTGTGTAAGTGTGCTCTCTGACACTCCCACAATGTCAAATCCCCTACTGGCACATTTGTCAGAAAGTATCTATCTCCATCTCATCATTAAGCATTGCCTGACTATCTAATGCTTCTCCTGGCCAGTCTTAATGCGGGCATGTTAGAAGATAGCTCCTACTCTTTGCTGTGTCCTTGGTCCTGTTCTTCTTCTCTCTCTCCTGAATTGTCAATTTCTGCTTTCTGGTCTCTCCCTATTAGAGTTTAAACACGCTCAACTCTCCCCCATACTAAAACATTAAAAAAAACTACTATGAAAACAATGAAAGCAGCGAAGAAACAACCAATGGGCTACCATCTCTAACTGCCAGCTCCAATCACTTCTCCTCTCCCTTCCCCGTACTTTCCTCTTTATCACTAAGCTTCCTGAAAGTAATCCCTACCTTTATTTTCTCCATGTTCTCTATTCACACAGTGATCCACTTCAGTCTGAATTTGGACTTTGGACGCCCCAGAAACTGCCCTCCCCACAGAGGCACCACCGTATTCCTCCTCAGATGATAGGTACACAGGCTTTAATACTGACCTTGCTTAGTCATTGGGCAGTATTGGAACTTCCTAGTCACTCTCTTGTTTTCCAGACACGAATACTTTCTTCAGATTCCTAAAGTCACACTTTCCTGACTTTACCCCTCCTTGCCTTGATATTCATTCCCATTTTTCCTTTTGTTGTCTTCCTCTGCCCAGCCCTGAAGTGGTTCAAGTTTCTCAGCAGTCTTGTTCTATCAGCTTTCCCTAGCTGACCTCGTCACATCTGACGACTCTAGTCGGTATCAGTGTATGCTCTGATTTCAAATTGCCATTTTCTGCCTAGATTTTCATTCTGATACCCTGAGAACCATTCTTTTCTTAGTTCAGTTACTCAGTGACAATGTCACTTGTTGTATAGGTACCATGTCCCTGTATTTGAACACTGCACTAATGCAACTCGTGTTTGGTCTCTAACAATGCCACTTTCAAACCATCATCATGATGACATCTGTAATCATATCTGTCTTTTCTTAATATAATTTATTTCTCCTTTTAACAATTACATTCTGTATGCTGTCGCAATCTGCTGTATATGTTTCAAGCATTGGAGAGGCATGTGGTTAGAACATGAAATTAATTTTTCTGTACATACACACACACACACACAAACTCTCTTCCTTTCAGAGGGAAAGAGTGTGAAGTGGACTTTGTTTTTGTATATTCATTTTCTGTGCATTTCTATGATGCATGTTATTACATTTTAACATGATTTGTTTTAACTATGTGCACCTGTGACTTTCTATGGCCATTAAGAAAATATATCACAGACAACATTCCAGAGAGAAAAATATAGAAGGGCACAGGAAAAAGAACACACTACTATTTCTTTTGATGCATGCTTAGATTTTTGCCTTTTCTCTGTAATCAGCATCTGTGTACCAGAATTTCTATGCTTGTGTTAGAATCTTCATGTGAACTTTGATTGATACTGCCAAAATAACTTTACCAAAGCCTTCATATCACCAACACTATTCATATTTTAAAAATATCCTAAGTCATAAATAGAATATCATCAACTTAATTTGTATTCTATGATTACTAATGAGGCTGAGATTATTTTCGTATGTTTATGCAGTATTTGTTATGATTGCTTTTTGATTTTTCTACTATGAAGTTTTACATTATAGATGGCTCTTATATATCATAGATTGACTAAGTCATTTATTCACTAACTGTATGCTTACTCTTGACCAGACACTGTATGGGTATTTGAGATTCCATAGTGCACTGTACAAATGAGGTCTCTTCTTTCATTCATGCTTAACCAAGATTATATTCAAGAGATAAAATTTTGATAGTAATAACTGCTATAAGGAAAGCAGAGCAATACGCTCTGAGAGATATTGGGGGATTAAGGAAGGGCCTTTTAAAGAAGAGGCATTTTAGCTGTAAACTAAATCATAAGATAGCACCAGGCAGGTAAAATATGGAAAAAATGCTTTTTGGGGGAAGGGACTATATAGAAAGAAAAGGGAGGTGAGGGTTAAGCTCTGGATATTCAAATATTTAGAGGTTGTGCACAAGAAGAAAGGATACTGGGAACAGTAGTCAGGGGCACTTAGAGAAATCAGTAACGTGTCACAGAAGACATGGTGAGGAGAAAAGAGCCTTCATTCTATGGGAGAACTGATGGGGGAAAGGCCATTTCTGTGGAGGGCTGGCACAGAGGCTTCACTGCAGGGGGAGGTAGAGACAGGGGGGTGGTGAGAAAAGAACACAGTGACCACGACGGCATATATTATAAAGGGAAGCAGGAGCTGAAGTGGGGGCTACAGTGAATTGGTGGACACTGCAGCATAGTCAAGTGGAATGATCCAGTAGGAAGACAGAAATTAACATTGCAGAGGAGAGAAGAAATACTGACAGGAACTAATTCTTGGGATAACAAGAATAGGGATACAGGACACAAAATGAATGCTTGCCGCCTGTGAGAGAGCAGGGACATTGTGTTTACTTTAAGAGAAGAGTTATGAACTTTGGCTGGTGTGGTTCAGTGCCAACCTGCGAACCAAAGGGTCTCCAGTTCAATTCCCAGTCAGGACGCATGTCTGGGTAGCAGGCCAGGTCCCCAGTAGGGGGGACATGAGAGGCAACCACACACTGACATTTCTCTCTCTGTCTTTCTCCCTCCCATCCCCTCTGCCTAAAAATAAATGAAATCTTTAAAAAGAAAAGAAAGAAGAGTTATGCATGTAGATAAGATGGTGGCTTGAGGATAGGAAAATAAGAAAGTTCCATTTGACTCTTTCTGTTTTTGCAATGAAATCCATGAAACAAGCCATCAGCATAGAGGGGGTAAATGTAGGGTAAGTATGGGGATGAGTGCAATGTTTGAAAAGAAAAGAAAATGGGTCAAGCTGCCATTTTGTGAGAAGAAGAATTGTTAACACCGGAAAAGAACTCTAGGAAGTTTGTGACCATTTAGTAAGTTACCATTATTAGCAAATGCTCTTTCCCCCTCACAGTTAAGTTTTAGTTTAGTTGAGTATGGAATTAAATTATTTTCTCATACATCCTTAATATAACCACTCCATTTTCTAGACTGGTGAGAAATTTTGTATGAATCTGATGTTCATTCTTTTGTAAGTAAATTTTCCTCTCACTTCTTAAATTCACTCCTCTGTGGCCTTTAACATTTTCTTGATGCTTTCATAACAATATGCCTAGTGTGAATTTTTGGCTAAAAACTTAGGAACCAGGAATTAGGCTAATAAAACAGTGATCCTATAATATCTCACTTACTAGAAGTGGGCCACCAATCTGGCTGTAAGCAAAACAACAAATATTTTAAATAGCAAAGATAGTACATCCCATCATGCAATTTAAAGTATCTATAAATTCATAATCAACCTGAAATTATTCACAACAATCAGAGTCTAAATACAAAAAAAGGAAAAAAACAACTTATCTCACAACAGCCAGAGGCTAGAAGCAAGTATATTTTCCTTCTTTTCTTGGTGCTGATGTGTCCTTCATGTGTCGTTCATGTATACCAGCTTTGGCAGCCTCCGTCTGAAATTCTCCTTAGAACACTTGCTAGTGATGTGTATGGACTTTCAAGGTGTGCTTATGCGTTTGTATAAGTTTCATGATTTTTATGATTGTTGGCTTTTGTCTTTTCAAGTTACTTCTCTCTAACTGATAGTGCTACTAAGCTCCCAGTTGACTCCCTGCTATCCGCCTCTTGGTGGTTCTCCCTCGCAGTCCTGACTTTCTGGAGGGAGGAAGTAGTTCCCACAGGCCACGGATCTCATGATGCCAGATATCCACCACTCGTTCCGATGACTTCTCTAAGTGAGTAAGTGCTCTCACTTACTAAATGACTACATTTAGTCTCATTACTAAATCGTCCCTTCAGAAGGAGAACTGAGTCATCTGCCACTCTTCAAAAGGTCCTCTTATTGGAAATCTGACCTTTCGTGACAGCATGTATGGACCTGGAGAGTATTATTCTAAGTGAAATAAGCCAGTGAGAGAAAGACAAATACCATGTGATCTCACTTACATGTGGAATCTAACGAAAAACAAAACAAAACAAAAAACTAACAAACAAAATAGAAAAGGAATCATAGATACATAGAATACACTGACAGCTGTCAGATAGGAGGTGGGTTGGGGGCTCGGTGAAAAGGTGAAGGGATTAAGCAAAAAAAACCCCAAAACACTCTTAGAAAGAGACCACAGTGTGGTGATTCCCAGAGGCAAAGGAGGTGGGGAAGGTGGAAGAAGGTGAAGGGGGAGGAATGGTGGCAGAAGGAGACATGACTTTGGGCGGTGAGCCTGCCATGCAGTGTGCAGATGACATTTTATAGGGCTGAGCACTGGAAGCCTGCATGGCTTTATTAACAAATGTCACCCCAATAAATTGAATAAAAAAGACCCCTTCTTTAAATGAAAGGATCTTTATGTTTTCATTAGTAATTAATGTGCTCATATGCAAATATCTTTATTTTAATATTTTACGATGGTTTAGTTACTATCTTTCTATCATTAATGGTTTGTTGTATTTATAATATACTTGCAGAGAATTTTTTGATAAAATTTGAGAAAAGCCTAATTATTTAACACTATGAACCTGAGTTTCTGAAAATACATTTGTGTTCATTGGGAATGAAGCAACAACAGTAACTAACACTCAACGCCTTGACCCAAGTATTCAGAACATAAAGCTTCCTAAGCTGAATATTTCCAGGCTCAGTTTCATGTAATAGTCAAACTAGAAAGTGCATTAGGAATTATGTGGTCCTGAGGTCCAAAGTGATTAAGTGACATGCCCAAAGTCATATTGTTATGTAAGCCTAATTAGACCCCAAATCTTAACTTTCAATAGAGCTTTTTGTGTTTATTTCTGCCTTCTTTATTCATAAATAAATGAAAAGGTCATGTTTCATATTTCTAATATCTTACACCCATTAAAAGGTTAATTATTCAATGAGAATATATTTATTAAATATAATTAAACATTTTACTTCATGCATATTATTTACATAATATATTATTATGTTATATAATGATATTATATATCATTATATATTATATATAAAATATAATATCTATTTTAAATGCATTATTTATCTCTGTAATAAAAGTACTTATTCTGTACTTCCTCCAGTGTATACTTATTTTGGTAATATATTGCTTCAAGTAAGAAAACATGAGTACAATATTTCTACTGTGTGAAAAATAATTCAAAGTTAGGAAAAATGCACTGTATTTCTCATATTAGAAAGAATGGTTGTTATTTTGATTTTTCAAATGTAAAATCAAGCCAATCTCTGAATTTGCTAGCTATTAATCATGTATAAAAGGGAGAGACAGAATAATTTCATGCCAGTGAAATTTCATAACTGTAGTATACTTGAGAAATCTTTTACTCAAACAGTCAAGAAAATCTCTTCTATTCTATACCCTTCTGCAGTCTGGATGTTAACAATTCTTTATATGCTTAGTAATTCAGCAAACACACCTTCCTTCTTTGTTTTAATTCAATTCTCACATGTGCAAAGAAAAAATAACCAGTGGGCTTTCCATCTCTTTTTTATAAGGAACATTTATTCACTAAGAATCTTTTTAAATTTGAAGTTGGAGTAATTGAAACAATAAATGTGTGCACAAGAATATGTTTTGATTGCTTGCATTGCTCTAAAACAGAATTAAATTTATGTACTTTTAAGCTTCTAATCCATTATTCTCGTCTATAACAACTGGTGGCACAATTGTTTTTCTTTATTAAACATTTCACTTTTATATCATTGCAAAGTCACTTGCACCTGGAAGAAGTAATAACAAGAGGCTCTGTGTGCTCTTCCTGAGCTTCCCCGATGTAATAGCTTAAAAAACTAGAGTAACATATCACAACCAGAATGTTACCTTTGATGCCGTTCCTGCTCTGATTGAGATTTCCAGTTTTATTTGTGTGTGTGTGTTTGTATAGGGTTTCATACAATGTTATCACGTGTAGGTTCCTGCAGCCACTGAAACAGTGAAGACACAGAGCATTTCCAGCTTCCTGGGGGTCGCTCTCAGAGCCACACCCACTCTTTTCCCCTCCCTGCCCCTCCACCATATTTAACTCTGGACCATTACTGATCTGTTGGTTATCCAATTCTATAATTTTGTCATTTCAAAATTTATATAAATGGAGGTATATCGTACAAAGGGGGACCAAAAAAACCAGAATTACCTTCTGGAGAGCAGGTGTCTTGTAGTACAGGCTTCGCCACCGAGGGGAGTGTTCTAGGGACCCATCTGTATCAGTGTACTGGCTGTCCTTGTTGTGAGAGGCTGCGTGTACTTCAGTGAGTTGTTTTGGAAGACTTTTTCGAGTGTTTGCCCTTTTCATGATGGGTGATGTGCGAATGTACCTGCCTGCACCTGCACTGAGGCACTGAGTGTTCAGCAGTTTCTGAGCAAAAAGCAGCCCTGTCCCTGTGCTCCACGCTCCCTATTTACCCAATATTGCCCCAGGAGACTTTTCTTTGTTTCTCTGATTAAAAAAAAAAACCCTCAAAGGGAAACATTTTGCTGAAGTGGAAGAGGTGAAACAAAAAATGAAGTACTAAAAGACATCAAAATGGATGAGTTCAAAAATTGTCTTGAACAGTGGAAAAATATCTTGATATGTGGTTTTCTTCAAATAGAGAGTATGTACTTTGAAGGTGATTGAAGTTTAAACATGTGAGGACAAATATACAATTTTTTATAAATAAATTCTGTTTTATCATTTTTCTTTCTTTTTGCATTCACCCTCATACGAAACTGTTCAGATCAGCTTTTTTCACTGCACAATTTCCTGGACAATCCTCCCAGTTGTTGCAAACGTAAATCATTTCTTGTCATTGCAAAGTTGTATTCTATGGTACAGATGTATCACAGTTTTTATAACCAGTTCCCTCTTGAGATTTCCCAGTTTGGCAATCATGAGTAAAGCTGCTAAGAACATCCAAATACCGGGTTTTATGTGAGCATATATTAGCATTGTTGTGTGATAAATGTCCCAGAGTGCAGTTGCTAGGGTGCGTGACAGTTGCACGTTTAGGTTTATAAGACATTGCCACGCCTCCACAATGGCTCTTCCATTTTCCATCCCACCAGCAATGTGTGATTGACCCCGGTTCTCCATCTTTGAAAGCATTTGTGTTGTCACTTCATGTTTAGCGTCCTCTCAGACATGTGGTTTGAAACTGCTTCCTCCCAGCCTGTATATAGCTTGTCTTTTCATTCCCTTAACAGGATAAACCATTATATGCCTTTCACAATGCAAAGCTTTTTAATTATGTGGTCCAGTTTTTCAATTTTTTTTCATGAATTATGTTTTCGGAGTCAAGTTTAAGAACTATTTTCCTGGTCCTAATTCCAGAGATTATATTCCATGTTTTTTTTAATCCTAAAGTTTTATCATTTATGTTTTACATTTAAGTCTGTGCTCTTTGAAGTTTTTGTTTTGTTTTAAATATTTGGGGGCCTATGTTCAGTTTATTTATCTGTGAGTCCAATTGTTCCAACCCCATTTTACTAAAATTATCTTTCACCACTGAATTGCTTTTGTACTTTTTTCAAAAATATGCATTATCAAATGTTTATGTTTGAATTAGGTTCAAGTAGGAATTGAACTGTATTTTAACCTTCAAAATCATATTTCTCAGCTGTAACCACTAGGTGGCATAATTGGCTTTTATAAGTTTGTGTTATTAGCAACAGGTCCCTGAAATTTTCAATATATTCTTGGTGAAATTTACTTTACACCCAAAGCTTCTAATTTATTGTAGTTAAAAAAAAAGGAAGTGAACTTACATGAGAGCTCTAAATATTAAAATAGGATAAAGTACAACATTTGTTTGTTTTGCAATGTGAGAAATCCCATCCAGTTTTAGGTGTAAACTCTGAAAACGAGACAGATGTTGGGAATTAAGACAGGGCACATGAGAGCCCTGACAGGTCAGTTTTCAAGAACTGCATTTTTTTACAATTCACTTTAAAAATATGGAACAACTTTATGGATTTTTTTCTAGAAAAAAAACTATAAAGCATTTCTTACAATTACATCTTGTTTACATATTATAGTCTTGATTTCCAGAGAATGTCCCTTTGGATTTAAAATGTGTTTATTGGCTTTGAATACAAAGAAGTGAATGGCAGTTTTGTCAAGTAACTACAATGCAAAATAAATGTACTGGGAAATATTTGTATTTCAGTCTGTTAAATGTCTACAATGATTTTATAGAATATTTTAATTTAATTCATTGGTGTCAAAAGTTTTAGCTACAATTATAAGAGTAAACAAGATATGCAATAGAATGTGCTTCTCTTCAAACAGAAGTGGAAGCCTGATCATTACCTGATGACTGAGTAGCACAGAGAGAAAAACCAGGTTAACTTAACAAGAAAAAATCTGTATGTTTCTTTACTAATTCATCAGTCTGTCCAATTGTCAAGTACCACTTTTAATTTTTGTCATGAAGGAACTGATTATTTAGCATGGGGGCTTGCTTAGGGTGGTATGGAGAGAAAAAGTAATGAACTGACAAATTTTCATGTACCCTTGAGAAGTTTGAGATGTACTACATATATACATAACTACAATAATTAGTTTTATGTAATAATAAGAGTTTTAAACATTACCGTATTTTAGGCCAATTGGGGAGTAATATGTTCAATAGCTATAACAATATTTTTTCCTTATCACTTCACTTTTAGAGGCATCAAGTTTTTAAGTCAGTGATTACTATAAGCCCTTTCTTTGCTAAGCTTTATGATTCTACTATTTTGTCATAAATTCTTTAAAAAAGCATATTCATATGGTACAATGGAAGATCTGGGTTTAAGACTTAGGTTCAAAACCCAAATCTTTCATTTTAGTGTACTAGGTAATGAGCTAGGTTTTTGTTTGTTTGATTGGTTTTCGTGTTTTCCATTTTTATACTTATCAGGCACTATTAGAAGCACTTTCCCATGGCTCAGTAGATTTAAGTCACTTACCTGCTGGGTGTCAAAAAGTTTGTAAGAAGCAGATGGAACCTAATTTTCATTCCACAGCCCACTTTTCCTTAAGTTCATCCTTTAACTGCTCTGAGCTAGCTCCCTATTTTCATCTGCAAAATGGCCAGATTATAGAATACAAATTCTAACATCTTTCTAGTTTTAAAATTTCTCCCTCCAGTGTTATTAGGGAAGATTTGCAGCTCTTCCTGAGTCTGCTCTAGTTCACTGGGGCATCTGTACCTTACCAAAGTGGCACCAGGTGAGTGGGGAAAACCCTTAAGAAATTTCCAGATAAAGATAATAGGCATCCATATGTCTGTGAAAATAGCAATATTTTATTATGATCTTGGTAGTTTTTAATATTCATATGCATAAAGATAAAGCTTTTTTCCTTCTTGGATGAGAACTACTCTAAGGATGTTTCAACTAGTAGAAAATAAGGAGAGCTGAACTGGTGGAACGAAAAGCAAAGGAAAAAAAAGAAATGCAAAAGTACATTTTATTAGTAATCATGCAGAGAAAAGAATAATTAGGTGTTCTTGGCCATAATGTGGACTGAGGTAGAAAGTGTCATACCCAATAAAATGACAAGTAGTTAACTGTAACCATAACCAAGAACACAGATTCCAAGACATATCTCTTGTAATTTAGGACCAAAACCCATTACTTTATTCAGTTCCATAATAAAAAGAAATATATACTAACAATTATGCATTACATTAATATGCTATGCTGCTTTATAGGTTGCAGAAACCCCTTTACATACAATATTCTCATTTATTCATCTTGTTCATTTCACCAAGCAATTAAAGAACTGTTTCTCTTATCAGCCAGTTGAAGGTCCCAGCTTGACATACAATTTATAAGACAGAACCCTGGTCCCCTCCACAAAAATAGTGTAGAAGGCAGGAAGAAAAGCCAACTGCCATGTAGTATATGTGATTCATTTACTTTCTAAGAGAAATACAAGTATAAATAGGTAGTGAGTCAGTAATGATTATGGGATTGTACTGTGAGCTTTCCAACCACTAGATGGAGAACTTGCTTTGCAAAACGGAGCCTAAGGGTGGGGTGGGGGTCATGGTGAGTGTGTCAAGCCCACTTAACTTTGCTGTCTGGGCAAAATTTGCTAATTTAGGTCATATATTAGACTTTTCTGTTTTAGTGGTCAACCTGGTTCAATATCAAGCTCGGGCATAATTTGCACAATAACTAAAGTTGAAATTCATACTCAGAAACAACCCGTACTCTATTTAGAACTGAAATCCATTAAGTTGTCTGCATTAGAGGAAGAAGCTGACCAATGGAGATAAAGCCAATTTGTTATATTGGAATAGCTGAACTGGTGAAAAAAATTGCAGCAATCGAAGGATAGAATTAAACTCCAGTGAGGTCACTTTGTTTTAATTTTAACTCTTAAGAAGATCATAATTTAGCCAGTTTCAAATGGCCGCATGATTAACATGGCCATTTTTTTGAGCTAGCAAACTTGAGAAAAATGGTTTTAAATTTCTTAAATTCCAGCTTTTAAATGAATTCCTATAGACCTTACCTTTAATGATTTATATGGACGGTAGTGTGTCTATTTATACATATGCTTGCTCCCCTTTCAATCAGTCAAAATCACTCATCATAATAATGACAAATTTATTAGAAATTACATGAAATTATGTCAATAAATGCCAATAACTTGGCATATCAAAATACAGATAAATTTTTCAAGATCTGATTCTGGTACTCTTGGTTAAATGTATGCCTTGAGAGCCCCTATTGGCAACCCATGTGTATGGTTAAAAAAAACTAAAAATAAAGACTCTGAATAGATGGGCAGAGTGGTTGATTTTTGATGCCGGGGGAGAGGCTGCAGGTTCTGGGCAGTTTTTCCAGAGTCAGTGTCCAAGAATGGAAAAGGAACCTTTGCTTGTATATAACTCAATGATCCGCAAGCATAACACATGTGGATATGCCAAAGTAGCTAAGAGTCTCAAATGTATCACAGTTTTGTGTTGATTGTTATGATTATCTAGTTTACCTAGATTATCTAGTTTAAATATGACTACCATATTTAATAAATGGCACCAATAACCTATACATCAAAAAAATAATTGGAATACTGAAAACTACATTTGAATAAAATAAGTCTTAGTTTAAATTGCTTACAATAATATTTTATTATTTCCATTTACATAAATGGATTTTCTATTACTATCTCTCAGAATGACCATTCTTCTGCACTTGCCAGGTGCAATAAAGGAGACAAAAACTTGAGTGAATGAGGGCTAATATCTCCCAAATGCCAAAGTTCAGTAGGAGGATCACATTTCATTAATTTGTTTTTTAAAAATAGACTCAGAAGTAAAGAAAGTTATATCCCTAGTAAAGAAATGAGCCTTTGCTGCAGGTGAAGTGTTATCAACTGACAATTGTGTATAAAACTTTGTTTCTCTGTTTCTCTCTAGAATGCTATCTAGATGTAATTTTGTTACCTTTGAAAGCAAAGAAGTTCCATTTGGAAACACACACTGAGTTTTTAAAGACTGGACATGAAATTTTGTGAAATAGAGGTAACTTAAAAATAAGAAATACCCCATTCAGATTTGTAGTGTGACTTTTCAGGGTAGGGGTATTAGTGAGGAAAAGATTATATCTGAAACGAATCTGATTCTGGAGGTAAATCGTACATATTGTAGCCTAGATTTCAAGGGCATAGAGACTGATAGGACGAAATGACAAACTGTGATGTTGAAAAGTTTATAAGAACATTTCAAGGAGAATAGGAACACCTTCTCCATGTTTTTAGTGAATGTATTAAAGGCTTTGTTATGTTATTCTAGAATTGCAGAGAAGCAGGATTCTAACTCAGTGTTTCTCTGTCCTATCATTCCATTAATTTTCAGAGATCCAACCGACACTCACCTCATCTGTGGCTACAGATGTAGCCACATCAGGACTGGTAGAAAAAGTGGGAGATGTGGAAAGAACTGGCCCCACACCCATGCATGGAGGCTGAAAACACAGAGGGATGTGTCAGCTGCAAAAGGGCACGAGGCTCTACCCCATGCCAGGCTCCCCAGCCCAGGGCACCAGAGTCAGGAAGAGGAGCCTACATAACACCTGGCTGTGAAAATCAATGGGGACTCTGTCCTCCAGGGAGAGATGGGAGTCTACTAGAAACCCAGGCCATCTCTTAAAGAGCCAGCACACAAACTCTCATTTGGAGCCACCAGCCCTGACCTCTTTGCAGAGGAAGGGTGGCTAGAATCGACTAGAGAAGTGTGAGGAGAGACTGGATTGTGTGGTTCAGAGGAGAGAGCTGAAGGGACAGCAGCCAGGGTTCTTGTGCTGCGTCCCTTTCCCACACCACCCACAGATGCCATTTTTGTCGGGTCAGCCATCCTCTCCTCCTTGCCCCCCTGAGGGGGGCATCAGCCTGAGGGAATGCAATAGCTCCAACCCTCCTGACTCCCTGTCACCCAACCCTGCAAACCTCCTGATCTGCAGAGGAGTCAGCTGCCTGGGCCTGGGGAGTAGAGGTCTGACAGATGCAAGGAGTGTCAGGGATTGAGTTACATGTCTCTGGGTCAGGGACCATTTCCCGTACTTCTCACAAACTCTACTGGTGCTGTCCCCCATGGGAGATTTTGCAATGCCCTAAGTCCAACTCCCAGTGCTCTTGCCCTGCTGAGCATAGGCTCTTGAAGGGTCTGGGCAGAATCCATACAGACTGAGTTGTATAAAGCTATGACTGGGGCTTTCTTCTCCTTGTGCACCTGACTGGTGCAGAGCCCTCTCTTCACACAGACAATCTAAGTCTGCTGGAGCCTGGCAAACTGTCCTGGCCTAACCCTGATGACTCTTACCCCACCACGAACAGCTGTGGGCACTCAGCACGTGGCCACTGGCATTCGTGTACCTTAGGGCTTTTGCTGAGTGGCCCCAGACATAGCACTGACACTGAGTTTGAATCTGTATCAGTCTGGTGAACACCACTTGCCCAAACCTGGTGACTCACTGAGAACATGCCTCACACAACTCGAATACCACCAGAGGCCCTTTTAGTGACTGAGCCTGATGGGTATCAGACTGGAAGAGGCAGGCAGAGGCAGATCTTGGGATGCCTTGGGCATTTTTCTGACCTTCCCCTGGAATTAGTGCTGATGAAAGCCAGCCTTGGTGTGCAGCTTGGCCCTTCCCCCTGACACGCAGGCCCAGCAGAGGCAGCCACAAACTGTGGATCAGTTTATAGATCCAAAAAAGTTGTCCAGGGCCAGTCATAGGCAACATCTGACATTGATCTGCACCACAATTCCTCTGAAGAGACCCCAGACCAATACACCCAGTGGAAATCTCAGATAGTGTCAGAGCAGGACCCAATTAGTTCCACAAGTGGCATACCCAAAAAGAGGCACTAGAGCTTGCTGAAACAAATTTACATTCATGTGGTCAGCATCCACATGGCAGTTCATACACTGTGGTTGGGGTCAATCCTCAGTCAGCGAGGCTTAGGGTGGATCCCCACACCTGGATGGACAAAAAGCAATCAGGACTCAACTATAACAGGAGGGCTCATGGAACACCCTGCTAAGGTGATAAGGGAGACTGAGCCACTGGGTCCCACAGGACACCTACCACCTAACTCCACCGTACAAAGACTGGGAGACATAGCAGATCTACACAGTAACAAATACAAAGAGGCAGCCAAAATGGGGAGACAAAGAAATATGCCCCCAAAAAATATGGATGGACTGGAGAAACTTCCAGAAAAAGAACTGAATGAAATGAAGGCAAGCAAATTACCAGATACAGAGTTCAAAACAACGGTTATAGGATGCTCAAGAAACTCAGTAAGAAGTTCAATAGCATGAAAAAGGAAATAGAAATAGAAACCATAAAAGAAGCCAGGCAGAAATGAAGAATACAATATCTAAAATAAAGAGTACACATGAAAGAATAAAAAATAAAGGATCGAATCAGCAGCTTGGAAGACTAAGGTAGCAGAAAACACCCAATCAGAACAGGAAAAAGAAAAAAAGAATTTTAATGAATGAGGACAGTTTAAGAGACCTTTAGGACAACATGAAGAGTAATGACATCCACATCACAGGGCAACCAGGAGAAGAGAAACAGCAAGGGCTTGAGAACCTATTTGAAGAAATGATGACTGAAAACTTCCCAAACCTGGTAAAGGAAAAAGGCACACAAATCCAGCAAGTGAAGAGAATCCCAAACAAGATGAACCCAAAGAAGCCCATACCAAGAGTCATCATAATTAAAATGCCAAAGGTTAAGGACAAAGACAGAATCTTAAAAGCAGTGAGATGAAGACAGCTAGTCACCTACAAGGAAGTTCCCCTAGGACTGTCAGCTGATTCATGGATAGAAACATTTCAGGCCAGAGGGACTGGCATGACATATTCAAAGTGATCAAAAGTAATGTCCTACAAATAAGACTATTCTACCCAGCAAGGCAGTCACTTAAAATTAAAAGAGAGCTCTGACTGGGGGGCTCGGTTGGGTGGAGTATCATCCAGCACACCAAAACAGTTGTGAGTTCCATTCTAGGTCAAGGCACATACCTAGGTTGTGGGTTTGGCCTCTGGTTTGGGCATATATGGGAGGAAACAGATTGATGTTTCTTTCTCACATCGGTGTTCTCTCTCTCTCCCCCTCCCTCTTTGAACACACAAAACAGAAACAGACTGATAGTTACAGAGAACAGACTGAAGGTTGCTGCAGGGGAATGGGGTTAGGGGACTAGGTGAAGAAGATGAAGGGATTGAGAAGTACAGAGCGGTAATTACAAAGTAGTGTTGGGGATGTAAAGTACAGCATGGAAAAATAATCAATAATATTGTATAACTATAAACATTAGATAACTATGTATAGTGCCAGCTGGTAGGCTAGAAATATTGGGGTGAACATTTTGTAAAGTAGATGATTGTCTAACCACTTTGCTGTACACCCAAAACTAATACAAAATAATGTTGAAGGTAAACTGTGATTAAAAATCAATTAAAAACAAAAGAAGGGTCCCTTGTCAGGCCCAGGACAGGCCTCTGCATTCCCAGATGCCCCCATGTGGAAGGCCCGCCTGCTCAGGTGTTGTCCAGCAACTGGTGAGCCACATTGCAATTTCCAGACACTCGGGGCACTTGCCAGAGTTGTCCATTGGCACATGGATGCTTTGGGCAAAGTGGAGCAGGTCAGTGCTATGACCCCCCGTGCTGACTTTCTGGTTTGGTGGCCTTGGCTATGGCTTAGGCTCTTCCTCAGGACAAGTGGGCAGCAGTGTGGCTTCTTTCACAGGCCACATCTCAGACTTCACAAAGGATGAGCTGATGAAAGGCTCTGAAAAGGAGGGAGAGCCACATGGCTCTAAGACGAAGCAGGCTGATCCCACTGAGTCAGTGAAGGCTGGAGCTGGCCTGGTACCATCAACCTCTGTCCCCACCTTCATTGGGTTAGGACAGCAACCATCATGCTTCAGGGCGCAAGAGAGATGCCATGGGCTCTGCTGACCCGATTTCATCACAACAGGGACTTGTCAAATAAGGGTCTAAGGCTTAAGGCTGAAGGTAGCTGTTGGAGGCGTTTTGCTCAGACTTCCACAGCAAACAGCTTTGCTCACAGTGAAATCTACAAACTGAAAAATACTGTCCAGAAACTTCAACAGAAGCAAAATAAAGAGAATGATAAACATCCACTTGAAATGGCAGTATCACAGAGTGTTCGTCAACAGGCATGAGCATAAATAAACTGCAGGCTTCAAGATAAAAATGAGTGAATATGAAGAAAGAATTGAAGAATGGGAAATTCTGTTATGGCAGGTTGGCTTGGGAGTCTGATTAACCAATGCCTCTACCATTTGTGATATGCAAAATTGTATTCCAGTTCTACACACTGGAAAAGAAGAGTCTGCCAAAATGATCAAAAACCTTGGGGTTAGAATTAAATACACCCATAAAAATTATCTTCTGCACAAAGTGAGTGGGATGGTTTAAGGAGAAAATAAGGCCATATGAAAGAAGAAAAGAAAGAAACATCGAAGAATGTGAATTGAGCCTTACATTGAAAAAGCAAAGTGGTCCTGTGACGGAAGAGGAAAGAGCCCTCCGCTGAGAACACCTGTGGAGGAAGTGTTCGTGGTGCAATAAGCTCTGTCTGGTGATGAAAATGCAACGATGAGGCTCTGTAGCTTAAACCAGGGTAACGGTCTCATTGGTAACAGCCTGAGACTTAAAGAACAAGTTCAAGCTGTAGAAAAAGAAACCTTGTTTATTTATTTATTGTCATCATATGACTTTATTTTATCATCATAAAGCTCTGAAAAGCCTTGGAATTATCCTCATGTTATGAGGACAGATGAAGAAACTAAGGCTTGGAAAAATTAAATAATTGGCCTGAGATGATAATTCATGTAAGAGTGGAGAATTCCCTGCCTTTTCCATGTAAGACATGGTTCCCCTATCCCCACCTGGAGCATCCAATGCATAGCCCATGGGCTGCATGCAGCCCAGGATGGCTATGAAATCATAAATTTACTTAAAACATTGTGAAAGTTTTTCATGATTACATGTCACAATGTATTTGATGTGTGGCTCAAGACAACTCTTCTTCTGGTGTGGCACAGAGACGCCAAAAGTTTGGATACCCCTGCAACCCATTCTACCCCACCTTGTACCTACCCCATTCTTTCTCTATATCAAATAGCTTAAAACTTCCAAGCTGTTTCAGTAAACAGTGGAACTTACTTAAAATACACTCAAGTCAATACTCAATGTAATGTAATTGCCACCATTAGAAAGGATCTTATCTATTTTGATAACCAATTTATTTCCTTTTTCTGTTTATCTGCCCTACACCTTCTTTTATCTCCATCCATCCTCCTGCCCTGCAATCACCACATTTTTGTCTGTGTCCACGCATTCTTTCTCTCTCTTTTTTTTATTAAGTCAAGGAAAGGAAGAATTTTATCACTTTTAAAATTAAACAAGGACAGTGAAGGAATTAAAAGTACGGCTATACAAGACATGAATTTGGATTCAGAAGTAAATCGTTTAAGATGCAACTTGGAGGCCAAGGATCAAAAAAACTCAGGCAGTAGCTGAGTTAGGAGAGCTGGACCAGTAGAACCAAGAACCTGCAAAGCAGGTGGCTTTGATGAAAGATCAGCTATCAAAACAACACAATGAAGGAGATAGCATCATTGGTAAATAAAAACAAGCTCTAGATGATGAAAAAAAGAGAGTTTGTCAACTTGAGGATGATAAAATGAACATGATTGAAGAGTCAGACAAGCAGAAAGAGAAGTTAATTCAAAGTTAATTGGCTGTGAATGATTTCTCTTTAAACAAGCAGAACCTTAAGGATAATAGAAGACTTAGTAAATCATCTACATCAGTCCCCAAAATATAATGTAAACATCCAAAAGGAGAACTTTTGGCTTAAGGAACATATTTAAGAAAATGCAAAGGGGCTTTCTTTAGTCCAGTTTGGGGAGGGTGCCCGCACACATTCAGCTCAGCCGAGGGCAGCTCTTGCAATGCCAGCGATGCTCTCGCAGGTCAGTTCGACCTTACTTCACCACAGCCCTCCTCCGGCTCAATCGCTTCAGAATCCACAAACTCTCTTAAGGCCATTCAATCAGATGAACTGAGTGAGTCTTCTAAATTGCTCCAAGAAAAGGTATAAGAGCTGAGACAACCAACGCAGGAGAAAGAAGCAACAATTAGAACCCTCGATACAGAAAATCAGAGTTTGTCTGCTTTCAATTGCTGCCACCTCTGAACTAGAAAGAAAATGTGAATAAACTGATAAGAAATTAAGTAGCTAAGGTAGAAACAAGATGTTTGACAAGACTTAGGGGAAAAGAGCCCTTAACCAAAGCAAAAAGTGATGAACTACATTCTTTAAGTGAAAATTTTCCTAATGAAGTGAGCAGAGTTACCTTTTCAGGCAGATAGTAACTAACCTGGAGGACAGACCATTGAATTTTGAAGCAGACTTGTGTAAACAAAAGCAGGAAAAATGAAGAAAAAATAGTAGAAACAACTAGATAAAAGGAAACAGAAAATCAAGAGCTACAAGAGACAAATATATGACTTTTTAGGATAGAGAAAGAGAAAGAATTTGAACGAAAATACGCTGCAATGACAAAGAAGTCTTTTGCTTTAGAGCAACGACTGAAAGAAAAAGAACAGGGCAAGACTGGGAAATTAAATCAGCTTCTAAATGCAGTTACACCCATGCAGGAAAAGACAGTTAATCATGTTTCAATGGGAGAAAAATAAAGTCATGTTGGTTTTAAAACAGAAACAAAAGGAAAACTGTGCCTTAGAGAAGGAAGTTTGATATTTGCATGACAAAGAATTACCCTTCAACCAGGAGCTGGAGAGATGGCCTCCCCATGCTTTAGAATGAAACTATTCTTCTTTACCAGAAGCTTGTGCTGCAGAAGGTAGAGCAGCGAACTAAGAAGGAAAACTGCAGTTTTGGAGGAAAAGCTACGTTCGTCTTCTCATGCAATGGGAAAGGCCAGCCATCAAGCCCGTTGGCAGGTAGAAACACTGCAGGAACACGAATGTGGTCGCCAAGGAGAGAAACGAACGTGTGTTATAGCTTTCGGTCGTTAGGGGACAAGAAAAGCAGGATGTTCACATACTAGTTAACCTGAAATTGGTACCAGCTGAATGGATGGAGAAAGTATACTGTCTAGCAGGGAAAAGTGGCATTACAGGGACATCTAGATGAAGTGAATGCTGGCCTGGACACGAAGAAAGAACAAATTAAAATATTTTAAAAACAAAATTAAGTCCAACAGGAAATGCTGGATGAGGTACAAAAAACTTACTAAGTAGTGAATAAGGGAAGGTTGACAGAATCCAAATGGGAAACCTCTCGATGGGGTATTTTCAATCACCAAAACATAAACATCATGAAGTATTACAATTAATGGGAAGCACTCTGGGTATCAAAAGCGAAGAAATGGAACAGTTGTTAAATGAAGATCGAGACAGTATTACTAGGCTGATGTCTGGGTAGCTTGGATCAGAAGTGTCCCCAACACACCTCTAAGATCAATGCAGCCATCCATGTTGGAGTCCTTTATCAGAACTTTTTGTTAAATATATAGAAGCAAAAATTCATTCAGTGTTTCCACCAGTGAAACATTCTGCTTGTGAAAGGAAGCCTCTTGATTCACCAGGAAAGACAAAATGGGCCAGATAGCCAAAGATTCTGCATTAATTGGGCTGGGTGGCTGCCTGGTTGTCTGGATATTTAAAAGCTTCCATGGATGCTAATGTGCAGCTAAGGTTGAAAACCAGCATCCCCTGGTTTTATTTTATCACATAAGAACATTCTCTTTGCTTCTCTGGATTTTCCCTCTGGTCAAGAATTATGCCATGCTTTTTGATATTCCTCAGAATCCAGAACAGAATTACTTCCTGACAACTTTTATATGCTTTGCTGCTATTGACTTTTCCCAGTACAGGCAAATTCAACAAAGTATAAGAATTTATAATGATGCTTATAAAACTAAAATGCAAACAAGTGTGAACTAGAAACTTAGAGAATGAAACCCCTAAAATGCAATACATGTGTAACCTGTTTGATTTATTTCATATAGGAATTTATTCTCTATTACCCCATTATGTTTTGCTGTTTCCCTATATTTTATAATTATGCTTTTCCCCTCCTTCCTTCATTTTAAAAGAATCCTCTGAGGTATTTAATTAGCAGGAAATTGAGGGAAAAAAAAACACATTTAAGCAGTGACTTTCTCTTTCCTCAGAAATATACACATAACACACTTATATGCCTTATCGTGAACATTTTCTGCTACACTTTCCTCCACCTGCTACAAGGAGTAGCAAATCTGCTTTTAACAAGAAAGATAAATGCACCAAATATCACTGAGCCTCAGGGGGATCAGAGATGGTAAAACAAGTGGTTTAATGTTCTGATTTCCTTTTTCTAATGTATGTACTGCATTATATTTTCAACCCAGTCTCTGAAACCACACAGCTGAGTCTGGCCCCTGCGTGGGCTAAGGAACATTTTCACTGATGAATCAAGCAGATAAGTAATCATCCTTTCATTTGTAGGTATGTGAATGGTTTGGAAGGAATGATGTCAGTAAATGAGGATGCAGTATAATTGCATTGGGTAAGGACTATGTATGCACAGTATAGTAGTGGTATTTATGTAGTAGTTTTATTATTTCTAAGCTGGATTCTTTTAAGACCTACGTATCTTCGTTGGTGGTGTTTTTCATAGCTGACCTTCAACATAGTAGAGCAGGCTATTAATGAGCACTAATAAATTTCAAGACACTGTAGTTAGTGTGTTCTACAGATTTCACAACTTACTGCCATTGATCGATATGAAATTTACTTGAAAGTGAAGCACAGTTATAACAGTTATGAATGACTTTGAGTCTGACAAGAGGAAGGAAGCAAGAAAGAATTAAAGCAAAAAATCCAGAAAGCAAGCAACAAAAACAGAAAGAAAAAAGGGGGAGAGAGATAGGAAGAGGGAGGGAGAGAGGGAGAGAGAGAGAAGTAGGGAGTTAGGGAGGTAACAAGCTACAACATAGAGGATTTGAATTTTTTGGAGGGAGAATGGTGGAGGTGAAATTTAAATGAAGCTTTGTAAGATTGTGGTAGAATTTTGACTAGTGAAGAAAAATAGTGATCAATGACACAAAGGTGATTAAGTTCAAATATCAAGACTCTAGTTGTAGATAGTGTGTGCCATGCATTTTTGTCATCTGTTTGACCATTGTCCAGACAGGCTGGCACTGATGCTCTGGGCTTAATGGGAAAGGGGATGACTCGACATAGGATTGACACATGGGGATAGGAATATGCTTTAAAAAACTCAAGTCCAAAGGGGTCTCTAGGCCAGAATTATGCCACTTCTTTCAATTTTAGTATTTATGTAATAAGAAGTTTAAAAACTGTATTTCAAACAAATACTTCTGATAGCTATATGATGAATGCGTTAAAGAAGTAGAAGGTATAGGAGTATTAGTTAGGAGAATAATAAACCATAAAAATGTTAATAAGGACAGAATACTTTTCTCCTTATTCATCATTTAAATTTTTTTGAGGAGGAATGTTCTAAACAAAGTAATTATAGCTAAGTCCATAAATAGATTTATTTGATATTATAATAAACCAAGTATGTTTTAAAATGTATTTAATATGTGGCAATGGATATATTTTTACAAATGGATGATTGGGTTGTTTATAATTTAAAAATATATAAAATGTTTTAAGGGCGGGACATGGAAAATATCAGGCATGCAGACCTAATAATCATTTAAAATCAAACTCATCTTCACCAGTGCTTTAACATTTAAATGTTTGTCTGTCTATAAATTAAAATATTTCAACATTTCCCAATTGCTAGTGTCTGACTCACTTACCTAAATGTTACCGTCATCGCTTTGTTCAACTTCCTTCAATGAATCTCACATATTTTCTGATAAATCCATATTCCTCACCTCAAAAATCTAGGTTCTTCTTAACTTTAGATTAACCTGTAATATCATCTTATTTCTACAATTTTCAATATAAACCTGGTAAACTCAAGGTATTCAGTCTTTTTTAAAAATTTAATTATTAAGAATTTTTATGTAAGTTAGTACGACAACTCAAGGAAATCAGATAGACAAAAACTGAAAAAAGAAGAAGAAAACTCAAATCATCTGTAATTCACTACCCCAAAATAACTTCTTTTAACTTTTGGTTTATTTTCTTCCAGATAATTTTTTTGAAGCTTGTTTTCTATTGGCGAATTTTTTTCTTGTTGATTATGCTATTACAGTCATCCCATTTTTTCCTTCTTTGTCCCCCTCCACCTAGGACCTCTCACTCCCTCCTGCAATGCCCCTCCTTTGTTCATGTCCATGGGTCATGCATATAAGTTCTTTGGCTACCCCATTTCCTGTACTTGCTCTTGACATCCCCATGGCTATTCTGTGACTACCAGTTCTTAATCCCTTCACCTTTTCCCCCTTTCGCCCAGACTTCCCTCTCAACTGACCACTATCCCAATGATCTCCTTATGCATGATTTTGTGCCTGTTCTGGTTGTTTGCTTAGTTTGTTTTTTTGATTGAGCTGTTGATAGTTATGCATTTATTGCCATTTTAATGTTCATAGTTTTTATCTTTTTCTTAAATAAGTCCCTTTAACATTTCATATATTAATGACTTGGTGATGATGAACACCTTTATCTTTACCTCTTCTGAGAAGCACTTTATCTGCCCTTTGATTCTAAATGAGAGCTTCCCTGGATAGAGTAATCTAGGTTTTAGGTCCTTGCTTGCCATCACTTTGCATACTTCTTGTCAATCTCTTCTAGCCTTTGAAGTTTCCTTTGAGAAGTCAGCCAACAGCCTTATGGGAACTCCTTTGTAGGTAATTGCTGTTTTTCTCTTGCTTCTTTTAAAATTGTCTCTTTATCTTTAATTTTTGAGATTTTATTTATGATGTGTCTTGGTGTGGTCCTCTTTGTATCCATCTTGTTTGGAACTCCCTGTGCTTCCTGGACTTGTATGTCTATATCCTTCACTAAATTAGGGAAGTTTTCTTTTACTATTTTTTCAAACAGGTTTCCAATTTCTTGTTCTTTCTCTTCTCCTTCTGATATCCTTATGATGCAAATGTAATGCTTGAATTTGTGCCAGAGAGTCCTTACACTAGCCTCAATTTTTTTTAGTTCTTTTTTCTTCTTGCTGTAATGATTGGATACATTTTTCTTCCATATGTTCCAAATCATTGATTTGATTCTTGGCTTCATCCACTTAATTGTTGATTCCCTGTAAATTGTTCTTTATTTCAAATAATGTCTCCTACATTTCTTATTGGATCATTTTTATGCTGTTGAAGTACTTACTAAGTTCCTTGAACATCCTTATAACCAGTATTTTGAACTCTGCATCTGATAGGTTGCTTATCTTCATTTTGTTTAGCTCTGTTTCTGGAGTTTTGTTCTGTTCTTTTGTTTGGACAGTATGTCTTTGTCTCCTCATTTTGGCAGCCTTGCTGTGTTTGTTTCTATGTATTAGGTAGAGCTACTTAGACTCTATGTCTTGGTAGGCCTAATATAGTAGGTGTCATGTAGGGTCCAGTGGCACAGCCTCCCCTATTCCATAAGCTGGGTACTCCCGGAGAGCCCTCAGTGTGGGCTGAGTACGCTCTCCTCTTATAGTTGAGTCTTGATTGCTGCCAGCAGTCAGTGGCAGGGATTTTCCCAGTCTAGACAGCTGGTAGGACAACAACCACCTCCCTCTGTGGCTTGCAGAGATGGTTGGGTGGTGCTCCAATATGGTCTATAACAGTCTGCTGGCAGTGCAGGCTCTGGGGTTTCCTGTGCGGTGCAGACAAAGGTCAACCTCCACTTTTGTTCTGTCTGGGCTCCTTAGCATAAGCTATAAAGAGATGTAAAGATAGCTTCTTCTGGTCCTGGGCCTGGGACCACTCAGAGAGAGGTACAAGGCTGGGCTCAGCTGTTGCTTGTTTGAGTGCATTTAGGAAGGTCTGAAGCCTGTGCCTAGCCCAGACCTTCATATGAAACCCACTATTATCAGTCTGGGTGGGCCTGTAAGTTGGATAGGGTGGACCTTTAGTTAATCAACAGGGTAGGACTTACCACATGGGTGAGGTTGTTGGAGATTCAGATATAGTGCCACCACACTGTGGCTATATGTGAGGGAGGGCTCAGAAAAAGAACAATAGCCATTGTCTGCAGTTCTATCTGGGAGGAAACTGTCCTCCAGCTGTTACCCTGATGCCAGACAGTTCAGTTCTTCCGTGTATGCCATTGGTGCCCTTCAAGATGCTGCCCCAGTTCTGGAGCCCAGAGGGATTGAATCTGAGTAAGTCTCTGCAGGGCCCTCCAGCAGGAGTTGCCTGAAAATCCTGCAGTTTCCTCCTCTGACCCAACCCTCAACCGATTTTCCCAGCCAGAAGTTATGCGGATTTGTTTCCCTAGCACTGGAACCCTGTGCTGGGTGGCTTCATGTGGGGCTGGGACCCCTCACTCCTGAGATATCCATCTGTTTTATATCCACCACTCCTGGGTTTGGGACCAGCTGTTCGGGGTCTCTGTGTCTCTGCATATCTGTGTCTCCACACTCTCTGTCCCTCTGTCCCTACTACCCATCTGGATAAACGTGTTTTTTTTTTAATTCCTCAGTTGTCAGACTTTCATACAGCTCAATTTTCTGATGACTCTGAGTGATATTTGTTCTGTAGTTCAGCTGTAATTTTGCTATGGTTGTGTGAGGAGATGAGCCATGTTTACCTATGCCTCCATCTTGACAGGATGTTCAGAATATTCAGTCTTTACAGACATAACTTTTGCTCGCTTGCTTACTCTGTACCTATGCTCGTATTGTTCTTGGTTCCAGGAGCTCACTCCCCTTCTTTGCCTTCTAATGTTGCTCGTGTGTCCAGCCACAAACAAAATGACTCTTCTCTCATGATAACTACCTGATCACCCCTGACCATCCTTCACAATTCTGTACTGTTTGTTAGGAAATTCACAAATTGTATATTAATATTAGTTCATTTAAGCAGCTGTATTATATAGTGCAAAATAGCTTTATTTATTTATTTATTTATTTATTTATTTTATTGTTGTTCAGTTATAGTTATCTGCCTTTTCCCCCTACCACTTCCCCCCCAACACCAGCCATCCCCACCTCCCCTGATTCCACCCCCACTTGTTTTTGTCCATGTGTCCTTTATAGTTGTTCCTGAAAACCCTTCACCCTTTCTCCTCCATTATCCCCTCCCACCTCCCCTCTGGTTACTGTCAGTTTGTTCTTAATTTCAATGTCTCTGCTTATATTTTGCTTGCTTGCTTGTTTTGTGGATTAGCATGATGACTGAAAGTTTGAAAATGGAAAAAAATTTGAAGTATGGCTGTATCATCCAAAGCCCTAGCCTCTTATTATTCATGAATATATTTTATGAGTTTTTCTTCTGTATGACATTAAACCAGGAACTACATAGGGCATGTGTGTGTGCATGTGTGTATATTTGGCTACATATATTGAACAGGGATCATTCAATGCCAAATTCTGGAACTAAATTCCTAGTCAACAGCATCACTAGATGAAGATAAATATCTTGACATTGTATAGTCTGTTACATTAAAAATAGGAAATTTGTTAGCACTTTCCTTACTTTCCAATATCAATTGGAGCCATAATTGTTTAAATAATCATACCCTCACTCTCAGACATCAAGGTGTTTATACCTTGCAAAGTCCAAGGGTTCTGCCTGGATAGAGATTCCTGTCCTACCTGCCTCACATGAAAGTCCTTACTGTACTGAATGCTGAAGTGGCTAAAGACAGTGTAAACTCTCCATTACTAATGTTTAGAAAAGATTCATTTCTCAGTAATTCTCTGAGAGTAGAATTTCTGGTAGCAGTGAATAAAATGTAGAAGTATTAGGGAAGCACCGTAAAAGTGAGATATTCCTTGCCGCTTAATAATCAGCCTGGTTTTAGTTATAAACAAGAAAAAGGGATCAGTGGACAATCACTGAAAAAATAGATTTGCATTGAATCAGTAACTTTCTCATTTTTTCTCCCTGAACCAGAATGCTCCAATAGTTAAATAAATAGAGAGATTTTAATTCTTTTTCAACACTGTCTCTTGTTTAATAAGAGTCATAATTATTCTTTCATAATGCAGACATTAATTGAATACATACTTTAAACTCATTATTGTGTTTGGTCCTAGGGATAGTAAAAAAACATAAAAAAGAAATTATTTACATAGTCCTGGATTTTCAGCCACTTATTTCAGTTATGTGTGCATTTATATAATCTCTGGCTACTGCTAAATTTTTGGATACTTGTTGACAGGTTTTGCCATAGCAATATTTTTTTGGCTCCCGATATCTTTTCTGGCACCTGGAACATGGAAATCTTTCATTGTATGTTTGTTGAATTGATTGAATTGAGTTGAGAGGATTCAATTTTGGTTTAAAAAGTGGCTTACAATTTTACAGTGAAGGAATGCATGGGAACCTTCTGATATATGTGTCAATTCCTTGGGTCAGTTTTCCATATTTTATTACTGCCCCTTAGAGAGCATAATATGATCTAAATGGCAGAATTTAATTTCAATTTTCATCTTTATACTATAATTAAAACTGCCTATGTGAGTGTTTTCCTTTGGTGAATTTACTCTTCTTCCTTATTGGCCCCCTATTTGAACCATCCTTTGATATATTTACTAAAACTTTCTTTATTCTATGTGTGCAATTTTATAAAGCAATCATCATGAGGAGACATTTCCTAGTTGACTACTTGAGGGATGCTTGGGGTGACATATGCACTAAGCAAAAGTATTTCTTAGAATACAAAATTTATATTTCAAATCAGTTTCAAGCTGTTCTATTGTAAGGAAAAATGAATGATACTGGACCAATTATGAAATCATGTGTCACTCTACTGGTGATGAAAAATGGGCTAGACATAAAATGTCATCAACTCTACTAAGTCCAGACATTCTATCAACCTTAGAACCTGAGTGTTTCTAGGCAACCAGACTTGCTTAATGGCTGTCAGGTGGGCACTGAAAATTTGGTACTCCCTGAAGGTAAAAATCTATCAAGATTTAAACTGGTGTACCTTTCAACATGCATAGATCATTTCCAACATCCTCAGCCTGGTAGAGTGTCAGCTGGATTTTCACGGGGATACAGTGATGGAGCAAGGCTTGCTTTCTGAACCAAAGGCTATAGGCTCTTCACACTTACCAAATCTCTTCATAGCAGAACTAAAAGAGTAAGCAATGGTTAGAAGGGAGACCAGAATGAGATCATATTCTTATGGTAAAAAGCCTATAGATATTTAAAATAAATGTGATACCATAAAGCTTCCTGGGCCAGCATGAAGGAGCATGAAATATTTGTCAGTGCTAACCTTTATGCTACATTTTAATGTTTATACATCTCTCTGGGAGCCAGAGTGCCTTTACTTTTCCATTTATAATTTGGGAAAAGAAGAATGAAAGATTTAAGATCAACTTGAGTAGTGACAATGGGAAAGACACTGCAGAATCTATCAGTAATACAAATACTATAAAACATTTGAATGCATATTGCTATGTTCCTGGTTGATAATATGTATGATTATATTTTACATTATTAATTATCACACCTTTTGACATAGGTACTATTTTTACAGATAAGCAAACTGAGTTTCAGAGGATGTAAGTAATTTGACCAAGTTGTACAGCCAACTAAGTAAAGATAGAATTTAAATGCAGACCATGTAGGCTCAGAAGCTGTGATGCATCCTCAAAACATAGATCATCTCTTGTTATTAATTGATGAGATCATTTGATCCTTTTACTTATGTGAAGACACAAGAGTTGACTATAAAACCTCTGCAGTATGTATAAATTGTCTGTTTATTCCCTCTATTCCCTTTCTTTGAAGGAGGCTTAACACCTATTCTGCATCTGTGATATTTGGCAGCAATGATTCAGAATGTATTTTTCCTTCATTTCATTCATTCACTTAAAAATAGCTGTTGATTGGCAGGCTATCCAGTGCTGGAGAAACACTGCTGAAGTAAACATAGCTCAACCTTCCTGGAATCTCCTGGGGAAGGCAGGCGTAAACACCAATTTAGGTAAACACCTTTATACAAGAAAAGGTATGAAAGTATAATGTTAGAGCAAAATTAAATGAAAGATTCTGCAGGAAAGGCCTCTCCAAGGGGGCTGTATTTAATTAAGCTGATGTTCAAAGGATAGGTTAGAGTTAGTCAGGAATTTTGGTAGTTACATGAACAAAAGAAGCAATGAAGTCACCAGGAACAACCTAGCTGCTGAGTTCAGTGGATACTTCATCCTTGATTTCCCTGGTTTCTTTAGTTCTTATCATCCTTGACCATACCCTCATTACCTCTTCCCAACCCAACCACCAGATTGCTCCTCCAGTTTCCTTTGGATATTTTTTCCCTACAACCACCCTTTAAATTTTTGTATTCCTCATGTAGGCCCTTCTCTCAGGTCATTCTCTCTTCCCCAGGTCAGTCTGTCCGTGTGTCAATCCAGCTTCGGTTACCATTGCTGTGTTGATGATACCCACACCTGGGCTGTGCTTCTTATCTTAAGACAGTCATTACTCAGTGGCCTAAATCAGACATCTGAACATCACCCTTGACCTCTATTTCTTCCTCTCCCTCACTAATATCTAATCAGTTTGTAAGTCCTAAATATTAGGACTTTATATTTACATAAATATTACTTTTGTTCCCACCTGCCATTACCTATCATCTCTTGTCTTTTATGACCTAATTATTATTCACCAAAGAATCCAGAGTAAGCCTTTAAAAGCATGAATCTTTCAGTTATTACAGTTTGCCTAAAACCTTTAAGGGGTTTTCTATGGACTAACAATTTTTAAAAGCTATCATAGCTATATTAATTAGAAATGTTTTGGCTATACATTAGAGAAACCAACTCAAACTAGGTTCCCCAGAAGAGGGAATTTGTTGGGTGTCATAACCAAAAGTTTCAGGATGATTTTCAGCTACCACTAAATTTAGAAAAACAATTAATTGACTGATTAATTTAGGCTTCTCTCAGAGCTCTTTAGCATGTGGTGGCTTTATTCTCAAGAAAGCCCTTCTCAAAAGAGGATAAAGATGAACATGAAAAGCTACAAATTTTGGTCAACCACTTTATAATTCATAGCATAAATAGTTACTCTTTTCCCAAATTATTCTGGTAAATTTACCTTAATTGGCACATACCTTTTTGACCAGTCTGAAGGAAGCACCCACTCAAAAACCTGCAGAATGAGGGTGAACTGACATGAAACCCAAGTATTAAGATTACAAAAATATTGTTCATTGAAAATAATGTTTAGAACACTTAGAAATTAACAATCAATAGCAAAATTGCCAGATATCCACTACAAGGACCTGCAGAATTCTCTATGATTTTGTGCCTGCTCACTTGTCCAGCCCATTTCTAACTCTTATCACCACATATCTCCTGGTCCATCCTTAATGAGCTGTTAGGTGCTCCCCAAACACATCTCATACATGCAGATATTCACAAACACAATTATGCTTGTCAGAAAATTTCCCAATTTTCTCTAACTCCTAAACTTCCTTTATGTCACTGTTTTGACATCGCTTACTCCCAGACTCCTCCTTGGCCCTCTATTTATGGGCTAGCTTTTCCTTCATTGCCTACTGACCAGCCTGCTCTCCCTTCCTAAATATTTGGGTCAGGCCTAGTGTCCATTGCTGCATGCCCTGCTCCAGCACAGTTCTTGAACTCAACAAATCTAAATAAATAATCTTGTAAAAATTACTAAGTGTTCCAGAATTTCTTTGTTTACAATGTCACTGTAACAAAACATTACTAACAAGGCTATTTTGTGCTTTTGAAGAGACAATATTCATAAAGTATTTAATGCAGTGCCTCATATAGATAGAAGGTATGTAACTATTTCCTTCCTTCCTTGGGAATTGAAATAACTCTGTCATTCATTTTATGAAGCTAAAACTCATATAATATTTTATAGCATAATTGTTCTTATAGAGGAGAGTTTTACATATTACAGGGAGAGAGGCCAGATTGAGCACACTGCCTAATTTTAATTTTATATTTTAAATGGTTACATTTTAAATAGCTATATATTTATCTGTATAATATCCCTAATGTTGTTTCTTGTCTCTCAAAGCATAAAATATTTGCTATTTGGTCCTTCATGGAAAAGTATGCTGACTCTGTCACAGAGAATTCTATAATTAGTTTATATGGGGTTGGTAAGGAGAATTCAGCAACCCTTTAAAGGGTTGGATATGCTGACTACTGAAGTCCCTTTTATCTTTCCATGTATGATTTTTAATTCACCTTATATTAAAGTCTTATAAATCAAATTATTAAAAGAATAAGGAATTAGTTATTGTGCTCTCAAGCAGTGGTTCTCAATATTTCTACATCAAGAGTCTTTTTGAGAATCCAGGATTTCTGTTCAGATAAAGGCATGTATGCAAACACATTAAAATTTTCATAAATTTCCATCAGAATCTAGCCTTCCTGCTTTCTATCTATGAACTATGTAAAAATTCAAGAACCGTTAATTTAACATTGCAATTCTGTTTTTCTTGCCAAAAATTTAGCTGTATATTAAGAGTGAAAAGGAACACAAAATCCATAGAGACAGAATTTTCTATTAGCATTATCTGCTTATTTTCCTTTTAGAGAGGGGAAGTGAGCTAGGCTCAATAAGAAATTGGTTGATAGACATTACTGACTTTAAAGTTGATTTCAGTTTCTCTTCTTCCTTCAATGGCAAGACATTTTAAAAAGTAAATTATAAATATGAGCTATAGGAAGCTATATTATAATTCTCCAATTGGATTGCCATCCCTCATCATTCATTTGAATTTTAGGACAGCAAAATATTCGTGTCAAAGTAAAACTCTTGATAATGCTTTCAGGAATTTACTTAATGCACTCCAACCTCATAGGTTTGGCTCCATGCTCTGAAGCTGAAAATAGCTAACAAATGGCTTTCCAGAAGTTTTATTGTATTTCTCTTCTGTTTGTTGGCATGCATGATAGAGAGATGACTTCATATCTATTAAACTGTTCTCTCATTAAGAAACTTATTTTAAGTGTTTCTTAGAGATATTTTTGTTTCATCTCATCCACAGTGTGGATATTGTAGGGTTAAAAACATATTAAAAATCCCTTCAAAAATGAAAGTAACAAAAAGGCAAAATACCTGGAATAAATGTTTTAAGTTCAATACATGCACACATATATTAAAGCACAGGAATGTGTCTAGGTATGTCTATACACACCTTGGTAGATATACATGCATGTTTCCCAATATTAAAATTAGTTTATGAACTACTTGAAGGAAGTATGGTAAGTCCAGAGAAGTGTTCCAAAGCAAAATTTATAATGAATTCTCCTGGCCCTGTGGGAGGTCTCAGGAAGATAGATCTTAGATAAAATAAGTTTTCTAGATGTCAGAAGAGCTCTTCATTTTGTCCCATCTTAGATCAGTAGAAATTTGAGGAAACTGAGACTTTCATTGAGACACAGAGGGGCTAATGCACCATACTTCTGGCTGCAGGCCAGAACAGAAGGCTTCTAGAGAACACAAGACTGTCTGTGGGATTGGTCACTCATACTCTGTCCTTGGCAATTCAATCCAAAATCATTTGAGTAAATTTTTGGTGAAGTATCCTTGAAGGTCAGTGTAAAGATAAAGACATAAGCCTTTGTCTTCAAGGTGCTAACCCCCTAGAGGGTGAGAGAGAGGATGCACAGGACTAATTTTAACAGAATGTGTGCTAGACTTTGCAAAATTAAAAGCAGAGATCTGTCTCAACTCATAGGAGCAAATGTCTCCCAAAAAGAGAGAAATCATCCAGGAGAATTTTTTTTGCACTCTGAATATTTATTCCTCAGTGACTCCTTAAAGACTGCATGCTGTGGTTGTTATATTTAGGATGCTTTATTTTTACCCCAGAAGGTATCCAGCTTATAGTAAAGTCAGTTTTGCATCATTTTAAATCTACACTATATGTTGCCAACTTAGAATCCTTGACTTAAGAGCTAGCTCCTTCTTAAGTTTTCAAAGAGAAGTTGAATATTACTTATGGTAACATAGCTTCTGTTGTTCCACTTCATAAGAGATAAATGCAAGAAAAATCTGTCTGATAATAGCCCAATACAAATTGTCAAATAGTATCCTGAAGTGATAAGACAAAAGACAGCAACCAAAAAAGAGGCAGATTATTTTACCAACTCTTCCCAAAATAGTATAGATTTTCATAAAAATAATGTAATTTTTAAGGATATATTAAATAGTTTTCATCATCTTAAAAATGATGAGGTGGGAAAATACCTGATATATTATTGAAAGATACATGTCAAAATTTTATAAAATACATTTGGAACTAGAACAAATAATTTAGTTATGTGAAAAATTAATTTGTCCAGAACACTTTATAATCCGTGTGTTTATAAGGGTGATGTCAGTATACTAAAAACATGTATTAGGAAGCAGTATTAAAAGAATGATCACACCTTAATATGTTATTTGATGTAATCTAGTAGATAGCAAAAGTTGAATTTCTTGATATAATTTTTCTTGAATCCTAAAAGGAATGTTAATGTTTTAAAATCCAGGCACTGTTCAGCACTACTATGAAAACAAACAAACAAACAAAACTATTAAATCTTCATTGCTAAACTTCAGTGCTTTTAAAATAAGCAGTTAAGTGGTCATGTTCCTAACCTATATTATATTTTCAATGTGAAGAACTGTTTTTATATTTATCTGAGAAATTCATGTTGAAAAGTAAAGTGGCCTTTTTGAACATCAAAGAACATTGTATGAGAGACACATTCTAAGTTTTTGGTCTTTTTAGAGGATTTTCTTCACAAAAAGAGTTTTATGACTTGACACTTCCTAAGTTATACTTTTAACTGTACATGGGAATTTGATTTCAGGTTAGAATAAACTCAATTTCTTTCCATTGTCATTTAAATATAGTTGTCATTTTCATAGTTTATAACTGTGATTAGTAAGTAAATAGAATGCTTATTCTATAATGTTCAGTACTTAAATTATATATATCAAATAAACAAATGTATATACAAACAAATACCAGTCACTTTTTATTTCTCAGAATGACTACAGTGTTTAGATGCCACTGATATTTAGTGAAGATTTAAAAAAAATTAATTTGCATACTACTTTGACAAGCATTTTACTTCAACATATCTCTTAAAGCAAAGCCTCCTGCCATTGATTATGCATTTATTCTGTGACAAAGGTGTGTACAGTCAGACGCATGATGAACTCTAGGTGGACATGAAACATGTTCCTCAAAATATAATGATATTTGAAAATATTCAATGTACATATATGTTTTTGTTAGGTATACAATAGAATAATCTCAATGGTAAATACTTTATTGTTTTTTTATGAAAGCTATCATATGTCTCAAAACTGGTTTCTTTCTCTTCAAATATTTCTATCCACCACCTTACCCTCCTATCTCTCCTGTCACTATCAGCAGAGAGTCTTTACTAGAAAACACTTGGCGATTTCTCATAAAGATGAACATATTTGTCATATAACCCAGCAATCTCATTCCTGGAATTTTACTGCAGAGGAATGAAAACATATGTTCACACAGGAGAATGACCATGAATGCTCATTGTAGCTGTATTTGTAATAGCAACACCTGGAAAGAGCCCATATGTTCTTCACTGGGCTAAGGAATAAACAAATCATGGTTCATGGTTACAGTGGACAACTAAACTACTCAGCTATGAAAAGAAACACATTATTGTTAAACACAACAACTTGGCTAGATCTAAGGGCATTGTGTTGAATAAAAAGAAATCTCAGAAGGTTACATAGTGCATGATTCCATTTATACGGTCTTCTTGATAAGACGGTTACAGTAATGGAGAGAAGAACATTGATTGCTGGGGTTAGGATGGGGAGAGGAGATGCTGACTATGAAGGGGTAGCCCGAGGAAGTTTCTCTGGGGTGATGGCTCTGTTTTATCTTCTGGTTTGTGTCAGTAGTTACATAAATCTATACGTGTGATAAAATCTGAATGAACCTCACAACTGTTGAAGCCTAAATAAGTCTGTAGTTTAGTTAATAATAGTATTGTACGGCTGCCAATTTCCTGATGTTAACAGTCATACTTTGGTTATGTAACATGTTATCTTTGGGAGAAGGTGGGTGAATGATACACAGGAACTCTCTATTATTATTTTTTTTTGCAACTGCTATGTGAATCTACAATTATTTTTTAAAAAAATGTAATTAGAAGCTTTCATAGCACTCTCTCAATGTCTCACTACCAAGCATAAGACAAGCCTTCTGACACCAGCACCCGTACTGTTTTCCTTCTGTGCTGTTAGAATAGGGGCACTCTCCTCTTCCATGTAAGACCTGGCTCTTCCAATGGGCTTTGCATCTCATCGCGTTACGACTTATCAGCAATGTATCCTATCTGTAACTATTTGTATATTTTGCTCTCACCTGGATTTTTGTAGTGAGTTTGTAAACTTTTCAGAACATCTGCCATGAAAAATAAGTATTTCCTTTATGTGGCCTCACATCCCTTTCCAGCTACTTGCTGCCAGCTTTCTGCCCATTTTCAAAGCCAGACTTCCCAATTATGTGTACATGTGTACACACACAGAATCTATTTCCTCACCTACCATTTTTACTTCCACCTACACTTGATGCTAATGATTGGGGGTCCAATGACCATGGGAAGAGGGGCTCACAGAGGGCAATCATCAATAACCTTCACACCAGTAAATCCAGCGGACTGCCTCCATCTGCTCCCCACAGGTCTTGTTTCACACTTCTTTGTGTGATTGTTTGAGTACTGTCCATCTCACCAAGAGACTGATGCAACAGATCATCTTTTCTTACTATTACTGTATTTTGAACATGATGGTTGATCAATTGTCTGAGCCTAAGGTTAGCATCTATACCTAATCATGCAAAAATATAATTCTCTAGCTATTCAAATCTGTTACTCCAGTGACATAGACACACTATTTGAAATATCCACTTAGACTTAATCTGAAGTGCATCTCAAAATTAAAATTTTCAAAATTGAACTCAATGTTTTTTCCCCTAAAACTTACCCAGGCCTAGTGCTATTCATGTAAAAGAACAGAACCTCCATGCATCTAGTTATATAAGCCCGGAATATAGGAGATGCTCCTATATTTATGAACCACAAAACTTAAAACATCTGTAAGTCTCCTAAATATTAGTGAATGCAGCTTTCCTTTTTCTGAAATGCCGCTATATGTTCCCCCTCTCACTTCTCATTCAAATGGTAAGTTCCTTCTAATTAACCTTTCCACTTTTATGCATTATTTTATAAAGTATATTAATATATATATAAATGTATACCTGTATCACATGGGATATGATCTATTATGTTATATATTCTATAGTAATGATATTTAACTATGTATATAATATATGGGGTGGGGTGAAAGTAGGTTTATGTCTGTGAGCACATGAAACACAGAGTTAATTAATATTATTAGTTAAGTAATATTTGTTACTTAATATTATGTTATTTATTGTATTAATTTCCATATAAACAACTATAAGTGTACTTTTGCCCCACCCTGTATTAATAAAATATTATATGGCATATATTTTATTAATGATATATTTATATGTCAATATGTATTAATACATAGGCATGCAAAGACCAATTATTATTCATAAATGCATTCATATAAGGATGCCTACTAAAACTGAGTTCCCTTGGACTCTGTGTATCTAACAAACAGGAACTGTTTGAAGCACTAAGATATTTGAGGTATTACCGATGTTCATGATAAGTTTCTAGCTCTCAAGGCCCTCAGTCCTAAACTCTACTCTAGGTTGTCCGACAGATCTTGTGCTTTCCTGTATTCCTGATCATCCTGACAGTCTTTGCTGCAAGCTGAATGTGTCACCCCCAAAGTTCATACATTGAAGTCCTAACCCCTGATACCTCACAATGTGACCTATTAGGAGATGGGGTCTCTAAAGGGGTAATTAATTTAAGATAATGATGGTCTAACCCAATAGACTGGTGACCTAATAAGGAGGGATTAGGAAACACAGGAACACACACAAGAAGGGCCACGTGAATACATAGAGAGAACACACTTCCAAGTCAAGGGAAGAGGCCTTAGAAGAAGTAAACCCTGCCAGCACCTGGACTTGGACTTCTAGACTCCAGACTTGGGAGGAAATACATTTTTGTTGTTTAAGCACTCAGTCTGTGATACTCTGTTATGGCAGTCCTAGGAAATGTGTAGAAGATCTCTCTATCTACATCTTTATTGTGTATATCTCAGCATGCATTGCACAAGGCTGCCTGAAGACTTTAATAACAAGAACTAAAGCTTGTTGTAGGGCTTCAAAATGTAAGTCATTGTATATGTAACACCTTATTTAATCTGCACACCTACCTGATGCTTTAACTTCTTCACTCACAAGTTATATGTCTCTAAGGCCTCTCAGTAAGTCACGGAGCCTAGGTTAAAACCTAGGGTGTTTGATTCTCAAGTTTATGAGTGTTTAACAATTGCCTGAATATTCCACAAACTGTACAATGAACAATGCAGAATTAGCTGTAATTGGCTTTCTTCACAAAAAAGTGGTTAACACAACAGGCTTTTATTTGTTCTCATCAAGGAGCTCAGATGTGCATGTGTCTGGCTGTGTGTGAGTCTGTAGCCTCTGGTGACTAGCTGAAACACTTACAATCAGTCGGAATCAAACACCTCGCAACAGTAGTCTCCAAATGATGTTTGTTAAGTGAAGCTTTTCTCCTCTTACAACCCGAAATAATCTTGTTTTGCAGAAATAAATAAGAACAGTGGCCTGGGGATATTCAAAGGAGATTCAACCGCAAAAAACAATGTGGAAGTTGTTAACCTTTTTTGCTTCTATGAGCTATTATGATAGCTTGTGAGTAAAATCACAGTTTGGCAAAATCAGCTTACCATTAGTGTAGGTACTTAACTCAACATTCTGATAATCTCCCCTAAGT